>NW_022436942.1:34456790-34581306 GCF_009761245.1 Sapajus apella
TTTGTATATATTTATATTTTATATATGTATGTAAAATATAAATATATTTTTATATTTATAAATATAAAATATATAAATATAAAAGTTATATATTTATATTTTACATACATATATAAAATATAAATATATACAAAACATACATTTTATATATGTATGATAAAATATACATATATACAAATATATATACACATATAAATATATACAAATATATTTATATTTTATTCATATATAAACATTTTTGGTGTGGTATATATATTTTTTACTTATATATTTTATATATATGTCCATATATAAATAAAATATATGTATATACACACACCACATTTTCTTTATGAACTCGTTGGTTGATGGACATTTAGACTGTCTCCATATTTTTAGAATTGCAAATTATGCAGCTAATAAACATGCATGTGCAAATGTCTTTTTCATAAAATGACTTCTTTTCCTCTAGGTAGATTTTTGACAAAGATGCAAAAGTAATTTAGTGGAGCAAGGATATTCTATTCAAGAAATGGTGTTGAAATACCATTTAAAACATATAAGGAAAATAAACTTTGACCTAAAGTTTATACCTTATGCAAAAATTAACACAAAATGACTCATAAATTTAAATGCAAAGCATAAAACTACTAGAAGGAAAACAGGAGAAAATCCTTAGGACATAGGGCTAGATGAAACTTCTAATCAAATGAATAATTTCAATTTTGATCACAACCAGAAACTATTTTTAAAAAGTCAACAAATTGGACCTCATCAAAATAAAAAACTTCTACTTTCTAAAGCACTCAGTTAAGAAAGGACAAACTATAAACTAGGAGAAAATATATTCAAACCATATATGAGAAACAACTATCTAGAGAAAGAGCTCTCAAAACTCAACAGTAAAAAAAAAAAAAAAAAAAAAAATCAATTAAAAAATGAACAGAAGACTAACTGACATTTCACCACAGAGATACACAGATGGAAAACAAGTATGTGAGACATGTTAAACATCAGTAGCCACTAGTGAAATGCAAATTAAAACCACAAGGACATATCAATACTTACCAATTAGGAAAGCAAAAGTAAAAAATATTGACAATACCAAATACTGGTGAAGATATGGAGAAAATTTATCTGTCATACTTTTCTGGTCGGAATGTAAAATGGTATAGCCACTCTAGGAAATAGTTTGGCAGTTTCAAAAAAAAGAAAACAACACCTAAACGTACACTTACATAGGACTTACACTTGCAATTGCACTTGTGAGGACTTTTTCCTTTTACTTTTTTCCTAGAAAAAGGAAAACGTATTGCTACAGAAAAATCTGCTCAGAAATATTTATGGAAGCTTTGTAGTAGCTGAAACTTGTAAACATCCAAATTTCCATCAATAGATGAAAGTTAAACTGTGTTACATCTGTACCATGGAATAGTACTTGACCATAAAACGGAACAAACTATCAACACATGGAACATCCCTGTGGCTCTCAAAAGCATGCTGAGTGAAGAAAAGCCAATCTCAAAATGGTTACATACTTTGGGATTCTATTTACATAACTTTCTTTAAATAGCAAAATTTCGTAACTGAAAAACACATTGGTGATTGCCGGGGCTAAAGAAAGTGTGGGTAGTGAGTGGGTGTGACTTAATGGGTTACCATGAAGGATGCTTGTGGTGTTGAAACAGTTCTGTATCTAGATACTGTGGGAGTGATTATTTTAACTAATACAGGTGATAAAATTGCAAAAATAAATGCATGTAAAACTATTGAAACCTTTAAAAAGTCTGTGGATTGTACCAATGTCAATTTCTTATTTTTATATTATACTATTGTTACAAAAAACATTATCATTGGGAAAACTAGGTGAAGTCCACACAGGATTCCTGTGAACTATTTTTGTAATTTCTTGTTGAATTTATAATCAGTTAAAAATAAAAAGATGTTTACAAATAATCTTGGCAAATATACCTATATTAAGACTGTTACTTTTGTCATGAGTTGCTTCTGGACTCTATTCTGTTCCATTGAGCTGTTTGTCTAACCATGTGTCAACATGACAATATCTTAATATAGCTTTATGATAAATATTGATATCTGGTAGAGAAAGTCTCCAGTTTGTTCTGCATTTAAAAGACTGTCTTAGCTTTACCTGGAATATCACATTTCCACATAAATTTTGTAATTAATTTCCACCCCAAAAAAAGCTACTTGAAGTTTGATTCGAAGTAAAATTATATGTAATGATTAATATTGGTTTACAATATAGAATATTCTGGTACATGATCATTTCACATCTCTCCATTTATTTAAGTCTTTTAAATTTTATTTCCGGAGTGTTTTTGCAGTTTTCAGCATAGAGATTTTGTATCTCATTGAATTTATTTATACATATTAAATGTTTTGAAGCTATTCATTTGTAGAATATACAGAGACATAATAGATTTTTACATATTTTCCTTGTATTGTTCAACTTTAGTAAATTCATTTATTTTTTATAGTATTGTTTATGTATTCATTTAAATTCTTAAGTATCCAATCATGTAATCTGTGAATAATGATAGATCCCAATCCTTATACATTTTATATGTTTTGTCTTATATATTTACAGCTCATGTATTTTATTATGCTTCCTAACTTCTTGTACAATGAATAGAAATAACAAGGGCAGATATCTTGTTTCATTCCTAAACTTGAGGGAAAGTTTTAATATTTCACCATTTGAAAAGATTTTTGTCTGGCTGTTTGTTTGTTTGTAGATCATCTTGATCAAATTAAGGGCATTTCTTTCTTTCTATTCCTAGGTTTTTGTCCTTTTTAATTATCAGTGAATATTCATCCTTTAATTTTGATAAAGTAACATGATCTTCTGAATTACTAGACTTTGAATTCTGGCTTATTGTAATCACATTCAGATTTATTTGTTCAGTGATGCTAATGTAGGATATCTGCTAAGTACTGGTAATACAGCAATGAACTATCACAGAGTGAGTATAAATAAGTATTTCTGAAGTATAACTAAAAAAAATGACTGTGAACATAATAAATACCAAAGAAAACCTCTCTTATTAAAATAATAAATTTAAGCAAAATTTAATTGATTAAAATCATAATTTTAATACAAATACTTATGCACTATTCAATTTAAATTATTTTTATCTTTCAGATTTGGGATAAAGGTTTAGCAAAAGTGGCTCAAACATGGGCAAACCAGTGCAAATATGAACATAACAGCTGTTTGGATGTATCATATGGATGTTATGCACCTCTTGAATTTATTGGAGAAAATATCTGGTCAGGTGGAATAAAGTTATTCACACCAAAACGGGCCGTTACTCTTTGGTATAATGAAACCCAATTTTATGATTTTAATAGTCTGTCATGTTCCAAAGTTTGTAGCCATTTTACACAGGTAAATATTTGACATCTTATTGATTAGTTCTTATTTGTGTATATGTTAATTGCCAAAAAGTTATTTTAGCATTTTTTTTCTGAGTTTCTCTTGAGCTGCCAGAAAACTCGGCTTCACTTGAGAGATATTTATACTGGAAACAGAATTCTATGAAGTGAGTTTTTTTTCTCTGACCTTTAAAAATCTTGCTCCGCTGTCATCTTACTTGCACTGCTTCCAACAAGAAATCTGCTGTAATCCTCGTATTTCTCTGTATGTAAAATGCCTTTATTTTTCTGACTGTCTTTAAATTTTTCCTGGTACCATAGGTCCTGAGCAATTTAATAATAATATACCAAAGTTTTCTTCATGTTTCTTGCACGTAGTTCATTGGCCTTTTTGAAGTTGTAAGTGTATAGCTTAAATCAAATTTGGAAAAATCTTGGCCATTGTTTCTGGAAATACTTATTTCTCTCACTCTCTCTCTTCTTCCAGTGTCCAGTCACTCATGTAGAAAACCGTTTGAAGTTCTCCCACAGTATATTGATGCTCTTGTCTCTTTTTCCTTGATTTTTTTTCTCTCAATGATTAATTCAAGTACTTTTATTGCTACATATTTAAATTTACTAATCTATTCTTCTGTTATGTTTAGTTTACTGTTAATCCCAGCCTGTTTTCAATATTATATCTTAAAGTTTGTATCTTTACAAGTTTGATATTTTTACATCTTCAATTAATAAACCTAATATGTTTGCTCTTTCATCTAGTTTTTTAAGCATAAGACGTAGAGCTGTAAAAATATTTTCGCTGCTAGTTCTAGTATCTATATTAGCTCTGTGTTAGTTTCAATTGGTTAATTTTTCTCTTTGTTATGAATCAAATTTTCTTTTTTCATATCATATTGGGTAAATTTTATTATAGTCCATATTCCCAATATTGTACATTTTGCCTTGTTGGGTGCTGGATTTATTTGTATATAATAAATATTCTTGAGCTGTCTTTTTGGGTACAGCTAAGTTACCTGAAATTTATTTGATCCTCTTTGTTCCTGCTTTCAAAATATGTTAGGTAGAGTAAAAGTAGTATTTAGTCTAGAGCTGATAATGATCTCTCACTACTGAGGCAATATTTTTCTGTATATTCTATCTAATGCCTTGAGAATTATGAAATTGTCAAATTTGGAAAGTGGAAATAGGTTCTATTTCCGGCTTTGTGTAAACCTTGCTATTATTTCCTCTAGTTCTTGTAAATGGGTCTTTCTCAGCCCTAGACTAGTTTCTACACATGCATGTTTTGATTAGTATTTTGCTGAACAGATGATGAGGACGCTCTGCACATTGCCCTAGTATGTCACTGTACAATTCTCACCTCTTCAGTACTGTGCCATCTAAACTTCTCCATCCTTGGTCTCCCCCAGATCCTCAATCAGACTCTCTCAACCATAATCTAGAAGCTGTCTCCAGACAATAAACCAGACAATTATACAGTTTACATCTTTTTTCCCCAAATCTCAGGGGTATTATGTTGTGCTGCCTAATGTCTTGAAAACCGTTACTTCCTATTATTTTCCCAATTTTTAAAATTATTTCAGGTCCAAGTGTAAATGTCTCTAAAATTTATCTTTTGGCCAAATTTTAATCCCAGATATGATACTGAGCCGCTAGGAGAGCCTGTTTAAGCAATAGAAAGGTTCATCTTCTTCTCTAAACTTACTCATTTCTCTAAGTTGAATTCCTATACAGGACCTTAAAGTCATTCTTATCAGACGTGCAGTGAACAAATAACAGCAACTTCCATGTTCCCTTTATGTTCACTCTTCATTCAACAACAGGATGCTCTAAGTCTAGACAATCTCCAGGATATCAGGAAAGATGTTGGTAAAGAATACAGTTTGGCTACTCCCCAGAAAATTGAAAGAATGAATCAAATGTCAGATGTCTTATAACAAAAGGATGCAATATCCCTAATATGGCATCAAGGCTGAGTCATAGCTTTTATATATCATTTCTGTTCTCTTTTGCGGTAAAGAAAAAAAAAAAAAAGCCTGTTCCCAAATGCCCCTTTTCCCTTAGTATTGCTAGATCAGAAAGGGGAGTTTACTCTTCATTGGCTAGTTTACACACAAGGTTAAATAATTAGGAATGATTGTATGCTTATAAAATCAACAACTATATCTTGCTTAATGTTCTAAACAAAATAAGAGACAGTTTTCTTGCATTTGCCACCTACTGGTATTCATATTAGAGTTACATCCAATGTTCATATTAATATTACATCGTTTCTTTAATGAAAGCCATATATCATAAACCTACATAGTCAACATTTATTTTCACCATTCCAAGAGCCAAGAGTCACAATTAAGAGAGAATAGAATTTCTTGGTGTAGTAATTCATGAGCCAAATTGTTAAACATGATTTTTTTGAAATATATATTTTAGTTTTATTGTTCATTGTTTAAAACATTCAAAAGGAAAACACTCTTTTAATGATCTCACTTTATCTCATTTCATTAAGTGGGAAACTACCCCAGAATTGATCTGTCACTTACTCAACAAAATCACACAGATGGCTGAAAGTGAAACTAATTTTTTTTTTTTTTTTTTTTTTTTTTTTGAGCTAGAGTCTCTCCCTGTCACCAGGGCTGGAGTGCAATGGCACGATCTCAGCTCACTGCAACCTCCTCCTCCTGGGTTCAAGCAATTCTCCTGCCTCAGCCTCCTGAATAGCTGGGATTTCAGGTGTGTGTCATCGCACTTGGCTAATTTTTGTATTATTAGTAAAGACAGGGTTTTGCCATGTTGGCCAGGCTCGCCTTGAACCCCTGACTTCATGATGTGTCTGCCTAAGCCTCCCAAAACTCATTTTTAAATTCTCAGTTCACTGTATTTTTCTCGCACTTTACTGCCTCTCAGGCAAACAAAAAGGCAGTAAAATATATTTTGCAAAACTACTGATTCTGGCTAGAGCAAGCCTATGGAAAAAAATTGACTGATACATCAATTTATGAAATAGGTTAGTATGTTTTGATAATAAAGTAAAATAAATGAGATCAGAAATTTGTGTTGTCAAAATTTATTCTGTGTCTAAATTCCTTGGATTATTTTTCAAATGGAGTAAATCAATATTTTCTTCCTTTTTGTGTTTATTTGGAAAATGAAAAAAGAATTATTCTATCATTGTCACAAAAAAAAATAGTAAGGTTCCTATCTTCCATAACTAGTTTTCCATAGAAGTCTTCTTCCTTTTGCATAACTTTGCTATTTTTTGCAACTAGATAAAAATTAAGATTTACCTTCCTTATGGCAGGCATCTTTGAAAATCAACTCAATATGTTTTTAATCCTTACTTTGTGACTTGACAAAGGTAAGAATATGATTAAGATTGCAAAATTTAAAATGTAATTATAAATTATGTAGAATTTTTCTGAGAAAAACAAATATGTTATTGTTTCCATTTACAGTCTGATTTTGATATTGTTTGTATTATATACCCATAGATAGAATTAAAGTATATTTCATAAATAATCTAGAAGAAATTATTTTATATATTATACTATTAATTTGGCTATATATTATATTCTTGTTTTGATTTATGAGAATTACCAGCAAGGAAAAACTAGCTAGGTAGCACTCATGAAAGCAGCCTTAACAAAATAAAAATTTTAAACTAAATACAGAAATTATAAAAAATATGTAACTAATAAATATTTGTGTACATTCTTTTTGTAGCATGACAAAGATTAGAGCAATTCTCAAAATGTATTGTTTGCATAGAAATGTTTTGCATGTTTTATCTTGAAATGCCTTTCTTTATAGGTGGTTTGGGCCAATTCAGTTTATCTTGGTTGTGCAGCTGCAGCATGTCCTGACCTTGGGGGAGCTTCATCTGTGATATTTGTATGCAACTATGGACCTGCGTAAGTTATTTTCCCTTAAAAATATTTTAATTGAAATTAATATTTATGATGGTTGCCAAATAAGAGGATCTTCTGCTAGAGACAAGTGTATTTTTGATAAGTGATGGCTCCCTCTACAATGCTAATTCAAATGAGATAGGTGAAAATAGAAGATGGTGATAGAATATTGCCTTATTTAAAGAAAAGCTATACCTGTTATAAAATATTTAAACTTGAGAGAGAAAATGATGGAGGCTGTTAGGTTAAAAAAAAAAAAAGACATAATATAAAATACATTGCCACTGTAATATATAAATACTGAAGCACAAAAAGGCAGCCAGATGCTTCTCTAATATAAAATACATGGAATAAGAAAATGACTGAGAATGATTGTAAAAGCACATACTTTTAAGAAAAGAACAACACAACTTTAATCATCTTGCTGATAATTGCATATCTAAATGAAAATTTAGCAGCAGTTTAATGGGAAACTCCAAAAATGAAATTCTATAACTCAAATCCCAGTGGATATCTACCAGGAAGAATATAAAAACAGTTAATAACCCAACTCTTCAACAAACATCAATTTAAAAATAAGCAGTAGAAAAGATAAAAACAAAGACAAATAATAAATATGCAACATTGATGAAAAGGAGCTGAGATATGCCAAAATTACTAGAGAGAGGCAGAAGTGTGTATATATCTCTCTGTATTTTCTTCCATAACCTCTCACTTGGAAGCAAAAACAAGAATGATAAATACAAATTCTCACAGCTTGGGGAAAGCAGAGTTTTTATAGATAACAGAGAAATTGTAAAACTGCTGGCACGTTTATTATCATCTTTTCTCTTAAGTAGAAAATCATAAGATTTGACATGAAAAGAGTAATAATAAGGGATGGAAGCTCAAGATTTGATGAAAAAGCAGTAAAACATCATATTGCTTTGAATAAATCAGGTTTGGGGGCCCAAACAAATTATGTATGTAACAGATTTCTTATGGATCTTGTGAAAGCATAAGAGGATATTGTTAAGTCACCCCTGGCCAAGAGATGGGGGGCCAATATACTCTGTCACTTGAAACAAAAGCCAAAAAAAACCAAAACAGATAAACCACATGAAGCAATAGTTTGTAAGACACTGGCCATAATACAACAATGGGCTGTGATCTCTGAAAAATAACAAAACAAGTTAGTCCTATAATTCCCCCAGCTTCCTGTCTCAATGAAATGTTTCAGGTCATAGCACATGAAATTACTAAGACAGAGGTTGGCTGACTCCCTGAGTTGAAAAAATGGAGCTAAATGTATAGGAAGACCAATACAGTTAGAGTTCATGGAAAAGATTACTAGAGAAAAAAGAACTACACACAGAGAGAACCCTAGAGATCTGCAAATGGTATTCCTTGAGTATTGATTAGCAGAGGATTGATTAGCACATGCATGTGAGGAAACAACTTCAGACCAAGTAAGATGCATCTGAAAGAATAACAGGATACAGTTATTCACACTCCCCAGGGGAGCAGAACTAAACTGCTCCAGACCCACCTAACAATTCATAATGTAAAACCTGAAAAGATCAAAATTTTCCCATATAACTTGACTGTGTCCCATAAAAATTAAAATTAAAATTAAAAAACCCTCAAGGAGGTTTACAGAAATCATAATGCCTAGCAACTAACACTTACAATGCAATGTCTGGCTTCTAATGAAATATTACCAGCCATGTAAAGAGGGAAAAAAATAAGATATACCAAGAAGCTGAATCAATAAGTTGAAACTAATGCAGAACTTATACAGATGTTACAATTAACAGAGAAAGACATTAAAATGGTTATTATAACTGCATTCCATATTTTTAAATGTTAAGCAAAGATATGAAAAATATTAAAAACAGAAGACTGCAATGTCTGAGATTTTTTAGAAGTTAAAATTAATGGACATTCCAGAAAAAGAGATTAATGAATCCAAAATCATAACATTAGAAATTATCCAAGGCAGTGATTCAGGAGTTCAAGGATGCAGTGAGCCATGATTGCCTTGGCAACAGAGCAAGACTGTCTCTTTAAAAAAAGAAAAGAAAAAAATTATCCAAGATAAAATCCATAGAGGAAAAAAAATATCCAAAAAAGATGAAATGTGCATCAGTTAGCTGTGATACAACTTTAGTGGAATTGATTTCCTTAAAGGGAGTGAGATACAGAAAAATATTTAAAGAAATATGGCCCAAAACTTTCCAAGCTTAATGAAAATTTAAGTTCACAGATCCAAGAAGTTTACCAAACCCTAATCACAAGAAACATGAGGAAAACTACACCAGGATAGCTTATAACCAAAAATTTCAAAACTCATAATAAAGAATCTTAAAAGTATCCAGAAAACAAAGACATGTTACATAGAGCGGAACAAAGATAAAGATGACAGCAGTGGAGCAGTCAAGATGGCCAAATAGAATCAGCTCTAGTCTGCAGCTCTCACTGAGAAGAACAAAAACAGCACGTGAATTCCAAATCTTCAATTGAGGCACCCAGGTTCTCTCATTGTGACTGACTAGCAGTTGGTGCAACCCATGGAGAGCAAGGTAAAACAGGGTGGAGTGGACTTAGAGCCCACCTACCTGGGAGCTGAATGGGGCAAAAGGAAATCCCTCCCCGAGCCAAGGGAGGTGGTGAGAGATTGTGCTACCATACCCTGAAAAACATGCTTTTCTCATGAATCCTTGTAACCTGTGGATCAGGAGATCCCCTCATGAGTACATGCCATGAAGGCCTTGAGTCCCAACAGAGCTGTGCAGACTCACAGCAGCAGCTTGGGTGGGCAGCACCTCAGGCAGGCACTGAGACATAGGACTTTTTGCATACCCTGGTTCTAGGAACTCCAGTGAGGCAGGAGATCCATCAACGCTCATGGGAAGGGGGCTGAAGCCAGGAAGCCAAGTGACCTTGCTCAATGGCACAATGTCCCATGGAACACCACAAGCTAAAACCCACTAGCTTGAAATCCCTTCTGGCCAATGGGCAGGGCAGGCTGGAGCCTGCCTAAGAAGACAGAGTCCTGGGAGGGAGAGGTGGCCATTACCACTGTGGCTCCAGTTGGCCATTTTCCCCTGCTGTTGGTGCCAGCAAGACTGAGTGGTTTGGACTAGGAAAAATTCCCCACAGCACAGCCCAGCACAGTATAGTCACTGTGAGTTCGTGGCCAAACTGCTTCTTTAAGCGAGACCCTGACCCATTCCTTCTCACCAAGCAGGGCCTCCCTGAGGGATTTTCAGCATCCCCAGCCAGGGGGTTAAGGACAGATCTCTGATTTGTCTGAGAGAACCACTTAGGAGAAGGGGCAGCAGTGGTATCATGGATCAGCAATCTTAGCCTTTTCTGCTAGCAAGCTTTGAGGAGTTCAGGCAGTCTGGACCAGGGAAATTCCTGCTTATTTAAGTGGGTCCCAGATCCCGTTTCTCCTGACTGGGTGAGACCTCCTAACAGGGGTCTTTGGGCACTGCATACAGGTTCATTCCAGCAGGCATCAGGTCAATGCCCCTCTGGGACAGAGTGCCCAGCAGATGGAGCAGGCTGCCATCTTTGCTGTTCTGCAGCCTCCACTGGTGATACTTCCAGGGGTCAGAAGTACCCTACTCCAGGGTCTGGAGTAGGCCCATAGCAAACCACAGCAGCCCTAGGGAAGACTGCTAAAGAACAAACAGAAAGCAAAAACAGCATCAATTTCAAAAGACCACAAAAACCCCATCCAAAGGTCAGCAGACGCAAAGATCAAAGGTAGATAAACCCTTGAAGATGAGAAAGAATCAACGCAAAAATGCTGTAAACTCAAAAAGCCAGAGTCTCTCTTCACCTGCAAATGATCACAACACGTCTCTCGCAAGGGCATAGAATTGGGATGAAGCTGAGCTGGATGAACTGACAGAAGTGGATTTCAGAAGATGGGTAATAATGAACTTCACTGAGCTAAAGGAGAATGTTCTAACATATTGCAAAGAAGTTAAGAACCAGGATAAAACATTACAGGAGTTAATAACCAAAATAACCAGGTTAGGGTGGAATATAAATGACCTGATGGAGCTGTAAAACACAACACAAGAACTTCACAATGCAAACACAAGTATCAATATCCAAATAAACCAAAAGGCAGAAAGGATATCAGAGCTTGAAGACTCTCTTGCTGAAATAAGGCAGGCAGACAAGATTAGAGAACAAAAGAACAAACAAAACCTCTGAGAACTATGGGATTATGTAAAAAGATTTAATCTATGACTGGTTGGGGGTACCTGAAATAAATGGGGAGGACAAAACACAGTTCAGGAAATCATCCAGGAGAACTTCCTCAACCTAGAAAGAAAGGTCAACATTCAAATTCAGGAAATACAGAGAATCCAGTAAGATACTCCATGAGAAGATCAACCCCAAGACACTTTATCATCAGATTCCCCAAGATCAAAATGTTAAGGGCAGCCAGAGACAGAGGCCAGGCCACCTACAAAGTGAAGTCCATCCCTTTGTCCTTCCCTACAAAGGGAAGACTAACAGCAGACCTCTCAGCAGAAACCCTACAAGCCAGAAGAGATTGGGACCAATATTTAACATTCTTTTTTTTTTTTTTTTTTAAGATGGAGTCTCCACCTAAGATGGAATGCAGTGGTGCCATCTTGGCTCACTGCAACCTCCACCTCCCAGTTCAAGTGATTCTCCTGCCTTAGCTTCCTGAGTAGTTGGGATTACCAGCACCCATCATCAAACCCGGCTACTTTTTATATTTTTAGCAGAGACAGGGTTGTGCCATGTTGGCCAGACTGGTCTGGAACTCCTGACCTCAGGTGATCCATCCTCCTTGGCCTCCCAAAGTGCTGGGATTATAGGTGTGAGCCATCACACCAGGCCCAATATTTAACATTCTTAAAGAAAAAAAAGTCATCCTGGAATTTCATATCCAGCCAAACTAAATTTCACAAGCAAAGTAGAAATGAGAACTTTTTCAGACAAGCAAATACTGAGGGAATTTATAATCACCAAGCCTGCCTTGCAAGAGCTCCTGAAGGAAGCACTAAATATGGAAAGGAAAAGTGGCTACCAGTCACTACAGAAACAAACCAACAACATTATGATGCAACTATATAAACAAGTCGGCAAAATAACCAGCTATCATCATGATGACAGGAACAAATTCACATATAACAATACTAACCATAAATGTCAATGGGCTAAAGGCCCCATATAAAAGACACAGAATGGCAAGCTGGATAAAGAGCCAATGTCCATCAGTGTGCTGCATTCAAGAGACTCATCTTACATGCAAAGATACATGTAGACTCAAAGGGATGGAGGAAAATTTACCAAGCAAATAGAAAACAGAAAAAAGCAGAGGTTGAAATCCTAGTTTCTGACAAAACAAACTTTAAACCACAAAGATCAAAAAAGACAAAGAAGGGCATTACATAATGGTAAAGGGTTCAATCCAACAAGAGTTAACTATCCTAAACATATATGCACCCAATACAGGAGCACCCAGATTCATAAAACAAGTTTTTAGAGACCAGCAAAGAGACTTAGACTCCCACACATAATAATAGGGGGAGATTTTAACATCCCCCCATCATTGAAACAGAATATTAATAAAGATATCTGAAGTTGAACTCAGCTCTGAATCAAATGGACCCAATAGATGTCTACAGAACTCTCCACCCCAAAACAACAGAATATACATTCTTCTCAGCACCATGAGGCACTTACTCTAAAATTGCACATAACTGAAAGTAAATCACTCCTCAGCAAATGCAAAATAATTGAAATCATAACAGTCTCTCAGAACAAAACACACTCAAATTAGAACTCAATATTAAGAAACACTCAAAGCCACACAACTACATAGAAATTGAACAACCTGCTTTTGAATGACTCTTGGGTAAAAAAAATGAAATTAAGGAAGAAGTCGAGTTTTTTAAAACTAATGAGAATGGTGAGATAACATACCCAAATCTCTAGAATTCAGCTAAAGCAGTGTTGAGGGAAATTTATAGTGCTAAGCAGCCACATCAAAAAGCTAGAAAGATCCCAAATTGACATTCTAACATCATAACTAAAGGAACTAGAGAACCAAGAGCAAACAAATCACAAAGCTAACAGAAGACAAAAAATAACCAAGATCAGAGGGAAACTAAGTGATAAAAACATGAAAAACTCTTCCAAAAAATCAATAAATCCAGGAGCTGGTTTTTTTTTTTTAATTAAGAAAACAGACTGCTAACTAGAATAATAAAGAATAAAAGAGAAGAATCAAACAGACACAATAAAAAAAATGATAAAGGGGATCTCACCACCGACTCAACAGAAATACAAACAACTATCAGAGAATACTATAAACACCTCTGTGCAAATCAATTCAAAAATCTAGAAGAAATGGATACCTTTCTGAAAACATATGCCCTCCCATGATTGAACCAGGAAGAAGTTGAGTCACTGAATAGACCAATAACAAGCTCTGAAATTAAGGCAGTAATGAATAGCCTACCAACCAATAAAAGCTCAGGACCAGATGGATTTACAGCTGAATTCTACCAGAGGTACAAAGAGGAGCTGATAGCCTTTCTTCTGAAAATATTCCAAACAATTAAAAAGGAGGGACTCCTCCCTAATTTATTTTACGAGGCCAGCATCATACCGATACCAACACCTAGCAGAGAAACAACAACAACAAAAAACCTCAGGCCAATATCCCTGATGAACATTGATACAAAAATTCCCAATAAAATACTGGCAAATCAAATTCAGCAATACAACAAAAAGCTTATCCACCACAATCAAGTTGGCTTCATCCCCAGGATGCAAGTCTGGTTCAACATATGCAAATCAATAAAAGTAATTCATTACATAATTAGAACTAAAGACAAAAACCACATGATTATCTCAATAGATGCTGAAAAGGCCTTCAATTAAGTTCAACATTCCTTTATGTTAAAAAAAAAACTCCTCTCAATAAACTAGGAATTAAGGGACATACCAAGATAAAAATGCCCACTGTCACCATTTCTATTCAACATAGTATTGAAAGTTCTGGTTAGAGCAATCAGGCAAGATAAAAAAATAACGGATATTCAAATAGGAAAAGAGGAAGTCAATTTTTCTTTGTTTGCAGATGATATGATCTTATATCTAGAAAACCCCATTATCTCATCCCAAAAGCTTTTTAAGCTGACAAGCAACTTTAGCAGTCTCCAGATACAAAATCATTGTGCAAAAGTCACAGACATTCCTATACACAAACAACAGACAAGCAGAGAGTCAAGTCATGAATGAACTCCCATTCACAATTGCTAGAAAGAAAATAAAATACCTAGGAATACAACTAACAAAAAAAAAAAGTGAAGGACTTCTTCAAGGAGAACTACAAACCACTGCTTAAGAAAATCAAAGAAGACACATACAAATGAAAAAGCATTCTATGTTAATGGAGACTAAGAATCAATATCATGAAAATGGCCACACTGCCCAAAGTAATTTATAGGTTCCATGTGCTCACCATCAAGATACCACTGACTTTCTTCACAGAATTAGAAAAACTACTTTAAATTTCTTATGGAACAAAAAAGTGCCTGTATAGCCAAGACAATCCTAAGCAAAAAAGAGTAAAGCTGGAAGCATCACACTACCTGACTTCAAGCTATAACTACAAGGCCACAGTAACCAAAACAGCATGGCACTTGTACAAAAACACATACATAGACCAATGGAACAGAATACAGAACTCAGAAATAAGACTAAATATCTACAATCACCTGATCTTTGATAAGCCTGACAAAAACAAGCAATGAAGGAAGGACTCCCTATTTAATACATGATGCTGGGAGAATAGGCGAGTGATATGCAGAAAGCTGAAATTGGACCACTTTCTTACACCTTATAAAAACATTAGCTCAAGATGGATTAAAGGCTTAAATATAAAACCCAAAACTATAAAAACCCTAGAAGAAAATCTAGGCAATACCATTCAAGACATAGGCATGGGTAAACATTTCATGACAAAAATATCAAAAGCAATTGCAAAAAAAGCAAAACTGGACAAACAGGATCTAATTAAACTAAGGAGCTCTGCACAGCAAAAGAAATTATCATCAGAGTGAACAAGCAACCTACAGAGTTGGAGAAAATTTTAGCAATCTTATCCATCTGACAAAGGTCTAATATCCAGAATCTACAAGGAACTTAAATAAATTTATAAAAAAAAAATTCAGAAGTGGGCCAAGAACATGAACAGCAACTTCTCAAAATAAGACATTTCTGCAGCCAACAAATATAGGAATAGAAGTGCAACATCACTGGTCATTAGAGAAATGCAAATCAAAACTACAATTAGATACCATCCCACGCCAGTGAGAATGGTGATTATTAAAAAGTCCAGAAACTGATGCTGGTGAGGTTGTGATGAAATAAGAATGTTTTACACTATTGGTGGGATTGTAAACTCCATAATAATCCAAACATTGTGGAAGACAATGTGGTAATTCCTCAAAGATCTAGAACCAGAAGTACCATTTGAGCCAGTAATTCCATTACTGGATATATACCCAAAGGAATATAAATCATTCAGTTACAAAGATATGTGCACACGTATGTTCAGTGCAGCATAATTTACCGTAGCAAGCATGTAGAATCAACCCAAATGCCCATAAAAGAAAACGTGGTACATATATACCATGGAACGAGATCATGTCATTTGCAGGGGGACATGAATGGAGATGGAAGTCATTATTCTCAGCAAACTAATACAGAAACAGAAAACAAAACACCTCATGTTCTCACTTATAAATGGGAACTGAACAATAGGAACACATAGCCACACAAAGGGTAACAACACACACAGGAGCCTGTTGTGGGTGGGGTTGGGAGAGGAAGAGCATGAGCAAAAATACCCAATACATGCTGGGCTTAGTACCTGGGTGATGGGTTGATCTGTGCAGCAAACCACAACAGCACACGTTTACCTATGTAACAAACCTGCCCATCCTCCATTTGTACCCTGGAACTTAAAAATAAAATAAAATAAAATACTCACCCCAAAATCTCCTTAAACTGATAAGCAACTTCAGCAAAGTCTCAGGATAAAAAATCAATGTGCAGAAATCACAAGCATTCCTATACACCAGTAACAGACAAACAGAGAGCCAAGTCAAGAGAGGACTTCCATTCACAAATGCTACAAAGAGAATAAAATACCTAGGAATACAACTAACAAATGATGTAAAGGACCTTTTTAAGGAGAACTACAAGTCACTGCTCCAGGAAATAAGAGAGGACACAAACAGATGGAAATACATTCCATGCTCATGGTTAGGAAGAATCAATATTGTGAAAATGGCCATACTGCCCAAAGTACCATTGGCCTTCTTCACAGAACTGGAAAAAAATCACTTTAAACTTCATATGGAACCAAAAGAGAGCCCGCATAGCCAAGACAATCCTAAGCAAAAAGAACAAAGCTGGGAGCATCACACTACCTGACTTCAAAGTATACTACAAGGCTACAGTAATCAAAACAGCATGATACTGGTACCAAAACAGAGATATAGACCAACGGAACAGAACAGAGGCCTCAGAGGCAATGTCACACATCTACGACTATCTGATCTTTGACTAACCTGACAAAAACAAGCAATGGGGAAAATATTCCCTGTTTAATAAATGGTGTTGGGAAAACTGGCTAGCTGTGTGCAGAAAGCTGAAACTGGACTCCTTCCTTATACCTTACACTAAAATTAACTCCAGGTGGATTAAAGATTTAAACATAAGACCTCAACACCATAAAAACCCTAGAAGAAAACCTAGGCAATACCATTCAGGACATAGGCATAGGCAAGGACCTCATGACTAAAACACCAAAAGCATTGGCAACAAAAGCCAAAATAGACAAATGGGATCTAATTAATCTTAAGAGTTTCTGCACAGCAAAAGAAACAGTCATTAGAGTGAACTGGCAACCAACAGAATGGGAAAAAATTTTTGCAATCTACCCATCTGACAAAGGGCTAATATCCAGAATCTACAAAGAACTAAAGCAGATTTACAAGAAAAAAACAAACTCATTCAAAAATGGGCAAAGGACATGAACAGACACTTTTCAAAAGAAGACATAGATGAGGCCAACCAACATATGAAAAAATGCTCATCATCACTGGTCATTAGAGAAATGCAAATCAAAACCACATTGAGATACCATCTCATGCCAGTTAGAATGGCAATCGTCAAAAAATCTGAAGACAACAGATGTTGGAGAGGATGTGGAGAAACAGGAACACTTTTACACTATTGTTGGAGTGTAAATTAGTTCAACCATTGTGGAAGACAATGTGGTGATTCCTCAAGGATCTAGAAATAGAAATTCCATTTGACCTAGCAATCCATTACTGGGTATATATCCAAAGGATTATAAATCATTCTGTTATAAAGACACATGCACACGTATGTTCATTGTGGCACTGTTTACAATAGCAAAGAACTGGAACCAACCCAAATGCCCATCAATGATAGACTGGACAAAGAAAATGTGGCACATATACACCATGGAATACTATGCAGCCATAAAAAATGATGAGATCTTGTCCTTTGAAGAGCCATGGATGAATCTGGAAACCATCATTCTCAGCAAACTGACACAAAAACACCACATGTTCTCACTCATAAGCAGGTGTTGAACAATGAGAACACATGGGCACAGGGAGGAGAACATCACACACTGGGGTATGTTCGGGGTGGGTGGCTGGGGAGGGACAGCGGGGGTGGGGAGGTTGGGGAAGGATGACACTGGGAGGAATGTCTGACGTAGGTGACGGAGGGATGGAGACAGCAAACCACCATGTCATGTGTGTACCTATGCAACAATCCTGCAAGATCTGCACATGTACCCCAGAACTTAAAGTACA
This sequence comes from Sapajus apella, assembly GCF_009761245.1. Taxonomy (NCBI): domain Eukaryota; kingdom Metazoa; phylum Chordata; class Mammalia; order Primates; family Cebidae; genus Sapajus; species Sapajus apella. The sequence goes on from NW_022436942.1 coordinate 34,474,978, forward strand.
ATTTAAAAGGGGAGGCGTATGTATACACACACACACACACACACACACACACACACACACATACACACACACAGTTTTAAAAAAGAAAAAGAGAAGAGATGACAGGAGTTTTTCACTGGACATAATTCAAGAGAGAAGAGAGCAATATCTTTAAAAACAAAAGCAAAATAAAACTGTCAACTGAAAATTCTATACACAGAAAATCTTTTAAAAATAAAGGTTAAATGTGTTTATACTGGAGATGATAACTTTGTGGATAAATATATAAGGTTTTTTTCTTATTATTTTTTATTTCTCTTTCAATGATAATTATTTAGCCAAAATAAATCTTTTGTGAGTGATATAGTATTTGTAAAATTAAACCACCCAAGTTCTTCAAATTCATGTGAAGTGGAATAATCTAACTTGACTGTGATAAGTAAAAGATCCACACTATAAATTCTAAAGTAACCACTAAAATTAAGCAAAACAAAGGGTAATCACAAATATGCCAGCAAAGCAGGTAAAATGGAATTTTAAAAAGATATTTAATTAACCCAAAGAAAAGCAAGAAGAAAGGAAAAGGGAAATAGAGAACAGATGAAACAAATATAATAATATGATAGCCTCAAACCTAACTATCAATAATTATGTTAAATTTAGATGGTATAAATGCCCTGAATTAAAAAGCAGAGATTGCACAATTGGCTAAGAAATTGAAAACCAGCTTTATGCTGCCTACGAGAAACTTTAGGATTTTTTTTTTTTACTTTGAATATAAAAAACACAAATAGACTAGAAGCAAAAGAATGGAAAAAGATTTACCATGCTAACATTAGTCAAAGAAAGCTACAAGTGCTGGGCACAGTGGCTGACACCTATAATCCCAACTGCTCAAGCGGTTAATGTCAGAGAATCATTTGAGGAAAGAATTTCAAGACCATCCTGAGCAACATAGTGAGACTGCATCTCTAGAAAAATAAAAATAAAATACAACTTTGGCATGGTAGCACATGCCTATAGTTTCAGCTACTCAGGAGGCTGAGGTGGTAATATAAGCAGAGCCTAGAATTTTGAAGCTGTAGTGAACTATAATTTCACCACTGCATTCCAGCCTGGGAAACAGAGTGAGACTCCATCTCAAATAAAAAGATAGATAGATAAATAAATAAATGCTGCACTGTTTACATTAATATCAGAAAATGTAGATTTCAGAGCAAAGAATATTATCAGAGATAAAGGCCATTTTGCAACAATAATTGGGTTAATTAATCAAGAGAACATAAGAGTCCTAAATGTTAAGCAGCTAAAAACATAGATTAAAATTATGTGAAGCAAAAACCAATATTACTGTAAGGTGAATTAGATAAATCCATAATTAACATTAGATATTTCAATTATCCCATCTGATAAAAGGAAAAACAAGTAGATGGAAAATAAGTAGGGTTATAAAGTTGAACACTCTCAAGCAACTTTGCCTGATGGACATTGGTAGACTATACCACCCCAAAACAGAGAAAAACAAATTTTTGCAAGCGTACATGGAATATTTAATAATAAAGACCATACTCTAGGTCATAAAACAGGTCTTGATGCATTTAAATGGATTAAAATGATACAAAGTATGTTGTCTGATGATAGTAAAATTAAATTACAAGTTAACAGAAAAACCCTGAAAATGTTCAGTGTCCAATATTTGAATAATAACACACTTCTAAATAACTCATGGATCAAAGAATAACTCAAAAAAGAAGTCAGAAAGTATGTTGAACTGAATGAAAATACAATCAGAACATACAGGATGCTATTAAAAGAGTAATTATGAGAAAATTTATGCCACTAAAGGCCCACAATAGAAAAAAGAACTGTCTCCAGTCAATGACCTTGCCTTCCACCTAAGAAACTGGGGTAAAAAAAGAGCAAATTAAATCCAAAGTTAAAAAAAAAATAAAATAATAAAAATGAAAGCACACATAAACAGAATAACAAACAGAAAAAGAGTTAAAAATCAATGAAAATTAAAGATTAACATTTTATTAATAAAATTGATCATCTCCAAGCCATATTGATAGGAAAAAACATAAAAATAATATGAGAACATAAAGAGGTGACAGCAATACAGATTTTACAGATATTAAAAGTAAAATAAAATATTAATAGCATTCATGTCAATAAATTTTACAGCTTTGATGATATACAAGCATTTTTCAAAAGACAAAAATTACACAGGAGAAATAAAGAGAAAAGACCAAGAAAAAAGACCAATATCCCTCACAAACATATGTATAAAAAAGTTAACCAAAATTTAGCTTTGAATCCAACATTTTTTTGTGTGACAGAGTTTCACTCTTTGTTGCCCAGGGTGGCATGCAGTGCTGCAATCTCGGCTCACTGCAACCATCACCTCTCCTATATTATCCTCCCAAGTAGCTGGAATCACAGGTGCCCACCACCAAGCCCAGCTAATTTTTGTATTGTTACTAGAGATGGGGTTTCGCCATGTTGGTCAGGCTGGTCGCAAATTCCTGACCTCAGATGATCCATCTGCCTTGGCCTCCCAACATGCTGGGATTACAGGCATGAACCACTGCACCCAGCTCGAATTCAACAATATTTTTTAAAAAAACACACTTTATCTAAGAGGGATATATTCTGGGAATGCAGGTCTCATTTAACATTCTAAAATAAATCAGTTAATCAACCTGAAAGTAAGAATTCTATGATTCTCTCAATAGATTCAGAAAAAGCCAAACATTCACTCCCGATGAAGGTTCCCAGAAAGCTAAAAATAGAAAGGAATGCTATAAATCCAATAAAAAACATCTATGAAAAATTGACAGCTAACACTATTCCTAATAAAAATAAATGTATGTGACACACCAGACAGTAAATATATTAGACTTTGCATATATATAATAATATACATATTAGCTTACAGACTGCATAAAAACAAAAAAATAGAATAAAAACACATAAAAACAGACCACAGGACAGATTTGGCCTCTGGGCCATACTGTACTGACTGTTACTTTATAGATATTTTACTGAAATCTACTAAAATTAATCTAAAACTAATAAGTTTAGCAATCTTTTAGGATACACAATAAGTATACAAAAATTAATTACATGTCTGTATACTAACAACGTCAGAAATTGAATGAAAATAACATCATTTATAATAGCATCAAAAATATAAATTATCTTGAAATAGATCTAGCAGAAGAAAGAGAATCTGTGCACTGAAAACTATATAATATCACTAGAGAAACTAACAAAGACACAAATAATTAGAAAGATATACATTGTTCATGAGTTAGAAGACTCAGTGTTGTTAAGATGTCTGTTATTTTTTTCTGAATTGATCTATGGATTCAATACAAACCCAGTCAAAATTCTACCAGGATTGTATTATGTAAATTGACAAATCGATCAGAAAATTCATATGGAAGCACAAAAACTTTGGATAATCAAACAACTTGAAATAGAATAAATTTAAAGGACTAATACTATTATTTTCAAGTGCTAATAATATGGTTTCCAAAAGTTATTAAAACTGTAAAATAATACCAACATTGTGGTATTTGCATAGTTAGACAAGTATATTAGTGGAACAGGATACAGAGATCAGACATAAGTCCACACATGGTTGACCACATATTTTCAACTAATTTTCCAGAAATGCACAAAGGCATTGCAGTAGAAAAAATTTTGTTCAATGAATAATGCTGGAACAATTAGTCATTCATAAAATAACTTGGGTCTATACAACATACAAAAATTAACTCAAAATGAATTAATGTATTTGTTCATTTTCACATTACTATAAAGAAATACCTAAGACTGGGTAATTTATAAAGGAAAGAGGTTTAATTGACTACAGTTCCACATAGCTAGGGAGGCCTGAGGTAACTTACAATTATGGCATAAGGCAAAGGAGGAAGCAAGCACCTTCTTCACAGTACAGCAGCAAGAGAGAGAAAAGAAAAGGAGGAAATTCCAAAATTTTTAAAACCACAGATCTCTTGAGAATTCACTCACTGTCATGAGAACAGCATGAGGGAAACTGCCTTCATGATCCAATCATCTCTCTCTCTCATCAAGTGGGGATTATAGTTCCCTTCCTCAATACATAAGAATTATATTTAGAGGTAAGGTTTGGGTGGGGACACAGAGCCAAACCCTATCATTCTGCCCCAGCCCCTCCCAAATCTCATGTCTTTTTACATTTGAAAAACAATTATGCCTTTCCAACAATCCCCCAAAATCTGAACTCATTTCGGCGTTAACTCAAAAGTCCGTAGTACAAAGTCTCATCTGAGAAAAGGCAAGTCCCTTCTGCCTATGAGCCTGTAAAATCAAAAACAAGTTAGTTCCTTCCTAGATACAATGGGGGTACAGGCATTGAGTAGATGCTCCCATTCAAAATGAGAGAAATTGGCCAAAATGAAGAGGTCCCACCCAAGTCCAAAATCCAGTGGGGCAGTCATTAAATCCTAAATCTCTGAAATAATCTCCTTTAGCTCCATGTCTCATAACTGGGCATGCTGATGTGAAAGGTGGGCTCCCACAGCCTTGGGCAGCTCCTTCACAGGCTGATAATGAGAGCTGTGTCTTTTCCAGGTGCATGGTGCAAGCTGTCAGTGGATCTATCATTCTGAGGTCTGAAGGATGGTGGCCCTGTTCTCACAGCTTCACTAGGCAGTGCCCCAGTAAGGATTCTGTGTGGGGGCTCCAATCCTACCTTTCCTTTCAACACTGTGCTAGCATAGGTTCTCCATGAGGGCTCTGCCCATGCAGAAGACTTCTGCCTAGATATCCAGGCATTTCCATACATCCTCTGAAATCTAGGTGAAGGTTTCCAATCTTCAATTCTTGCTTCTGTGCACCCACAGGCACAACACTCTTACAGGTTTCTGCCCCTTAGCTCAGATAGGTCTGAGTTCTTGTCTCACAATTAGGAAGAATTTAGTATATGAACACTGAAGAGTGAGTGGAGTAGAATTTACTAAGGAAAAGGAAAGCTCTCAACAAAGAGGTGACATGGCAGGAAGGGGATGGTTCCCCTACCTAAAGGCTGGAAAGTACACCTTGTAGCCAGGTCTAGGGGCTCTTTATGGACTCAGAATGGAGAGTGTGTGCTGATTGATCTGTGAGTATGCAAAAAAAAAAAAAAAAACAGTTAAAGGGAAGACACCGCTCAAAGTTGGGCACAATGGTGTCGAAAACTAATTAGGAAAGGGTAGACATATGTAAAATAGGTGAAGAATGGGTATCAATCAGAGGAAAGTGCACCAAACAAGAAGACAGGTTTTCAATCCAGTCCAAGGATTTAACTTGTAGCTTGGCTTTCAGGTTTTAAACTGTCTTTGGTTTGGAGGTAGGGTTTCACCAGGGACACACTCCTATCTGCCTAGGCATGTGGCTGCCTCCTGCTACTCTCAACACCACATAGAAGTCACCAAGGCTTGGGGCTTGCATCCTCTGAAGCAACAGCCCAAGCTGTACCTCAGCCTGTTTTAGGCTGGAGCAGCTGGAACACAGAGCACCAGGTCCCAAGGTTTTGCACAGCAGCAGGGTTCTGGGCCCAGCCTAAGAAACCACTTTTTCCTCCTAGGCCTCCTGGTCAGTCATAGGAGGGGTTGTCACCAAGATCTCTAACATATCTTGAAGACATATTCCCCATTTTCTTGGTGATTAACATTTGGCTCCTCATTAATTACTCAAATTTCTGCACCCGGCTTGAATTTCTCCCAAGAAAATGAGTTTCTCTTTTCTATTGCATCATCAGGCTGCAAATTTTCCAATGTTTATCCCCTGCTTCCCTTTTAAACATAAGTTCCAATTTCAGATCATCCCAAATGACTTTTGTTCCAGTTCTGAAGAAGTTTCCCATCTCTATCTGAGATTGCCTCAGCCTGTACATCATTGTTCACATCATTATCAGCATTTTGGTCAAAACCATTAAACTTGTCTCTAGGAAGTTCCCTACTTTCCCTCATCTTCCTGTCATTTTCTGAACCCTCCAGACTGTTTCAACCTCTGCTTTTGACCCAGTTCCAAAACTGCTTCCACATTTTTAGGTTATCTTAATTGTATCCCACTTACCCCAATACGAATTTCCGGTATTAGTTCATTTCACACTGCTATAAATACCTGAGACTGGGTAATTTATAAAGGAAATAGATTTAATTGACTCACAGTTTCATGTGGCTAGGGCAGCCTCAGGAAACTTACAATCATGACAGAAAGGGGAGGGGAACCCAGGAAGTTTCTTACAGCGCAGAACGAAAGAGAAAAGGAGGAACTTCTAAACACTTTTAAAACCATCAGATCTCATGAAAACCCACTATTATGAGAACAGCATAAGCAAACTGCCCCCATAATCCAATCACCTCCCTCCCTTAACATGTGGGGATTACAGGTTCCTCCCTCAATACGTGGGAATTAAAATTCAAGGTGAGATTTGGGTGGGGACACAGAGCCAAACCATATCAATAGACCTAAACGTATCATCTAAAACTATAAAAATTTTAGAAGAAAAGATGAGCAAAAACCTTTATGGCCTTTAGATAGCCAAAGATTTTTAAACTTCCACACCAAAACTATGATATATAAATTAAATGTCATTAAAATTAAAAATACTATTCAAAGACACTGTTAAGAAAATGAAAAGACAAGACACAGACTGGAAGAAAGTCTGTAAACAACAATAACAACAACATATATCACATAATGGATGTACCCTGGAATATAGGAAGAAATCTCACAACTCAAAATTTAAAAAATTTAAAACTCAACTTCAATTTTTTTAAAGAAATACAAAGAAAATATGTAGATAACAAATACACACATAAAAATGCTCAACATCATTAGTTATTTAAAAAAATACAAATTAAGGTCACAATAAATACCACTACACTACTATTGGAATGACTAGTGATTGGCCATGCCAAACGCTGGGGACAAAGTGAAGGCCATGGTATTCTCACACACTGCTAGATCTGTGTCCCTATAATGACATACATATGAATGTTTTGAACATTCATAGCAACCCTATGGGCAGTGGCCAAAAACTTGAGCAACCCAAATGCCCATCAACAAAAGAATATATGACTAAATTGTGGCGTATTCCTTAATGGAATACTACTCATGTTATTATGTTTTTATTTGTGTACTCTAAGTAACACTTTTTAAAGTCTTTCACAGACAGAAGAAAAGAAAGAAGCTATAAAAAATGTATGACTTATACTACTAAAAATCAGGCATAATAGCTGTCAAGTCTTACATCATCAAATAAAACTAAATAAGGACTGTGACATTATACTTTAAAATTAAGCCATAAAACACGTTTGTTTGCAATTTAAATATTACTTATTTCCTGTACAAAGTGAAGAAATAATCATACTATCTATGATAAAAACTTTGCAACCATCACATGCATAATTACACTGGGTTCACATCTCATTCTTGTTCTATAGAATATTCAAGAATAGAACTTCCTTATGGTTCATCCTGTAAGGAATTGTTTTCATACTTTATTTTAACAAAAGAAATGAAAATAAAATTGAGACATTATTATTTTTCATTTTCAACATTTATGACTTAATGAGTGACTAGACCAACTTACATAAATGTATGAATGAAATTAGAGAAATTAACAGCCATTTGGTTAATCATTGTTTCTCTTTTTTACAGAGGAAATTTTGCAAATATGCCTCCTTATACGAAAGGACAATCTTGCTCTCTCTGCTCAACACAAGAGAAATGTGTAAAGAATCTCTGCAGTAAGCAAAAAAGAAAAAAACATCATAACATTGTATTTGGAGAGTAATATATTTATTATATTTTAAAATTTGGCTTCTTAACTTTACAAATTGTGAACAAGATTTGATTGCTGTTATCTAATGATATAAATAATTTGTCATAAATATTAATACTTAAACTCAGATGATCCCTGCTTTCTTTACTGATTATTTTCCCTCTGAAGCTAAAGAGCAGAAAGAATGAGGTACGACCATAATCCAATTTGCTGCTACACTGAAAATAATTATGGATTGAAATACTTATTTTTATTTGTTTTAATTGACCTTTTTTTATTAGTTATTAGAATAGTGACCCATTCAGAAGTAATTTGTTAGTGAGTGTCCAAAGTAATTATGATTAAAAACTAACACATTTATCTTTCATGATCATGTTTTGGTTCTCAAAACAAATATACTTTTTAAGGGTAAAAGTATAAATTTTGGGTGGTGAGGCCAGAGAAAAAACTGGAGCCATGTGTCAAAAAAGTGTCAAACACTGTAAAATATTTGCCAAGATTTATTCTGAGCCAAATATGAGTGGTCAATGGCCAATGAGACAGCCCTCAAGAGATCCTGAGAACATAAAGTGCAACAAGAATTGACTGGTCATATAAGCTTTTTTCATATTGGCTTTGCTCTAACTTTACCTAAAACTATGTTATTCTAGGTAAAACCTTGGTAAAATAACCAGTGTCTTCCATTGTCCTGTTTTAAAAGAGAAGGCTCTTACTAGAGTTATGCAAATGAGTATATTGTCATAAAATCAGAATACTCAGGAACCATTTTTGAATTTTGGAGAACTCAGGTAGAGAGAAAGGTAAATTTGCTCACAAAAGGGTGCTTTACCCAATTAAACTATAAACAACTCAAACAGATTTCCTTGCCTCTTCTTTAACCACAGCAGCAACCCTCCAAATAAGATGTTTTTTGTTCACCTTGGAACTTCTATTCACAAGCCAAGTAGCTCTTGTCAGATCTGAGAAAGCCCTTTATTAAGCACTATAGAACTTCACAGCTCCTCACATAGTTAGAGTGAGACCTAGGGGAAAAAGAGGCCTTCTGGTCATGAATATCTCCTCTTTATATCCCCAGATAGCAAGATCCTTTATAAATCATTTTTATTTTATCACAAAATTTGGGGGGCACCATAATTTATATTAATACAAGGGTAGCTTCTGTTTACATCCTATAGCAAGGCAGTAAATGCCTCAAAAGTGGAAATTTTCTAGTCCAAAGTCTAGTAGTTGTCATTAAGAAATGCTCACAGATTTTTCTGTAAGACCCAATAAATTCTCCATAAAGAGCTATCAAGTGGAGGATTTGTCCTGACCAGCACTCCAGCTTCTACCCTGTGTTCTCTGAGCTCAGGCAGCCTTACTAGTTCTCATTTAGCATGTTCAATTAACATTTCACAAAGGACAGATTTCTCATGCCTTCAGATTTCTGTATTATATAAGGGAAACATCTCCAATGAGATATAATACCCAGTTTCATAAGACATTTAGATAAAGGAGGTCACAACTACCTTACATAAAGCCTGTTAAAACATTTCAAATCTCATAATCCTATCAACTTTTACATTTTTATGTTCTAGTCCTAGGAACTTTTCTTCTCTACCACCAGACCATTGTACCTTTGCTGGTGAAAAAGTGTCTGAGTTACCAACAGGGAATTGAGCCAAAAAACTTAGTCTCTTTTGTTAATCTTCATCTAAAGTTGCCTCAACAGTATCCCAGGCAATGTCAGCTTTCTCATTATAATGTCTGCCTTTTGGTTATTCTTAAATTTTCTTAATCTGGGGTCAAATGCAGAACGCTGGTGTGGTGCTATTTAATGTTGGAGGATCAGCAGGGGCTGCCTTATGTCCACTCAATCTTTAATAGTGTTGTAAAGACCTTTGTTTTGACTTCATCAATCTTCATTTTATTTATTTCACTACTTAATAACCATCTAAAGATTTCCACTCTTCTGAGATGAGTTCTTGGACTCCCTTTAGCTTTCTTTTTTTTTTAAATTACCTTAATGTTTTATTAGCATCTCTTAGGCTCCTGAGGGAAAACAAATTTGATAAGTTTTCTCACATATTTGTTCAATTCTACATGAGTAATGCCACCTGGGGTGCCCTGTAAAAAGAGTTTCCTTTACTACAACATTTACCATGACCTTGGTAATAGGCATTTTTGGTGGGTGAATATCCTGGTCATCATAAAGCCAGTCTCACATGTCTTGCATACAAAGATTTCAGCTGCCTCATCTTGGGTGCTCCACTTGGCATTTTATAGGAAGAGTTGGGCAGTCCCCTTCTCAGAGTAAACAGACCTTACAGTGGCATTTATCCAATCCACTAAACTGGTCATTGTCTCAGGAATAACCTCCTGCACATCCGGATCGCGTATACTTATCAATTGTTTAATAGTGAGCTATGGATCCTACATTGACCCAAACATGCTCTTTTATTGTGTAGCATTTAAAATTAAAGATGCTTTCCTTAAAGTAGTTATTTTTTACAATCCATTATACTAAATGTTTCTCAGGAAGCTGATGATAGCAATCTACAAATGAATCAATTATTTTTAACTTTATACCCTCTGGTTTTAATAGTTGCTTGGTTTTGCCCTTCCCCCACACTGACTATCTTCTTAATAACCACAGGTGTCAGAGGTAATTTTTGTTGCCCTGGCTTAATTTTTCCCTTTGTGGGTAGCTTTGAGACTAGTGGCCTGAGCTAATGTACATCTGAGCTCAGTCCAGCCTTAAGGCCCAACCCAGCACTCTTATCTTCATTCTACCTATTACAAATAATGGTAACTAAGGAATTGAATATTTTGCTTTTTTTTTAGTAGTTTGCATTTTCTTATGCATTCAGAGAACCAACTCCCTGGGATTATAACTATGATTCATCTCTAAATTTCACTGGCAAATTTTACCTTTAGTAACTGAATGCAGTCCAGCTGCAACTCCTTAAAATGGGTGATCACGTGGTCATCCAAGAGTCAAGATTTCTTATTCTTCACCCTTTTATTTTTCTCTTTATCCATTTAGCATTATCTGCACATTTGTTTCCTTTATTTTAAACTACTCAAATAGCCTCTAAACTAACAAAAATATTATGTTCCCTTTAGCAAAAATTATATACTTATGTTTCTATAAACTTCACCACAAAAAAAAACAGACCAAAAAAATTTTTACTTTCCTACTATCTTAGCTTTTAACATCCCAAATTCCCAGTGGGAAAAAAAATGAAAAATTACTTAATATAACATAACATGATGGTAAGATTTTAAACTACTAGAGAAAAATTTGAGATTAATTTATCAAATTAATCTGAATAAATATTACTAAAGTCTTGTGAACTAAAAGGTATCAGAGCTAGCTTTTGTTAGTTTCATGTGCATTTACTTCTCTTTAAGCTAATTAATTAGAGCTCTTGCATATTTTGGTAATAAAATATCATTTTTATATGGCACATATAAACATATAGATATAACAGACATACAAACAAAACCAGATTCTATAAAATTTTTTATTTGCCTGTTTCCAAATATTCTCTCCCTTATTTTAAACTATTAACTTTAAAAAGTTACAGAAGCCAACAAAAATTGAAGGAAAGAGTTACCATCTTAGGACTTCTCAAAAGGGAGAAAGAGCTAAAGCAGCAGGGTACAGCATAAGTTAAACTTCTGAGAGATCAATCTGAAGAATTTTTAAATTAAAATTAAAATGGGCTATAGAATTTAAAAACTAACTGATAGGTACAGTAAACCACCAGGGCACATGTATACCTATGTAGCAAACCTGCATATTCAGCACATGTATTTCAGAACTTAAAGTAAAATTTAAAAAAAAAAAAAAAAAATGTCTTGCATTGGGCATCTTCCACCAAGATGGCCAAATAGAAACAGCTCTAGAGCTCAACTCCCAGCAAGAAAGACACAGGAGACAAGTGAACTCTGCATTTTCAACTGAGGTACCAGGTTCATTTCAATGGAACTGGTTGGACAGTGGGTATAGACCAGGGAGGGCAAACTGAAGCAGGGGAGGGCGCTGCTCCAACAGGGAAGTACAACTAACTGTAGGATCGGGAACTTTTTCCCCTCAGACTCGAGTTCAGATACTATGCTTCTCCTATGCCCTTGCAACCCATAGTATGGGAGAACGCCACTGGGCTGAGAAGCACCATGAGTTGCCAGTGCAGATCTGAGTGAGAGCTCTGGCCAGCCTGGTACCATGAGTATCAGGACAGAACTGGGCAGAGGTTTTGGCTAACACGGAGAGTACCTACAGGACGGATCTACCCACCCTCCAGAAAGAGGGAGAGCTGAAAGCAGGGAGACAGGTGATATGGCTTGGCAGGTCCCACCTCCACAAAGACCAGCAAACTGAAGCCCTCTTGCCTGAGTGTTTCACAGACAGCACATCAGTTTGAACTCGACCCTGGATGACCGAGCCCTGTGGGGGGAAGGGCATCCGCAGTTGCAAAGGCAGGTCTAATCTCACCTGTGTTAAAAAAAAAAAAAAAAAAAGCCAGAGGAAACCAGGCTGAGTCCCAGGCAGGCCAGCAGTAACTCTTCAGGCAGAGAAGGGTCCGACTGCCCACTCAAGTGGCTCTCTGACCCCTGTATAACCAAAAGAAAATGTCTCATACAGCAGAGAGGCCTGACTATTAGAAGGAAAACTAAAAAAAACAAGAAATAGCTTCAACATCAACAGAAAGGATGTCCACTCAGAGACCCCATCCAAAATCACCAACTTCAAAGATCCAAGGTAGATTAACCCACAAATATGGGCAGAAACCAATGCAAAAACAATGAAATCATCAAAGACCAGAATGCCTCTCCTCCTTCAAGGGATCGCAACTCCTCACCAGCAAGGGAACAAAACAGGAAGAAGAATGAGTTTTATGAATTGACATAAGCAGGCTCCAGAAGGTGGACAATAACAAGCTTCTCTGAGCTAAAGGAACATGTTCTAACCCAATGCAAAGAAACTAAAAGCCTTTAAAAAAAGTTAGACAAAATGCTAACTAGAATAACCAGCTTAGAGAAGAACACAAACGACTTGATGAGCTGAAAACCACAGCACAAGAACTTCGCAAAGCATACACAAGTTTCAATAGCTGAATTGTTCAAGCAGAATATACATTCTTCTCAGCACCACCTCACACTTACTCTAAAATTGACCACATAATTGGAAGTAAATCACTCCTCAGCAAATACAAAAACAGTCTCTCAGACCACAGTGAAATCACATTAGAACTCAGGATTAAGAAACTCACTCAAAACTGCACAACTACATAGAAACTAGACAACTGGCTCCTGAATGATGACTGTATAAACAATGAAATGAAGGCAGAAATAAAGATATTCTTCAAAACCAATGAGAAAAAAGACACAACGTACCAGAATCTCTGGAACACATTTAAAGAAGTGTCTAGAGGGAAATTTATAGCAATAAATGATGCCCACATGAGAAGCGAGGAAAGATCTAAAATCGACAGGCTATCATCAAAATTGAAAGAGCCGGAGGAGCAAGATCAAAAAAGCTCAAAAGCTAACAGAAGACAAAAAATAGCTAATATCAGAGCAGAACTGAAGGAGATAGAGACAAAAAAAAAAAAAAAAAAAAAAAAAAAAAAAAAAAAAAACCTTCAAAAATCCAGGAGGTGGCTTTTTTGAAAAGATCAACAAAATAGTCAGACCACTAGCCAGACTAATAAAAAATAAAAGAAGAATCAAATAGATGCAATAAAAGACAATAAAGGAGATATCACCACTGATTCCACAGAAATACAAACTACCAACAGAGATTACTACAAACAACTTTATGCACATAAATCAGTAAACCTGGAAGGAATGGATAAATTTCTGGACTCTTGCACCCTCCCAAGATTAAACCAGGAAGAAGTTAAAACCCTGAATAGCTCAATAACAAGGACTGAAGTTGAGGCAGCAATTAATAGCATACCAACCAAAAAAAGCCCAGGTCCAGATGAGTTCATAGTCAAATTCTACCAGACATACAAAGAGGAGCTGGTACCATTCCTTCTGAAACTATTCCAAACAATACAAAAAGAGGGAACCCTCCCTAACTCATTTTATGAGACCAACATCATCCTGATACCAAAACCCAACAGAGACTCAACTAAAAAAGAAAACATCAGGCCAATATCCATGATGAACACAGATGCAAAAAATATTCAATAAAATACTAGCAAACTGAATGCAACAGCACATCAAAAAGCTTATCCATCATGATCAACTAGGCTTCATCCCAGGGATGCAAGTCTGGTTCAATACACAAGTTTATAAACATAATCCATCACATAAACAGAAACAAAGACAAAAAAACCACATGATTATCTCAATAGATGCAGGGAAGGCCTTCGACAAAATTCAACAGCCCTTTATGCTAAAAACCCTTAATAAACTAGGTATCAATGGAACATATCTTACAATAATAAAAGCTATTTATGACAAACCAACAGCCAATATCATATTGAATGGGCAAAAATGGGAAGCATTGCTTTGAAATCTGGCACTAGACAAGGATTCCCTCTCTCATCACTCCTATTCAATATAGTATTGGACGTCCTATCAGAGCAATCAGGCAAGAAAAAGAAATAAAGAGCATTAAGGAAGATGAATTGTCTCTATTTGCAGATGACATGATTGTATATTTAGAGGACCCCACCATCTCAGCCCAAAATCTCCTGAAACTGATAAGCAACTTCAGCAAAGTCTCAGGATAAAAAATCAATGTGCAGAAATCATAAGCATTCCTATATACTGATAACAGACCAACAGAGAGCCAAATCAAGAGAGAACTCCCATTCACAATTGCTACAAAGGGAATAAAATACCTAGGAATACAACTAACAAAGGTTGTAAAGGATCTCTTCAAGGAGAACTACAAACCACTGCTCTAGGAAATAAGAGAGGACACAAACAGACATTGAAAAACATTCCATGCTCATGGTTAGGAAGAATCAATATTGTGAAAATGGCCATACTGCCCAAAGTACTATTGGCCTTCTTCACAGAACTATAAAAAAAGAAAAAAAAAAACATCGACAAGAAAAACAAAAGCAATCATAGCCAAGACAAACATAAGAAAAAAAAAAAAAAAAAAAACAAAGCTAGAAGCATCACACCACCTGACTTCAAACTATACTACAAGGCTACAATAATCAAAACAGCATGATACTGGTACCAAAACAGAGATATAGACCAATGGAACAGAACAGAGGCCTTGGAGGCAATGCCACACATCTACAACTGTCTGATCTTTGACAAACCTAACAAAAACAACTAATGGGGAAAGGATTTCCTGATTAATAAATGGTGTTGGGAAAACTGGCTAGCCATGTGACTGGACCCCTTCCTGACTTCTTACACTAAAATTAACTCCAGATGAATTAAAGACTTAAACATAAGACCTAACACCATAAAAACCCTAGAAGAAAACCTAGGCAATACCATTCAGGACATAGGCATAGGCAAGGACTTCATGACTAAAACACCAAAAGCAATGGAAACAAAAGCCAAAATAGGCAAATGGGATCTAAGTGGCACAGCAAAAGAAACAATCATTAGAGTGAACTGGCAACCAACAGAATGGGAAAAAATTTTTGCAATCTACCCATCTGACAAAGGGCTAATATCCAGAATCTACAAAGAACTAAAGCAGATTTACAAGAAAAAAACAAACCCGTTCAAAAATGGGCAAAGGATATGTTTTCAAAAGAAGACATATATGAGGCCAAGAAACATATGAAAAAATGCTCATCATCACTGGTCATTAGAGAAATGCAAATCAAAACCACATTGAGATACCATCTCATGCCAGTTAGAATGGTGATTATTTAAAAATCTGGAAAGAACAGATGCTGGAGAGGATATGGAGAAATTGAACAGTTTTATACCGTTGGTGGGAGTGTAAATTCATTCAACCATTGTGGAAGACAGTATGGCGATTCCTCAAGGATCTAGAAATAGAAATTCCATTTGACCCAGCAATTCCATTATTTGGTATATACCCAAAGGATAATAAATTGTTTTATTATAAAGATACAAGTATACATACATTCACTGAAGCACTGTTTACAATAGCAAAGACCTGAAACCAACCCAAATGTCCACCAATGATAGACTGGACAAAGAAAATGTGGCACATATACATCATGGAATACTATGCAGCCATTAAAAAAGATGTGTTTGTGCCCTTTGTAGGGACATGGATGAATCTGGAAACCATCATTCTCAGCAAACTGACACAAGAACAGAAAACCAAACACCACATGTTCTCACTCATAGGCGAGTGTTGAACAATAAGAACACATGGGCACAGGAAGGGGAACATCACACACTGGGATTGGATAATGGGGAAATAGGGGAAGGACAGTAGGGGGCAGGGAGGTTGGGGAGGGATAACACTGGGAGAAATGCCTAATGTATGTGATGGGGGTATAGATACAGCAAACCACCATGGCATGTGTGTACCTATGCAACAATCCTGCAAGATCTGTACATGTACCCCAGAACTTAAAGTATAATTTAAAAAGTCTTGCATTAAAAGTAAATCAATATTTTTAATAAAATCTTGTTTTAACCAATTTTTAGTGTTGTATTAGTGTATTTTAATATCAAAGTCTAATTTCTAGAAAGACTATTAAAATTTCCTTTCAACTATGGTGAACTTAATCATAAGCTTTAAATTTTTTTGTGCTAATCTTGTGACTTACACAGACCATTTGACATGCTTGACCTTTCTTGTTTGTCTTAAACATCCTTCTTTGTTAAACAACTAGATATTTTATTTTAAGACAAAAGTTTACCATACAAGATGATTTCGCAACAAAAATGTTTTTTTAACTTTTTACCAAAAATATCTCTTAATATCTATAACTTTCTTTAAGTCTCTCATTTCCTTGTTCCTTTTACCTTATTTTGAATATAACCTTTAAATAATCTTTGGATTAGACAAACATTATTTACCTTTCAATAACAATACATTTAAAATAGTTTTTATCATTTTTCAAACTGAAAGTTACCCAGTTAATGAATACCCATTATTAAATATATATAACTTCAGATTCTAAATTTTTATGATGTTTGTTTACAAACATTTACTCTATTACATTTACCTCATTCATTTATTTAATAGTTCACCTAGAGTATTTATAAAAACTGTGATAGTCATCATTTAAAATTATTTTTCTGTTAACCATTTTTATAGCCTATGATTTTCAGGTGTTTATGCAAGAACTAAACCTAAGACTAACTATGTGGGTATTTTACCAATAATTCAGTATTTAGCTGTTTTAATCAAACCAACAATATCAAACGTCTTAATTATCAAAAATTACACAAGCCAAGATTATTCTTTTGGGGAGCTGGCTTTACAGTTTTATAACACTTATGCAAAATTTTGACACCTTATAATATTTGCCAGGTATAAGTATGAACCCATTTGACCAATAAACAGAAACAAAAATACTACAAATCTAATTCTAATATTACTTTTACAAGAATTTTAAAGCCAGTTTATTTATTAAAGATTTTACTTAAGTCATATGAACTTGAAAACCATGTGGGCTTATTATTTACTTAATTTATGAGTACTCTTAAGCCAATTTGGTACCTTGTGGCCACTATCCATAACAAAATACATGCAACTACATGTAAACATACACATGCACATTCATAGAAAAATCCTGTATCTTTTATTTCAGAACTCTAGGCATAAGATATTAATACAAACTCACTGGTTTACAAAAATAGAAGAAGATTGGATCTAAACAGTGGTTTTTGTCTCAGTAGAAAAGTAACAGCAGATTTAAAGCAGGCAGAAAAGAAAATAGACAAGTAGAGAACTTAGGAACTCTAGAGTTGCAGGTTGACCTTTGGGCTATGAATTTTTATTTGATGTAATTTGCTCATTAGATCAAAATATGCAAAACAGACCATAATATATAACTAGTTGGAGTACTAGAAAACCTGGCATGCCCTCAAACTTTTTCATTTTACACAAACATTTGCAAGGAGAGGCACCATATAATTAACAGGGTGCCCCAAAGTTAGTCTTTCTCCCTGTCTTTCCTCATTTTTAGATTGTTTCCACTTTTTTTCTTAAAAGGAGGAATTGAGCTGTGGCCTAGGGCTTTTTGTGTGGTAGATCACTGTGTGCTGATCGTGGATGAGACTATGCAGTGTTTTACCAGAGTCATTTTCACCCTTTTAACATGTCTCAGTTTCTTGCTCCAGAGGTCTGTCACCTCTGAGAGGGCTAAAAATGCCAACTGATCAGCTCTATATGCATTGCTTGATTGAGTCTTTTAAAACTAATTTTGTTGAAGGTTCCCTGTAGGGCCACCGCATGGCAAAGTGGGTTAACCACCCAGACATTCCCACTCAGCCCCCAGTCATGCAGAGCCAGCTTGCAGCTGGGAGTAACAAAATGTCTTTTCTCTTCAGAACTGAGGAGTTAAGTCTCTCATTTATCTATGAAAATGACAGTTTATGTTTCTCACACAAATGCACAGACAAGTCAATTGAGATTCATTTTGGGAGATAAAATAATGGCGAAGACAGTTTAGAATATACCTCCAAAGTGGAAACCCAATGGGGTCCTCAAAAGGAGGGTGTTCTCCTTGGCTTTAGAAAAAGGCAATGGAGAAGAAAAAGGCAATGGAGAAGACCCTTTAAAATCCACCTCTGAACTAGAATTAGTATCCTAAACAACAACTTCCAAGGAGAAAAAACAAAAAACAAAACAAGAACTTTTAAACTCTTTTGTAATAACGCTTAGCTTAAAACACAAACATATAGTATAGCTACACCAAAGTATTTTATTTCTTTATGTCCTTAATTTATAAGCATTTTTGCACTTACAGTTTTTATATACTGTTTAAACTTTTTGTTAAAAACTAAAATACAAACACACACGTTAGCCTAGGCCTACTCAGGGTCAGAGTCATCAGTATATCCGTCTTCCATCTCCACACCTTGTACCACCGGAAGGTCTTCCATATCAAATTATATTCCTTTATGAAATATATTTGTGATTACTATAAATATATTTGAATTTTATTTTCTAATTGCTTTTGTTGGCTTACATAAATTTAAATGCTTTTGTATATTAGTCTATTAACAGTTTTACCAAACTCTCTTATTATTTCTGGCAGTTTATTGATTTTCTTGGATTTTATATGACAAATCATGTTTTCCATTAAAAAAAATGCAAGTTTTGTTCTTTCTTTGAATCTTTATATTCATTATTTATTTCACAAATATCAACAGTTTATTCATTTCTCCAGTGCAATGTTGAGCATAAGCTGTAATGGTGAACACACCATTCTATAATTCTTGAATTTAAAGACAATGTTTCACCATTGTGTATGTTTGTTTTCGATTATTTTCATTGGTCCTCATTGCCAGGTTATAAAAATTTTCTCTTTTCCTTATTTTGCCGAGTTTTCAACTTGAATAAATGTTAACTTTAACAATTTTTTCCCGCATCACTTGAAATAATGCTATTTCTTTCTTTTTAATGTCTTAATGTTATAAACTATATCAAAAGGCTTCTAATATAACACAGCTACACTGTAAAATTTCAATAGATACCAGGAGTTAAGCGATGGCCCATTAATACAATATTACATTATTCTTTCATTCTTGTAATAAATCCAGTTTGGTCATGAGGTTTCCTTAAGAGATGGCTAGATTCTTGTTAACTTTTTATTTACAATTTTTTTGCATTTATTTTTAGAATTGTGTTTGGCCATATAATTTTCCTCCTGCATTTTTCCTTACATGATTTTGACTTCAAGTTTGTATTAATCTCATTTTGAAAAGTTGGCCTTTCAAAATAATGCCTCCTTTGGTATTTTGGTTACAGTTTGCTTAGGATTCTGATTATTTAATTTTTGAATTCTTAGGAGGCATTCTCTGAAAGGTATTTTGTTCTAATGTGTGTTATGTGTACATTTTAATTACTGATTAATTTTTTAATGGTTATGGGATATTTGGTTTTGAGGAAGACTTTGGAAAATTTTCTATTTTATCCACATTTCCATGAAATGCTCTTATATTTTTACTTGTATTCCATGTGTAGTTATGTTTTATTTAACTTTTGACTTGTGCTTTTTCTCTTTTTTGTTGATCAGTCTTTATCAGAAAACATATTTTAGCTTGGTTGGCTTCTTATTTTGAGAGACAGAAAATATAGCATAATAGTTAAATATATAGACCTTGGAGTCAGATGGTTTAACTCAAGAGGTGATTAAGAGAATTAAATATGATTCATTACACAAAATTATTTGAGTCCCCCAAAAAGTAATTTCTCAATACATTTTAGCAATTACTATAATTAAGTTCCTAATTTTCTATCATTTAACCCAGTTTATATTTTTGTAGCATTCATTGCTCTCTGACATTATCATTTTTATTCACTTTATTTATTTATTTAATTTTAAAATTGATTATAGATTTTTCTCTCCTCATTTTTTTCACAATGAAAGTGATTTTATTTTTTTCTGGTAGCCATTATATCCAAAGCTAGAATCATGCCTAATATGTAGTAGAAAGTCAAAAAATTAAATTAATTTTTTTAAGTAGATGATTTCCTAATGAAGTGCTGGATGCTATCAGAATGGTAAACTGGTGGTGGCGGGGGGGGGGAGTTTGATGTGGAAAAAACGTTGATAAATATTTGGAGTAAGGACCATTACAGAAATGAATGCAATTTTTAATGAATAGCTCTGCATACAAAAAATTCAAGGTGAAGAAATTACGTTTCTTCAGGGATTTGAATTGGGCATAAAAGAGAGGGAAAAATAAAGTTAACTACTTTATAGCTTTTTCTGTTTTTGACTTTTGTGCATTCAACCAAGAGGTGTTTTAGAAATATTTGTTGACATAACACTGTTGGTAGGGAGCAACATAAAGATATCCAAGTACTGTAGGATTGATTAGGAAGCTTTCATTTTCTTGATAAAAAGGCAAACTAATTTTTGTTAGTTGATTGTGTTATTCTAAAAGCCATAAAAGCAAATAAATATCTTTTCTTATTTTACAATATTTTAAAATATTTTTATTTTTACTTTAGGGACTCCACAACTTATTGTACCTAATCGTATGTATCAAAATATTTTAGTATTGATTAAATTATTTCCTCCAATGGAACATGAATTGAACTACTAACTATTCTCGTTTTGTTATTACTTTTGTTTTTGACAGAAAATCCATTTCTGAAGCCATTGGGGAAAGCACCTCAGCAGATAGACTTTAATCCGTTCAGCTTAGCTCTTCTTCTTCTGATAATCTTTTAACGTCATTTATGTACAAAAATATTCTCAAATATTAAAATAAAGGAATATTTAATTGCTTAATATAACTTATCCGTTTTATTTATTGACTCTTTCACACTCTTGCCTGATACCTAAATTTAATATTAGTTTTTAACTCAAAAAAATATATTGCAGTATGGAAAATGGATAAACAGTAGAATAAAGTCTTGAGGTTTTTTTTTTTTTAATTACAAAACCATATGTATATCAAGAGTGTTCCACTCTTTAATTTTCTAATGAGAATGGATTGTCACTTTAGTTATAGTACATTTAGGGAACAAAAGGTATTTCAGATATTAGATAGTTTCTTATAAACCAGTAGTTTCCTTTAAGAATACCATCAACATCATTCAGAAACACAATTTTACTGAGAAAAAATTTTTCTGATAGCATGTAATGTTATACATTATGTTCATAATCAATGGTTGGGGAATAAATCAATAAATTAAACTCAAAAGGAAAATCAACTAAATTTTGAACATTTAAAAGGTAAATATATGTTCTGCAAATTAAAGTCACACTCTTCTAGGAGATTTATTTTTAAATGTGTCCAATAGAAAATAACAGGATGTTAATAGTATATGTTTTAAAAGCCACACAAAATTAGTATAAGTAACAACATTTCTACAAACCAGAGAATTATTCAATTCTGGCATTTCTTTTGTCTGAAGACAAAAAATCATAAAATTTAAGAAATTCGGTTTTCAAAATTATCAATGCTGAATTGTTGACTCCTACAGAGTAAATTTTCTGGACCTTTTTCATCTCAACTAAGGCAACCTCCAGCTTCCTTCAGCTATTGCATTAGTCGGAGCTTTCTAAATAATTACTAGGATATATGCATATATAAAAAAGAATTTATTAAGGAGAATTGACTCACATGATCAAAAGGTGAAGTCCCATGATAGGCCATGTGTTAAGGTGAGGAGCAAGGAAGCTAGCAGTAGCTCAGTCCAAGCTCCAAAATCTCAAAAGTTGGGAAGCTGACAGTGCAGCCTTCAGAGTATGGCTGAAGGCCTGAGAGTCCCTGGTAAACTACTGGTGTGAATCCAAGCGTCCAAAAGACAAAATGCCTGTAGTCTGATGTTTGAGGGCAGGAAGTGTCCAGTGCAAGAGAAAGATGAAGGCTGGAAGACTCAGCAAGTCTGCTCTTTCATCTTCTCCTGCCTGCTTTATTCTAGCCATGCTGGCAGTCAATTGGATGTTGCCCACCTACATCAAGGGGGGGTCTGCTTTACCCCTAGTCCACTGACTCAAATGTTAATCTCCTTTGGCAACACTTTCACAGACACACCCAGGAACAATACTTTGCATCCTTCAATCCAATTAAGTTGACAATACTAACCATCACAAGTCTACCCCTTGTCAGCTTGAAAAATACACATCTCCTGAAATCATGTATCTCCAAATAAAGACAATAATAAGGTCATAATTATGTCTAACATAATACAGCTATCCTTCATACAACTGGAAGTGCTCTAATTCTTAGCCTAAATACTATTACATAAAGTTAACAACACTTAAATGCCTAAATGAAGTCACTAAATCTTATTTGACATGATAAAGGAAAAATAAAGGGAATAAAATGAAGATATTTTCTTAGTACAAGCATATACAAGCACAAACATATTCTTAACAAAATCTTAACAAAATAAGGAGAAAATATTCATGACAATTACAGTCCTAGTTTCTGCAACTGGTCGTGTGGTTGCATTGATGACTACGTTCTACTACTCATTCTGTATTCCGTTTGCCTGTATTCCCTTCACTGCAAGCATCTCAGTGGGTCATGAAACTTTTTCCTGGTGGAGTGACCCAAACCTTCATTCCTGAAGGGTCTGGGCCATTAGTAGTCCTGCCTGGACTGGGTTATTATAGTTTCCCATTGACCTTAATCACATAGCATGGCAAAACTTAAGAAATGCTCTATGGGGTCTCCTGTATTCCATACATAATCTTCCTTACCTCCATTGTGGAGTATTAGGCTGATTTTTTCTTTTTTCTTTTCTCTTTTTTTTTTTTTTTTTTTTTTTTGAGATGGAGTCTCTGTCACCCAGGCTGGAGTGCAGCGGTGCAATCTCGGCTTACTGCAACCTCCCAGGTTCAAGTGATTCTCCTGCCTCAGCCTCCTGGGTAGCTGGGATTACAGGCTCCCACCACTGCACCTAGCTAATTTCTGTATTTTTAGTAGGCATGGGATTTCACCATGTTGGCTAGGCTTCTCTTGAACTCCTGACCTCAGGTGATCCATCCCTCTCAGCCTCCCAAAGTGCTAAAATTATAGATGTGAGCCACCACACCCTGTCTGATTTCATCTTGATAGTTTAAGTCAATCACCCCAACCAACATTGTAACTCTTCTTAGCCTGTAGACTTAGAGGTAGGAGGAGCCCAAAGTGACCAGGTGGCAATCCTAATTTCCAGTTTAGTAGAATAATTCTTGTGTCTCCTGGTGGTAGCATTCCTCCCTCTGGAACTAAGACCTGTAGACCAGGTGAACATAATGTCATGGAACAGGAAGCAAAAAATTTTGTTAGTGGATCACTAGGGGTGATGATGAGTGGTGTCACTTCCACTTCCACCATTTGATTCCTGGACCCATGAATCCTGGCTATGGGAGAAACTGTGCCATATATTGGATGCTGATTCAGAGCATGTACAGCTTCTGAAGAACTTTGCCCCAGCCCTGTAAAGTATTGTCACCTAGTTGGTGTTGTCATTGTGATTTCAAAAGGCAATCCCACCAATGTATCAATCTAGCTCCTTCAGGATGATGGGGAATATGGTAAAACCAGTGAAATCCATGAGCATGAGCCCACTGTTGGACTTCTTTAGTCATAAAGTGAGCACCTTGTTCAGAGGCAGCGTCATGTGAAATACCATTATGGTGGATGAGACCACCTGCGAGTCCATAGATGGTAGTTTTGGCAGAAGCGTTTTGCATGCAGGATAGGCAAACCCATATCTAGAGTAAGTGTCTATTCCAATAAGGATAAATCACTTTCCTTTACATGATGGAAGAAGTCCAGTGTAATCAATCTGCCACCAAATTGCTGTCTGATCATCCTGAGGAATGGTGCCATATCAAGGGCTCAGTGTTGGTCTCTGCTGCTGGCACATTAGGCATTCAGCAGTGGCTGTAGCCAGGTCAGCCTTGGTGACTGGAGGTCCATGTTGCTGAGCCCACGCATAACCTCCATCCCTGCCAACATGGCCACTTTGTTCATGAGCCCATTGGATGATGACAGGTGGATGGGGAAGAAGGCTGAGAGGTGTTCACAGAATGAGTCATACTATTCACTTATTATTAAAATCCTCCTCTGCTGAGGTCACCCTTTGATGAGCATTCACATGAGATACAAATATCTTCACACTTTTTGACCAATCAGAAAGGTCCAAACACATACCTCTTCTCTAAATTTCTTTGTCCTCAATTTTCCAATCATGCTTCTTCCAAGCCTCTAACCATCCAGCCAAACCATTGGCTGCAGCCCACGAACAAGTATGTTATCACACATCAGGCCATTTCTCCTTCCAAGCAAAGCATTGTACAGCCAGGTGCACTGCTTGAAGTTCTGCCCACTGAGGAGATTTCCCTTCACAGGTGTCCTTCAGGGATATCTAAAGTGATGAATTCTAGCATTTCAATCTCCCTAAGCCTTTGGATCCCTTCCTCTACATTAAACCAAGGGAGATCAGGCATTTCCAGCTAACTCATAGTGGGCCAATTTCTAATCCATGTTTCAGCTAACCAAGCAAATAAACTATTAGAACCTTTTTTTAACTCCCCAAGCTGCAACATTAAATGAAGAATCCCTGTTTAGTGGGCCCATATCAATAAATTCAGCCTGACCCAACTTTAGGTTTCTTCCATTATCCCACACCCTTAGCATCCATTCCCATACCAATTCTCCATATTTCTGTTTATATAAATTAGAAAACTCTAGCAGTTCTTTTGGGATGTAGTGCACCTTCTCACGGGTCACACTCTGAAGCCCACCTCTGGGACCTGAGTCTAATTATAGGTGTAGAAGCAAACAGGCATGTTGGGGATGTGTCCTAAAGAGAATCAACATTGTCTTGCCTGGCAACTGCCTCAGGCAGTGCAGGGTTAATCTCCTGAAAGGTGGAAAGGCTGATGGCATTATGGGTGGGAGAGGGGATATTGCCGCCATCAAGAATAGAAAGACTATTTCCTCTGGTAAAAAAAAAAAAAAAAAAAAAAAAAGGCTCATCAGAATTTAGGGGCTCAGTCCCTCCAGGCTCATCCCCCATCAAGGTCTTCCCACACATTCCCATTCCAAGTTGCAGGGTCCCATTCTTTTCCAACCAATGTCCTTACTTTAACAGTAGACACCTGGTGAGGTTGAGTGTGCACCTTTCATTGCAGGTCAGTCACGTAAGAGCTTGTATCTGATTTTCCACAATTTCAGCCCTTTGTCCTCAAGAGACAAGACTCTCAGGGCAATCTTGGAATATCTGAGGCTCAGTTGAGCTTCTAAGCTCATTATTTTCTTTCATCACTTTGTCCAGAAAATTTAGAAGCAACCAACCAACTTTATTATATTCCTTGATTCTCCACATACAGTCAAAGGTATTATGTGTAGAGTCACTAAACTCCTTGTTTCTTAAGAGCATTGAATCAGGAGTATCAAATGAATTTATTTTGCATAATTCTCTAAATAGTTCATGCCAAGAACTATCAGTGTTCTCCATAGTACTAGAAGTAGAGTCCTTAGCATTTTGGGGTCTAAGATTAAGCAGCCAACTCCAGAAACCCAGAAACCAACTAAAGAAATCCAGCTTTAAGATTCTGTTCCTCTAGAACCACTCCTGGTACCAAAATCTGTATTAGGTAGTGTTCTCTAAAGGGACAGAACTGCTAGGATACATGCATATATGAAAGGGGTTTATTAAGGAGGATTGACTTACACGATCACAAGGTAAAGTTCCACAGTAGGCTATCTGAAAGTTGAAGAGCAAGGAAGCCAGCAGTGGCTCAGCCCAAGTCCCAAAACCTCAAAAGTCAGAAACCCTACAATGCAGCCATCAGTCTGTAACCAAAGGCCTGAGAGCTCCTGGTAAACCACTGGTGTAAATCCAGGAGTCGAAAAGCCGAAGAGCCTGGAATCTGATATTTGAGGGCAAGAAGCAACTAGCACAGGAGAAAGATCAAGGGTGGAAGACTCAGCAAGTCAGCTTATTCAACATTCTCCTGCCTGCTTTATTCTAGCCACACTGGCAGCTGATTGGATGGTGCCCACCCACATTAAGGGTGGGTCTACTTCTCCCAGTGCACTGACTCAAATGTTAACCTCTTTTAGCAACACCTTCACAGACACACCCAGGAACAATACTTTGCATCCTCCAATCCAATGAAGTTGACAACATTAACCATCCAGATATATATGTGTATGTGTGTGTCTATGTATATATGTATATATAATCATTTTAAAATGTATTTTTAATAGGACTAAACATTGTTTTGTATATATTGTCAAATACCTAGGAATTTCCACATAGCTGGGTGATTAATACTTTTTTTTCTTTTTGAGACAGGGTCTCACTCTGTCACCCAGGCTGTAGTGCAGCGGTGTAATTTTGGCTCCCTGCAACCTCTGGCTACCAGGCTCAAGCAATTCTCCCACCTCAGCCTTCCAAGTAGCTGGGACCACTGGCATGTGCCACCACAACTGGCTAAGTTTTGCATTTTTTTGTAGAGATGGGGTTTTGCCATGGTGGCCAGGCTGGTTTCGAACTCCTGAGCTCAAAGCAATCTGCCCACCTCAGTCTCCTCAAGAGCTGGGATTATAGGCATGAGCCACTGCACCTGGCCGATTGGTACTATTTTATAAAGAAGCCAAGTGGTTTTATATTTAAGTCTGCTTATATCTGTCAGGGTTCTCCAGAGCAACACAACCAAAAGGGGAGAAAGAAGGGGAGAGGGAGAAGGAGAGAAAGGGGCAGAGGAGGAGTGGGAGGGGGAGAGGCAGAGATAGATTTTTAGTAATTGGCTCACAGGATCCTGTGGGCTAACAAATGGAAATTTTTAGGGCAAGCTGTCAGGATGGAAATTTAAGTGAGAGTTGCTGTTGCAGTCTCTAGTCCAAATGTTGGAAAGTCAGGCAAAATATTTAAGTTGCAGTCTGGAAGCAGGATTTCTTTTTTAAGAAAATTCAGTCTTTGTTCTTAAGGCCTTCAACTGGTTGAATGAGGTTCACTCACATTAAAAAGGATAATCTGATTTACTTACAGGTCAACTTATAAATTTTAATCACATCTAAAAAAAAATCTTTACAGTAACATCTATAGTAGTACAACCAAACAACTTGTCACTGTAGTTTAGCCACATTGACACACAAAATTATCTATCACATTGCTATTTGACATCATGAATATAGAGTCGTATCTTTTTCATAATGTAAGCTTTTGCTATTTGTTTATTGCATTGTTAAAATTCTCATTCATAATTACGTGTTTTCTAGCTTGTGGTATGAAATAGGCTAAAGGTAAATCCACATGTATGTAGAGTATGTTTTTCTACCTATTGCATTGTTTATCGTTGTGTTATCTTCATGAATTTTTAATTAAACATTTTCATTAATAATTAAAACATCCTCTGATTTTAATGTAATTACTCCTTTACCTCTTTATACTTCTTATTCATTCAAAAGCATATAATTTTCTTTGTCAGATTTAAATTTTTTTTACAAAATTATATTCACTAATGAAGAAGTACTTGTCAAAAAGTATTAAATTAGCACTGCTTTGAAACTTTCAAGTTGTGACAGTTCTCAGAAAATGGAGCCTTTTCACAGGACTTTGGGTCCATGCTAAAGTTATGAGCGGAGGCTAGAAAGGCAGAGTGTCTCCATATTATTAGTGGGCTTTCCACTTACTGGCAAGAAGAGAAAATTCTGGACCAAAGATACATCTTTTTTATTTCTTGTGATCTTAACAACAGCCTCTTGACAGGACATCTTGGGAAGCCTGTCATTGCTTAAGGTTCCTTTACTCTGAGTGGACTGTTAATAGTGACTTTAAGTGACCCTCCTATTTCACTTAGTTTGGGATTGCTAGACAAACTGCTCTGGGCTTAGCTTTTTCCAAGTACTGAGAATAGTTAACTCAAGATTTAAGTAGTGCATTTTTTGATTTGTTCTACTAGGACACGTTTGGGTTGTCAAACTCAACTAAATTTGTGTTCCCAGAAATTGCTGAATCACTTCAAGATATGAGACAAATCAGACCTGTCAATAATTGTGGGGCCAGTTTTGTACCTCTTGGGAGGAATGGTAAAGAAAGAGTTTAAACAATATTCTCTGTAGTTTATGATTATTATCATTATTATGCATCCCAATCAGTAAAAAATATTGTAGAGTGACCAGAAATTCTAGCTTGCCTGAGACTTGAGAGGTTTTCTAGGACATAAGAAAACATGCCCGTACTAGGACATTCTTTAACAACTGTGGAAGTGGTAACCCTTAGGTTAAATCAAAAGGCATTATATGTACATTTAACTAATAAGTGTTAAAGAGATGTTTATGCCAGGAATATAAGAAGAAACACTTCTGAGAGTTTTATATTATTTCGTTGCATTTGTATCTTGACAACTATATTGAATTGGCAATTTCCTCTTAGCAATTTTTCCAGGATATGTGATCATTTTGAGATGGTTGGTATAGTTAAAACTAGGTAATTTAATATGTAATTAAATTTAGCTCTGATCACTAACTGCAGCAGGGGAAAGAAATTCCATTATCATCACTTTGAGTGGAACTCCCATTTTCTCTCAGGAAAACAACATATCACTGCTGATGTCTTCCAGACTAAAACTATGAGCAACTCACTTGTAGTTATATACATTGGGTTTGCTTCTTGCACCAAGAGAAACAACATTGATTATTATAAGAATAACTCAATAAATATTTATTAAGCATGCTCTCATCTGAAGACTAATACAAAAAAAATTAAGCATGCATAATATCTGGCACCATGCTAAGTGTTAATAATTATTTTCAGTCCTTGTGAATACAATGAGTGAAAATAAGATAGGATTTAAATTTATTAATAGTAATACCTAACAGTAATGTTTACACTGTGCCAAGCACTAGATGTTTTACATATAATAACTTATATAATTCCCTCAATAATTCTGTGAGGTAGATGCTATTAATTTTTATTGATTGAACTACTAGCAAAGCTAAACAGATTTTCATAACCTAATTCAGATTTACAAATACATTGTTTGAATGTTATTAAGATAGGCTAGGGAATGTCATTTTCACCTTTGATGAAAAGATTACAAGAAGTTGTTTCAAACATATGATCATAATTAATTCTGACCTAATGAAGACAGGAGTAATGTGCATTCAGGAGTCAAACTTTCATATAAATAGTCTCAGATTTATACTCAATTTTGTGGCATGGTCTTTTAGAGACTGATATGGTTTGGCTGTGTCCCCACCCAGATCTCAACTTCAATTGCATTTCCCAGAATTCTCATATGTTGTGGGAGGGACACAGGGGGAGGTAATTGAATCATAGGGGCCAGTCTTTTCTGTGCTATTATCATGACAGTGGATAAGTCTCATGAGATTTGATGGGTTTATCACAGATTTATGCTTTTGTGCCTTCTTCATTCTGCCCTGCCGCTACCATGTAAGAAGTGCCTTTAGCCTTCCACCAAGATTGTGAGACCTTCCTAGCCACATGGAACTATACTAAGTCCAATTAAACCTCTTTCTTTTATAAGTTGCCCAGTCTCAGGTATGTCTTTATCAGGAGTGTGAAAATGGACTAACACAGAGACAAATGATACTTTAGTTCCCAAGGCTCAAATTCCTCCTGGAATCTGGTTATATATAGCCCATCATACCTACATGTAAAAAGAGCGTGAATATTTCAACTACACTGTTTTTTTCTCCTTTTGGTAAATTACATGTTCATTTTCTTGCTCCATTTTTCTAATGGTGCTGGTGTTATTCATTTTCTGAGGCCTCTGTTCTGTTCCATTGTTCTATATCTCTGTTTTGGTACCAGTATCATGCTGTTCTGATTACTGTAGCTTTGTAGTATAGTTTGAAGTCAGGTAGCATGATGCCTCCAGTTTTGTTGTTGTTGTTGTTGTTGTTTTGCATAGGATTGTCTTGGCTATGCGGGCTCTCTTTTGGTTTCATAGGAAGTTTAAACTGTTATTTTCCAATTCTGTGAAGAAAGTCAATGGTAGCTTGATGAGGACAGCACTGAAACTATAAATTACTTTGTGAAGTATGGCCATTTTCATGATATTGATTCTTCCTAACCATGAGCATGGAATGCTTTTTCCATCTGTTTATGTTCTCTCTTTCATTTTCTTAGGAAATTTTAATGGCTCCCTGTGCATCTGGGATTTTAATTCTTGGACATTTATCTAGCAAATTTCTCCATTGCCCTCTTTTACATTTTAACAAAGTAAAGTCTATCTTTCTACCCTTCAATGCTTGCTTTTATGTGTGCATCATTTTCGTTTTCTCTTCTCATGCTTCTCATGCACAATTATCTAAATCAGAAATCTGAATTATAGAAATGATCAACCAAGTAAGTATGTATTGAAAAGAAAGAACAATGAGAAAGATTCAGTAAAGTAAAAACAGTATGTTTCTAATAACATCTATACAGAGAACAAAGTAATACATTTCAGTATCTTCAGTCTTATTCCATAATCATTATCAGTAAATGTAGATTAAAAATATATTTTTAAACTTGCTAACTTGTGCAAGCCAGGCATGGTGGCTCACTCCTGTAATCCCAGCACTTTGGGAGGCCAAGGCAGGCAGATCACCTAAGGTCAGGAGGTCTAGACCAGTCTGGCCAACATGGTGAAATCCCCTCTCTACTAAATATACAAAAAATCAGCCAGCTGTGGTGGCATGTGCCTGTAGTACCAGCTATTTGAGGGGCTGAGGCATGAGAATCACTTGAACCCAGGAGGTGGAGGTTGGAGTGAGCCAAGATCATGCCACTGCACTCCAGCCTGGGTGATAGAGTAAGACTCCATCTCAAAAATAAATAGATAAAAATTTTAAAAAATTTCAAGTGCAGTGTACCAAAACTGAGAACTTAAGGAAAGTCCCAATTCATCTGAGATAAGCAAGAGGCTTAAAATTTATCCTAAAATTGCTCTTGTTTTTAAAATTATAGCAATATCTGTTATGTATGACAACAGAAATGTTAAATGGGTATGCAAAAAGTACACAAGCAGCAGAATTTAAATAAAACAATTTAATGAAACTTTATATTCCACATTTCTTATAAAGAAATAAATGATTCTGTCAATACCCACTAACAATTCCAATGTTTTCAAGAAACCGGGTGTGATAAATTAGTTTCATCACTTTCAGTATGAGGTAAGTTAAAACTGTTTTGCCCCAAATTTCAAAGTTCAAAAATCCACAACCGTTCAAAACTTATAAGAAAATGTATACAACCTGAGATTTAATACGCATTTCATGAAACTATGATTAAATAATTCTCATGTATTCTCACGCCTCTTTAAATATTTTGAAAATATGTATCTGAGAATATAATGTATTTAATTTTTTTCTTATATAAAGTACATAATGGGAGCCAATTTATTGACATATCTAAAAGACTGAATATTTACAGAACATTGTCAGCAAGCTCACTTCTTTCTGTAGAAACCAATGAGATGCTTTTGTGTGTCCTTCCACCATATTCCTATCTGAGTCACCTGGGGTTAAAATATGGCTCTACATCAGTAATCAAAAGAAACCAAGGTAGCTATATTAATTTTAGCTACAGCCAACTTCAAAACAAGTAAAACAAAACATTCCTGGAATGTTACATAATAAAAGCGTTAATTCTCCAAAAAGACTTTACAATCCTATGCACCTAATAAGAGAGTGTAGAAAGTGTAGAAATATATGAGACAAAACCAAGAGAACTACTTGAAGAAATAGATGAATCTACTATAATTGGAGACTTCAAAACACCTCTATCTGGAATGTATAGATTCAGGAGGCAGAAAATTGGTAAGGACATAGTTAAAATCAACAACAACATTAATCACCTGGATATAATAGCCATCTATACACTATTCAACAATAGCTGAATACATATTCCCAAGCTCACATGAAACATTTACCAAGATAAGCTATATTCCAGACCATAAAACACACCTTAATAAATTTAGAATACAAGTTATGTAATGCCTGCTCTCAGACCACTAGTAATTGAACTAGAAATCAATAAGAGAAAAATAACCATGAAATGCCAAAATAAGAAATGAGACAGCACACTTCTAAGTAACACATGGTCCAAAGAAAAAAATCTCAAAATAAATTTTTAAATATTTTTAAATAAATGAAAATGAAAATATCCTAGCAAAATTTGTGAGATGCACCAAAGCATTGCTTAGAGGTAAATTTATAGCATTGAATAAATATATTAGAAAAGAAGATCTAAAATTGGTTATATTTCCACTGTAAGAAACTAGAAAATAAAAGAGCAAATTAAATCCAAAGTAAGTAGAAGAGAAATAATAAAAAGTTGAGCAGAAACCAATAAAATTGAAAACAAAATTAATAGAGAAAAGTAATAAAACCAAAAGCTGGTTATTTTAAGGCAAAAATAAGATTGACACGCTTCTAGCCAAACTAACAGATAAAGAAAAAAGACATAAATTATTAATATCAGAGATGAAAGAAGGAACATCACTACAGATCTTATGAATATTAAAGGGGTAACTGAGCACTGCTATGAACAGCTCTACACCCATAAACTTAATAATCTAGATGAAATGGGCCAATTCCTTGAAAAACACATCTCCCACAACTCACACAAGAAGAAATAGACAATCTGAAGAGGCCTATACCTACTTAAGAAATTTTACTGATAACTAATAATCTTTCGAAACAGAAAGCACCAGGCCCAGATGAAATCACTGGTGAAGTCTATAAAAAATATAAAGAAAGACATTATTAATTCTCTATAATGTCTTTCAGAGTATAAAAGCAAAGAGAATACTTCTTAACTCACTGTATGAGGCCAGCATTACACTAATACGAAAATCCTGCAAAGATATTACAAGAAAAAAAAATAACTACAGACTCATATCTCTCATGAATGTAGATGCAAAATACCCTAACAGGACACTAAGCAAATTGAATTCAACAATGTATAAAAATAATTATACAATATAATTGAGTGAAATTTATTCCAGATTGCTTTGATTTGAATATTTGTACCCTCCAAAACTCATTTAAGATTTAATTCCCATTGAGGCATTATTAAAAGCTGGGTCTTTAAAAGATGATTGGGTTATGAGGGCTCTGCCCTCATGAATGAATCACTCCATTCATAGATCATTGAATAAATGGGTTAATGAGTTAATGGATTAATGGGTTATCACAGGAGTGAGACTAATGGGCTTTCTAAAAAGTGAAAGAGAGACCAGAGCTAGTATGCTCAACTTTCTTGCCATATGATGCCCTGCACTGCCTCAGGACTTTGCAGAGAGTTCTCAACAGCGAGAAGGTATTTCACCAAAAGCAGACCCTCAACCTTATGTTCTCAGCCTCCATAGCTGTAAGAAATAAATTATTTTTCTTTATAAATTACCCAGTTTCAAGTATTCAGTGATAAGCATCAGAAAATGAACTAAGACACAGGTATATAAGCTTGGTTCAATTTGCAAATCAATTGATGTAACAAATCACATCAAAAGGCTAAAGAGAAAAAAGCATATGACTATATCAATAGATGCAGAAAAAGCATTGAACAAAATCCAGCATGAACTCACGATAAAAATTCTCAGTAAACTAGGAATAGTAGGGAACTTCCTTGAGATATTGATAAAGATGTCAATATTTACCAAAAAAGCTACAGCTAACTACATATTTAGTGATGAGAAACATGAAGCTTTCTCACTAAGATCAAGAACAAGACAAAGATGTCTCCTCTCATCACTGTTTTTCAACTTCATACTGGAAGTGTTTGCTAATGTAATAAGACAAGAAAATAAAAGGTTTATAGATTGAGAAGAAAGAAAGAAAACTGTCTTTGTTTGCCGATGACATAATTATTTATGTGCAAAATCCAAAGAATCAACAAACTCCTGAAACTAATCAGTGATTTTAGCAAAGTTGAAGAATACAAGGTTAATTATAGATGTCAATTACTTTAAATTACTTTCCTATATACTAGCCATGAACAAGTAGAATTTAAAATTGAAAATATAATAGTGTTTACTCTAGCACACACGAATACTTAGTCATAAATCTAACAAAGTATTTACAAGATCTATACAAGAAAAACCACAAAAGTTGGTAAAAGAAATCAAATAACTAAATAAATGAAGAAATATTCCTTGTTCATAAATAGAAATACTAAATATTGTTAGAATATCAGTAATTCCCAATTTGATCTATAGATTTAATGTAATCACAATCAAAATTTTAGCAAGTTAATTTGTGGATATTGACAAAATGATTCTAAAGTTTATATGAAGAAGCAGAAAAACCCAGAATAGCCAATACAACATTGAATGAGAAGAACAAGGTTGTAGGACTAACACTACCTGACATTAAGTCTTACTGTAAGGGTACACGTAGGAGTCTATTTTGTGCTGCTATCACAGAATACCTGATATTTAGTAATTTAGAAAAAACAAAGATTAATTTCTTACAATTCTGAAGGCTGGTAAGTCCAAGGTTGAGGAGCTTACATCTGATAGGACTTGCTCACTGTGTCATCTGATGGCAGAAGTTCCAGAGCAAGAGAGTGCATGCACATGTGCAAAACAAGGGAGTTGAACTCAT
This sequence comes from Sapajus apella, assembly GCF_009761245.1. NCBI lineage: Eukaryota > Metazoa > Chordata > Mammalia > Primates > Cebidae > Sapajus > Sapajus apella. The sequence continues at coordinate 34,509,923 of NW_022436942.1, forward strand.
TCTTTTGTCAGGAATCCACTTCCTCAATATCTTACCAATCCTGTGATAATGGCTTTAATTCATTTGTGAGGACAGAGCTTTCATGACCTAATCACGTCTTAACGATCCCACCTCTCAATGACATTGTATTGGTGATTAATTTTCCAACACATTAATTTAGGGAGATACATTCAAACAATAGCAAAAATATAGTAATAAAAACAGTATAGCATTGGTGAAAGTAGAAATAAATAAATCCATGGAACAGAATAGAGAGCTCAGAAATAGAACAGAATAAAGTCAACTGATCTTTGACAAAGGAGCAAACGCAATATAATGGAGCAAATATAGTCTTTCCAACAAATGGTTCTGGAACAACTGAATGTTCATATACAATAAAAAAATCAATCTAAGCACAAATTTTACACTCTTCACAAAAAAATTAATCAAAATGGATCACAGACTTAAATGTAAATGCAAAAGCATAAACTCCTAGAAGATTATATAGGAGAAAATCTAGATGATATTGATTTTGGCAATAGCCTTTTTGATATAATGCAAAAGGTATGATTTATGAAAGAACAAACTGATAAGCTGGGTGTCATTAAAACTAAAAATTCCTACTCAGCAAAAGACATTCTCAAGAGAATGAAACGACAAGCCACAGCCTGGGAGAAAAATACCTACAAAAGACATAAATATGCAAAGACTCTTTAAACTCAACAATCAAAAAACAAACAGCTTAATTTAAAAATGGGTCAAAGACCTTAACAGACACCTCACCAAAGAAGATATACAGTACTCAAATAAGCATATGATAAAGTGCATCATATGTCATCAGGAAAATGCACATTAAGACATCAATGAAATACCGCTACACACCTATTAGATTGGCCAAAGTCCAGAACACTGGCAACACCAAATGCTGGCAAGGATGTGGAGGAACACAAGCTCTCATGCATTGCTGGTGGGAATGCAAAATGGCACAGCCGCTTTGAAATACAGTTTATTGGTTGCTTAAAAAAACTCAACATTACTCTTACTGTCATAGTCTGTTTAGTGTTGCTCATAAGAAAATACCTGAAACCGGGTAGGTTATAAAGAAAAGAAATTATATATATATACTATGTACTCTGGGTGGGAAAAACGTATAAATGTAGGTTCATCAATTGTAAATGTACCATTCTGGTGTGGGATGTTGATAATGAGGGAGGTGATCTATGTGTCGGGGCAGGAGGTACATGAGAAATCTCTGTATCTTCCTCTGCGTTTTGTTGTGAACCTGAAAGTGCTATAAAAAAAAATAGAGTTTATTTTTAGAAAAGGAAATTGGTTAAAAAAAAAAAAAAGTAGCTCTGCCACTCACTGGCTGCGTGGCTTCAGACAATATGATTTCTCTTTTTCTCCAATTTTCCATCTGTTAAACAGATAATAACAATTTCTTAAGATTTTTGTGATTTGAGTGAGTTGATATTCTCCGAGCATTTTAAATAGTGCCTGACACATTAAATATTTGTGAAATAAATTAAAAATAGTATTTACCACTCTGTATTGTAACTGATGATTCATCTATATCATCTTTAACTAAAAGCTTCCTGTGGATAGTCTATGTCTAGCTTGCTCAGCATTTGAAGATCTAGCTGGGCTGTGACACACAGGAGGTACTAAGGAAATAATTATTGAATGAGATGTCTAGCAGTGGAATGGGCTGCCCAGGAGATGGTGACTTCCCTGTTGATGTAATTATTTAAGACAAGAATGTGAGGATCACCTGTCAGTGATGTTTCAGAGAGTATGTCTAACGCATGAGGCTACCAATAGTGGCTAAAATTTCTTCCAAATCTAAGATTGCATTATTCTATTTATACTTTTTCTTTAGAATTTTTCGTAGCCTAACAACAGTACCTCCATAATAAAGGAATTGCATCTTTCAGTACTTGCCACCTTCACCCTTAAATAGGTTTTAGCCTCTCCTTAAGCACATTATATGCTTTTCCCTTTGTTTAGAATGCTATCTTATCCCTGTCTGTTTCACTTTCTGTATACATTTTCCAGAAAGGCTTCCCTGTTCCTCCGTAAGAGGACTAATCATCCCTCACACGATGCAATAGTATTTTGGCTTTCTATTATCACATGTTATAAATGCTGCCTGATTGCTAACTCGCTAAATTGTAAGCTGCTTGAAAGCTGGATCTGTGTCCTGTCTACAAATCTTTCCCCTTCCCACTCCTCCCTTCCTCCTCCCTTTTTCCTCCTTTCATTCCCCTCCGCTGTCCTCCCTTTCTCCTTCCGGGAGGCGGGGCACGTCTTGCCTGCGTGCCCCGTAGATTGGCAGGTCACCAGGACAGCCAGCGCGTGCGCACTGCCCTGTGCGCGGCCGGTGGACCATGGAGGCCCAAAGGTCTTTCGCTGGGGAGTGGAGTGCCCAGTCCCTCCCCGTGGCAGTAGGGGCCGTTTTGAAGCTGCGGCTCTGTGAGCTGTGGCTACTGCTACTGGGTTCTGGTTTGAACGCGAGTTTTTTGCCACACGAAGAGGACGTAGACTTTATCAATGAGTACGTGAACCTCCACAACGAGCTGCGGGGCAACGTCATACCCCGAGGGTCTAACTTGCGTTTCATGGTGAGGCCAGAAGGCGGTTTCTCGAACCTCCCACGACCGTTGCCGCAACACCCCCCTCTCGGCCTCGAGAAGTCGAGGCGACTGCTCTGAGGCCGAAGGATCGCGGAGAACCGCGCTTTTAGTTTGGATTTTAAAGCACACGTGAAGTTTATAAAGAGAAAAACCGCAGACTCTCTAACACATACTTATTACCATGATATTGCTCTGGGTCGGGACTAAGGCGATGGAGGCGCTGGCCTGAAGTGCAGACTTTAAGGGGACGCCAATTAAAAATGATATTTTAATGCAACGGGTTTTTAAAAGTTAAAAATCAGTGCAAAAATATCAGTATCAGTGATAAAGGAATTGTTTAAAAAATTAAAGACAGGATCCTTCGGTCTGGATTAGGGAAAAGCAAGTGCAACACTCTCAGGGTGGTTCAAATCAAGATGAGATCCTGTTTGTATTTGAAATCTTACAGCTTTTTCCATCACAAATGTCACATTAGCTTTGCCTTTTAAAAATACTTTTTAACTTGATTATTGTTTTTGTTTTTTGGTGCCCACTCCAAATGTGGCTCTTAAGGGAGTGTCTCAGCTCCCTCACCCTAGTCTTGACCCTGATTTTGCCTTCCCTTACAGTGCTGTTCTTGCTTTCCCCCTCTTTTCCATCCTGTAGTCATTTAACAGCTCATCAACCTTTCTCTGGTTGCTATGGAGTTTTCATGACTGTCATAATGACTGCAAAATCCAACAAGTAAATAACTGTCCTCTTAGGGAATTAGAAGCTTCAAATTTATCTTATAAATTATATTGCAAGGACTACTTCCCTCGACATGTCTTTTCTTCCTTCAGCATTACTTCTTAGCACAAATTTCAGAAATGGGATAAATACATTAAGGGTATGATATTTTTTATTTACTTAATACATAGCAATTGCTATGTTAAAGGGCTGTGCCAAATTTAGCAAATACCAACTGTGTATAAATGTTCTTTTTCACCACATCTTCACTGACTTGGACATGTGCAATTATTTACTAAATAAATTATAAATTTGTTTTAATGTTGATTTAAAAATACTATTTTGATAAGACTTACTTTAGTTCTTTCTTGTTCATTTCCTTTACCTTTTGTATTGTCAGCATTTCCATGTCAGATTATATGCTGTTTTATAGAAATATGCTAGCATTTGTGCCTATCTGCTGAAGAGACTTTTCTCTAAGCCAATTTTTTATCTTTTGAATTCAATTAAACAGTTTGGGGATATTTGGGAGTTTCAGCTAATTTCCAGTTTTTTTGTGACTAATTCTGTTTCTTCCCAATTTGAAGACTGTCCTTACTCCTGAAAATTAATAAATACAGAATACTTTCTAATACAACTTTTCATAGATTTTGTATGTCTCATCTCTAAAATTTATACGATATTTCAAACGTAAAGTATATAAAATAATATACCTGTATACCCACAATTGATATTTTTAATACGGACATTTTTTAATGAATAGTATTTGATGTATAGGTTAAAGTCCCACCCTAAATTTTTACCCTTTTCTTCTTTCTTAAAGTTAATGTATATTTTTCCCATGTATTTTACTAGGACCTAAGTATTAACTATAAATAGTATAGTCTGTCATGATAGTATGGTCTATTAAAAATGTTTCTTTAGCAGATTTGGGCATCATTCATTTTATTTTAATTATTTTATTGGTTATTTTTAGTATTTTAATATATGTACTTTATAAATTCCAAAAGTTAATATCTGTAAACTCTACCCAAATGTTAATAAGATCTTAGAACACAAATTCTGAATACTTTCCATCCTTTTTCATGCTGTTTTTGTATAGTACTTTTGCTCTACCTTGCTTTTAAATACAAAAAAACATTTTTTAATTGCATTACAACATACAGGACGTAATAACATTTATCATTTTTAAGTGTCTACTCCAGTAGCAGCAAGTACATTTGCATTGTTGTGCACCCATTACCAGCACCCATCTCCAAAATATTTTCATCTTCCTGAACTGAGATTCCATATCCATCAAATAATTACTTTACTCTCCATTTTCCCCTCCCTCCAGGCCTCTATCACCATTCTACTTTCTATCCCTATTAATTTGACTTCTTAGTACCACATGTAAGTGGAATCTTACAGTATTTGTCTTTGTTACCAGGTCATTTCATTTGGTATAGTGTCTTGAAGTTCACCCATGTTGTAGCCACATGTGTCAAAATTTCCTTTCCTTTTACATCTGAATAATATTCTACTGTATGTATATACAGCATTCTGTTTATCCATTCATCTGTTAGTGGATACTGACATTGCTTCCATTATTTGGCTATTGTGAATAATACTGCTATAGACATGGGTTTACATTTATCTGTTCCTGTTCCTGCTTTTGCTGTTTCTGAGTATATACCCAGAACTGGAATTGCTGGATCATATGATAATTCTATGTTTAATTTTTCAAAGAACCCCCATTCTGTTTTCCATAGTGGCTGTACCATTTTACATTCCCACCAGGAATGTGCAAGGGTTCAGTTTCTCCACATCCTTGACAACACTTGTTATATTCTGTTTTATTTTCCTTATTCCTCTTTTTGTCTTAATGATAACCGTCTAGTAGGTATAAAGTGATACTTCACTGTATTTTTTAGTCTGCATTTCCCTAATGATTACTGATATTGAGCATCTTTTTATTTGCTTGTTGACCAAATATTTCTCTTCTTTGAAGAAATATATATTCAAGTCCTTTGCATACTTTTTGGCCAACTTGTTAGGTTTTTTGTTGTTGAGTTACAGGAATTTTTACAGATTCTGGATATTAATCTTTTTCATATATATCATTCTCCCATTTTGTAAGTTGCCTTTTCATTCTATTTATCAGTAGTACCCTTTGATGAACAAAAGTTTTTAAGTTTGATGAACTCTAATTTATCAATTTTTGTTGTTTGTCTGTATTTTTTGTATCATATCCAAAAAATCATTGCCAAATTCAATGTCATGAAGCTTTTCCCCTATGTTTTCTAAAGGTTTTATCGTTTTAGGTCTTTGAGTTAGGTTTTGTATATGGTGTAAGGTAAAGGTCTAGCTTTATTCTTTTGCATGTGGATATCCAGTTTTTCTAGCTTTATTTGCTGGAGAGATTGTTATTTTTCCCCATTAAATGGTCTTGCCATCCTTGTTAAAAATAATTTGACCATTTGTGCTGGCGTTTATTTTTGGGCCCTCTATTCCATTCCATTAGTCTAATATGTCTGTATGCTATTAATAGTTCCACACCAATTACTGTAGAATAGTGATAAATTTTGAAATTAAGAAGTGTGTGTTCTCCAAGTTTTTTTCATCTTCTTCAAGATTATTTTGGCCATTCAGGGTCCTTTCAGATTTTTTATTAATTTTATGATGTATTTTTGCAAAAACAATACATTATTGGGATTATTATTATTTGGGGATTATTATGTATTTGGATTGGGATTATTATGGGGATTTTGAAGGGGTTTCGTTGATTTGTAACATTTTGGGTAGAATGGGCATCTTAACAATATAAAGCCTTCCAATACATTAACACAAGATGTCTTTTCACTTTCAAGTATCCACCTTAATTTCTTTCAGTAATGTTTTGTAGTTTTCAGTATACATGTTTTTCTCTGGCTAAGTTTATTCCTAAATATTTTATTCTTTTTGATGCTGTTGTGATGGAATGGTTTACCTGACTCTCTTTCAGATTTATTGTTAACATATTGAAAAGCAACTAATTTTTGTGTATTGATTTTGTAACCTGCTACTTTTCTGAATTTATTTATTGGTTCTAACAGTTTCTTGTGTGGAATCTTTAGGGTTGTCTACATATAAGATGACTGTGTGGCTATTTTTCTTCATTTTGTTAATGTGTTCTATCACATTGATTAATTTTTATAATTTGAACCATTCTTGGATCCCAGGAGTAAATTCCACTGGGTTGTCATGTATAATTCTTTTAATGTGCTGTTAAATTCAACTTCTTGTTTTTTGTTGAAGATTTTTATATTAATATTCATAAAATATATTGGCCTATAGTTTTCTTATAGTATCTTTTTCTGGCTTTGGTATCAGTGTGATGCTGGCTTCATAGAATGAGTTAATACATGTTGCCCCCTCTTCATTTTGGGGGAAGAGTTTGAGAATTGATGTTAATTTTTCTTTAAATGTATGATAGAATCACCAATGTGATAGAACCACCAATGCCTTCATCTGGTCTGGGCTTTTCTTTGTTAGGAGATTTTTATTACGGATTCAGTCTTCTTACTAGTTATAGGTTTGTTTAGATTTTCTGTTTCTTCAGTACTACCTTTCGGTAGGTTGTATGTTTCCAGGAATAAATCTACTCTCTTTTTTTCTTACTCAGAAATGTTTATCATTGCTAAATATTTATCATTTTTGTTGATTTTTTTGAAGAACTAGTTCATAGTTCTGTTGATTTTTTCTGTTGCTTTTCTGTTCTCTAATTTATTTATCTCTGCTTCAATCTTTATTTTTTCCTTCCTCTGGTAACTTTGGGTTTAATTTGATTTTCCTTTTCTACTTACTTATGGTGTACAGTTAGGTTTTTGATTTGGAGTCTTTCATTTTTTTAAACATAAGCTCTTATAGTCATACATTTTCCTCTCAGCACTGTTTTTTTCTTTTGCTACATTCCATAATTTTCAATAGTTGTGTTTTCATTTTCACTTGTCCCAAGATATTTTCTAATATCGTTTGTTATTTCTTCTTTGATTCATTACTTAAGAGTGTATTGCTTAGCATTATTATTTCATTATTTTTATTATTATTATTTTAAGACAGGATCTCACTCTGTTGCCCAGGTTGGAATATAATGGTGTGATTTCAGCTCACTGCAGCCCTTGCTCCTGGGGCTCAAGTGATCCTCCCACCTCAGCCTCCTGAGGGACTACAGGTGTTCACCACCATGCCCAGCTGATTTTTGCATTTTTTGTAGAGACAGGATTTTGCCATGTTGCCCAGGCTAGTCCTGAACTCCTGGACTCAAGCGATCCACTTGCCTCAGTCTCCCAAAATGCTGGAATTACAGACATCAGCCACTGCTCCTGGCCCATTATAATTATTTATGCTTATTTAGGTTTGTCGGTACTAGCACCCATTTCTTTGCTAATCATTACTTTTTGTATTGAACTACCACTTTCTGGATTCAGTTTCCTTGTGCCTAAAATATGTCCTTTAATAGTTCATTCAGCAAGAGAGTGTGAATAGTAAACATTATTTCTATATGTAAAATTATCTTTACTTCACACTCTTGAATGATACTGTTTTCTCTCTCAGCACTATCTTGTGTCTCCCACTGTTGCTTTTGAAGTTTCTTTTGTTAGTTGAACTAAGAGGCTCCCACAGTATGGTTCCTATACCATCAACAACAGAATCACCTGTCAACTTGTTAGAAATTAAAGTTCTCAGGTCCTACCCCAGACTTATTAAATCAGAAATCCTTGTTTTGAAGCCCAGTAGTCTGTATTTTAACAAGTCCTCCAGATGATTTTTAAGTTACTAAAGTCTGAGATCCACTAGTCTTTTGGTTGTTCTTTTAAAGATGATTTATCTTTTCTCTTCAGCTACTTTAAATATTTTTTCTTTGCTGTTCTGTAGTTTTACTATGCTGGTACTACATATGCACTTATTTTTATTTATTTTTTTTATTTTGCTCAGGACTTTACTTCTTGAACTTCTGTATTCATGTCCATTGTTAAGACTAAAGTTCTTCAGCATTATTTCATAGAAATAATGCCTCTTCCCAATGCTCTCTAGTCTCTCCGTCTTGAACTCCTGTTAGATGTATGTTTGACTTTTTCATTCCTTTTTCCATAGCTCTTCATTTTCTCCCTATTGTCTGTCTCTTTTCTCTCTGTTTTCCTTCTGAGTCATTGCTTCAGAACAGCCATTCGGTCACTAGTTTTCAGATTTTTATGATATATTTAACTGGCCAATTGATTTTTTTGAATTTCTAAACTTTTTTTAAAATTTTGCTTATATTCCCTCAGTGTCCTGTTTTTTCTTATGATTTCTATTTTTACACTCATTTAATCATTTTAAACATAATTATTTTATATTTTCATAAAATACTTTTAGTGTTTTATTATTTTAGTTTATTTGGGTGCTAAGTCTCTTCTTTTAGCTACTGATCCTCTGTCATGTTTATAATTTTCTATCCTATCCTCATTTTCAGCAGCGATTGTGTGTGTGTTTATGTGTATGAAAGGGTCCTGTGTTGTCCAAATAGTTGCAAAATAAATAAAGCTACAGACTAGTTTTTATTAGCTTTTTCCTTACTTCCCTGTTACAGTTCTATAATTGTTTTTTATATTTATAATTTGTTAAGTTTTTATATTTATAATTTGTTTGGGTATTCTCAGCATATATAGACAATGTAAGTATAGTCTCCACCTGTATGCATAGTATGGATCTAGGACTGATTTCTCACATGACATGACTTTTTTGCATCTGACTTTATGTCATTTACTCAGACTAGTGGGAAGGGTTTGCTAGTCTGCTTCATTTATGAAGAAGCCGGTTTCCTAATTTTTCCACAAATATTTCAGTCCCAGAACTTTTCTTAGGTGGCTTTATGACTACATCTTCTCTTCCTATATTAGTGGCATTTGTATCTGATCTGATGTTTCCTCTCCTCAGATTAGGCCCATGAGTTTACCACTTTAATTTTTAACTTATCTCTTCATTTCTGGCATCTGAGTATTATTACCTTTCTTTCCTTTGAGCTCAGCTGTGGATTAAAAAAAAAAAAAGTCAGAGCTCAGTGGCTCACGCCTGTAATCCTAGCACTTTGGGAGGCCAACACGGGCGGATCACTTGAGGTCAGGAGTTCTGACCAGCCTGGCCAACATGGTGAAACACCGTCTCTACTAAAAATACAAAAATTAGCCAAGTGTGGTGACAGGTGCCTGTAATCCCAGCTACTCGGGAGGGTGAGGCAGGAGAATTGGTTGAACCTGGGAGGCGGAGGTTGCAGTGAGCTGAAATTGCACCAGTGCACACCAGCCTGGGCTATAGAGTGAGACTCCATCTCAAAAAAAAAAAAAAAAAGTATAAAGATTGAACTATATGAAATTGCTCTTCAACCATTTTTGACCAAGAAAACTCAAGCAGTTTCATAGGATTTAAATTAAACATTTTATTCACCATTTTAATGGATTTGCAATATTAGAAGATTGTATATTAGCTTAGTCCTTTGTTGCTTGAACTGTCTTGTATTATGAGATGCTAGGAGCACAGAATCCCTCCCTTTTTTTTCTGTGCTGTTCTGGGGTTGAGTGATGCTTAATTCTAACCTGATATGGTAGTACTAGGAGAAGTCTCAAGACTTAGTCTTGGACTCCCCTCATGTACCAGAAAATGGCCTGTGGTTTTTTAATCTAACATCAATTTTTAACTTAGTATTATAAATCTTCCTCCTTTTTTAAAGAAAGAAAAAACAGTACAATGTTAACATTTTTAAATAGCTACTTCAGTCATGTTCCATTTCTCCATCCCCAGAGACAATGACTTTTATGAGTTTGATATGAATCATTCTAATACATTTTTTTAAGATTTTGAATATATATGTGGTTATAAAGACCAAAAACATAATGTTTGAAGGTTTTTGTCTTATATTTCCATAAGTGGCATTATATAGAATTTATCATGTTACTTGGTTTTTCATTCAAAACTATACATTTGAGATTGATTTATTGATATAAATCTAGTTAATTCAGTTTTATCTGCTATGATATTTTATCCCTTAAATATACTACATTTTTTACCTATTCCTTTACTGATGGACATTTAGGATGTTTTAAAAAATAAATAAGCATAGCCAGGATATTTTTTAAAATGAGGGTTATTGACCATATTAGATTTTATAGCATATTGTAAAGGCTCAGTAAGTAAAATAATATAGTATTAGTATGTTAAAAGATATACCATTGGAAATATATAGAGTTCAGAAATAACTCAAATATATAAGGGAGTTTAGTATGTGATAAAGGTAGCATCTCAAATCTGTGAGCTATAGATAGACTTTTTAATAAATTGGTGTTGTTAGATTGGAGTAGTCATTTGAAAAAGGTAATGTTGCTTCATCCATACATCAATATAAACTCCAGCTAAGTCAACAATTCTCCATAGACTAGACAACAAAAGTATTGATGGTCTTTGGAGTTTTACTAGCCTGACAGGTAAGATATGATCTCTGATTTTCACTTCTCTTATTATAAGCAAAGCTATGCATCCTTTCATATGAATAAGGATTTGTTAGTATCCTTTAATGATTATTTATCTACTTGTTTTTTCGCCTTTTTTTCTCCCATTGTTTATTTGGGAAATGAGCCCTTCATCTGTGAAATGAGTTGTAATTATTTTCCCAGTTTGTCATTTTTTAAATCTACTTACGTATTTTTTATTATTCAGATTTTTAAATATTTTTGTGTAGCTAATTCATTTTTAAAAACTGATTCTGGATTTTGTATCAAGGTCAAAGACCACCCCTACTCCATATACTGCTGGTGTGAAAGCAAAATGATACAATCCATGTAGAGAAGAATCTGACAATACCTACTACATTACAAATAGATTTATTCTTTGGCTCTCTGATCCCATTTCTGGTATCTATCCTAAGGACATACCACACAAGAAGGTAATAGTATCCCTATAAGTTTATTCATTGTAGCATCATTTAAGAATAACAAATTATTGGAAAAATACTCTAATGTCCAACACTGAGGGTTAACTAAAGTAAGTGCGGTTCATCCATATAAAAGAATACCATGCACCTGTGGGAAAAAGAAATGAGAAAGTTCTTTACACTAACAAAACAATATCTCATGGATCTTGAAAAAGCAAGGTACATTATGTTACATTTTATATAAGAAAATTTAAAAGAAGTTATATTTGAATTAAAAATAATGGACAGATCCACAGGAATCAATTCATTACATATAGAAGCCCTAGGGGAAATAGGATGGAGGAGAGCAAGATAACATGACTTCTCAATGATTTTTTGTGGTTTTGTTTTTATAAAGTATTAGATATCTATTCAAAAAATAAATTATTTTTAAAATAAAATGTTCTTTAATGCATGTTGATAATTTCACTGGAAATTATAAGTGATAAAGCATTCATGAAACAAACAAATATATACAGCAAAAATAATGTAATGGCAACAATTTAAAACAATATCCTCAGTAAAATACAATATTTAGTGTATTAGGGCTAGCATTCCTGCAATCTGATCTTTGTGTACGATGGGATGAAATAGGCAAACAAAACGTCAAAATGGAAGTGAGCATAATTTTACATATATATGTATACACATATATATGTGTATATATATATATTTGTATTTTTGCTATTTAATAATCATATGTAATTTTAAACATGATAATTGAAGTTAAAGATAATTATAATGATTTGATGTTGGTGGCTAGCAGTTGGGAAAAGTTAGTTGAACTTCCAGATTTACAAAAGGGAAGTAAGCAATGAAATGAAACTTTATCAAGCCTGCAATGTAAGGAGGGAAAAATAGGAAATTACTTTAAAAATTGTAAATATAAAATAATTTAAAAAATAAACTAAATGTATCAGTTATGACAAATATGAGTAAATTTAATTTTCTTATCAATAACTACAGATTGACTAAAAAAAATTCATCTATCTCTTATTTCAAAAATGTATACCTCAAACAGATTGAAATGATTGAAAATTAAAAGATGAATAAAAATATATTATGAAACTTTCAATTAAAAAAGAGAAATAATATTATAAAATAGTATAGAAATGAAGACTAAAGATACAAAGAAATACTATGTATTGGGAAAAAAAGATGTAATCCATGAAGATAAAATAAAGGCCTTTATACTGGCCAAAATAGAAAATATATCAAGTAAAATTTCCTAAAAATACAAAGAAATATTTTTTAAAACAAGATTATTGTGGGATGTTTTCTACACTTCTTTTAAAATTTTATAAAATAGATTTGAAAAATAAATTATATATAACAATGAATAAAATTGAACAAAATTAATAATTGTGTACTGTCAATAAGGGATTCTAATATCCATGAAGCTTTTACAGAAAAAAGTCCTTGTTTCTTGCTCATAAAGAAAAGCTTAAGTAGAGATTTTACAGGCTAAATTTCTGATTAAAATTTAATAAAACTAGAAGGTAAGAACAAAAAATGTTGATTGATAGAATCTTTACTTAGGAGTTAAGCAACATTCTTCAAATTGTCTTCAGATCAAGAACAAAGAACAAAATGTCCCCAATATACGGGCACAATATCAAAACATGACATAAATAAAGGAAAAGAAAATTGTGAATGTCACTTTACATAAACTGACAGTAAGTGAACTAAAAAATTCAAAGAAAAGAAACAATGAGAGAATAGCTGTATAATTAATGAAAAATAATTTTTTTAAATAAAAGTATTCTTATTTGAAAGAACTGGAAAAAAATAGACACGTTCCTGATAAAAAGAGAAAACAAATTATTTTAGGAGAAAAAGAATTGTAACCACAGATGCAGATGAGATTACAAGAACTATAAGACAACATTATGTCCAAACATCTTAATAAAATTAGGTATCGAGATGAAATAAGTGTTTTTCTAGCAAAATATACATGACAAAATAAATCCAGAAAGAGAAAATCCTAACAGGGCAATGCTTTAGAAGATAGTACCAAGACGTTGAACGTCTATTCTTTAAGTAGGCCTCAAACCTAGGTAACCATGGAGTTAATTCTGAATAATCTTCAAAGAACAGATATTTCCAATGATATTAAAATGTTTCTGGGTGTTTAAAAAATAGAAGATTCCATTTATTTCAGAAATCTAGAATAACTTAAATCTCCAAATGTGATAAACATAACAAGGAGAAAAAAGGAAAACATGTACACCTATTTTATTTATGAATATATATTGGATAGTATGTAGAATAATAATATTCTCTAGTCTCTTAATGTTTTTCCTTTACTCCCCCTCAGTCACATTGTGTACAACTCATTACTTAAATTTGTTCAGTTTCCAAAATCAGTACTGTCCATATTTTGACAAAAACTCTGAGCCTTCTTCTTAAATAGACCTTGACCTTGGGCCCTGTCCTAAAGCATACATTGCCCAGTTTTATTGCAAATCACACATAGCCCAGTTTAGACAGCATCTGCTGCCCTTGAGGTCTAATCACACTGGCCTGCCTTCAGCAAGAATCTTTGTAGGTCAGTTTAGCAAGAATCCCCCTACCCTTAATGTCTTCTTTTAGTAATCCCTGCTTGTCCTTGCTGTATTTGGAGTTGAGCCCATTCTCTCTCTTCTAATATGATAGTCTTGCCGCCTACCACAATAGCCCTAAAGTTCTCCACTGTGTTAACAAGTGTCATAAGCAATTTTTCCTTTAACAGTTATGGTACTGCTGTGACTCAGATGGTATCAGATTCATCATTGGATCCCCAGACCTCTTATCCAGGACCCCAAGTGAACACCATTGAAGCCTTTGTCTTCACTCCTGACTGTTTGACCGGGTATCCACTGGTGAGTCTGACTCCTGAGCCAGTGCTCCACATAACTGTCTGTTGAAGCACAGTGAGGATAGATTTTGATTTTTAAGCTTCTGTACACTCTCTGAAGCTGAATTAGAGTTCTAGGCTTATTTGTCTGGAAGGTCCCTTCTAGGATAGAAATTTATTTCCTGTTCTTTTTTTCAAATGGGGATTCACTCCCCAATCCTGGAGTGGAAATCCTTCTTCTTGGCTCTGTTTTGTGGGGAGATTCACTTTCTGAGTCCTAGGCTGAACATTTGTCTTGGCTTCTTATGAGAACTTCTTGTCTCCCTTTGATTCTGCTTCTCTCCTGGGAGCATTTCAGTTTGCTAACCCCTTACTGAGAACCAGCTCAGTCAGGAGACCCCCACCCAGGCGGCGCTGAAGGTATTGAGAGGTAGACACCCAGACAGAACAACAGAGTGGATCTATCCAAGGGACCAACACTGAGAGCTTAGAGGCTGACAGTGTTCCAGGCTGAAGTCCCCGAGCAGAGTCTCATCTCTTTATTTGCTCTTACGCAGGTGATTCTTATTAATACACAGGTGCTCTACATTTACTCATAACTCAAGAATATACCAAGTAGGCAGCTGTTACCTGCCTTCCACTAATTACAAACTAAAAGGTATTCTCCATAAAGGCGCCATGGGGGCAGGGTAAACAATGTTTCTCAACAAATCCTGGTAACTCTGTGCTCCACCAACTCTGTCTGAATCCTTTTTTGTTGGTGTGTGAATTTAACTAAGGATAATTTGGAACTTTGAGAAACTTCAGATCTCTGCAAACTGGCTCCTCTAAGACCCCTCCCTTCCCATCACCTCTGCTCCTCCTTCCTCCTTGTACCACCTTTGGTCTTCCCTTCAATTCCCTTGATATGTCCACCTTCAGACCCCTACCTCCTTCACCCTGTTCACACCAGCCTCTACATTCACTTGAACTTTAGATCCCTTGCCCCTTATAGGCTCGGAACTCCTATAAGCAACTACGTGAGACTAAAAAGAAAAAATAACAAAACCGACTAGGCATTTGATCTACCCAGATAGGATTTGGAAATATCTAAACAACTATATGATGATCTTATAGTCTTTTACCTAAAATTAGTTCACAGTCTCCGTGAGACTGCATATCAAGACAAAAGAAAGCCTCAAATGCTTCTCTACAAATATTGGTAAAAAGCATTAGCCTGGCAGCCGCAATGCTGAGCTCTTTCCGGACTGCGCACGGGGACTGCACCGCACCGCTGTCTCCTGCAAGAACTGGCTCAAGAAATTTGCCTCGAAAACAAAAAAAAAAAATGTTTTGCTATGAAGGCCCTTCCTTGGTCTTGCAGTTGACTTACAAACCATCCAAGTTGGAATTCCTCATAAGGAGCACCTCAAAGAAATCCAGGAAGGAAGACCATGTGCGCCTGAGGGCCCTGAATGGCCTTCTCTAAAAGGCACTGACAGACTTGCTGTGTAATAATGCCTACCTCCTAGGGTTATTGGAACATTCAGTGAGATGATACATAAAATACACTTAAAATAGTGACTGCTACATAGTAAGGATGAGGTATGTGAACTATATACAAAATAAATCAGTTGCAGTATATCCATGGGGCATTGTTTGCAAATGGGAAACAATCTTAAAGTCTATTAATAGTGAAATGGTTACATTTATTATAGACTATTCATGCTAGGGAATACTATGTAAACCTTGTAAAAATTAAGCAGATCTAGTTATGTTAATATGGAACTCTCTCTGTACATGAAAACTGAAAATTGCAGGCCAATAATATTATATATGGTATAATCACAATAGTGCAAGGGAAAAAAGTCACAAACTACCCATTTAAAACAGACAAACTTATATTTGAATGTGTATATATGTTTGTATTTACAGATATAGAGAGATGTATCCCCAGGGATTTTTTTTAATAATGGTTACCTTTGGGGAAGGGAAGTAGTGGAGAGATATTCTGAAGGTCTGATATGTTTATTTTCTATATTGTATTTATGTATAATTTGTGGAATTTACTAAGAAAGCTCTAAGGCAAGCTTCTCAGACCTGTGGCTTATTGGCCGCATATGGCCCAGGACAGCTTTGAATGCATCCCAACACACATTTGTAAACTGTCTTAAAGC
Organism: Sapajus apella; assembly: GCF_009761245.1. NCBI lineage: Eukaryota > Metazoa > Chordata > Mammalia > Primates > Cebidae > Sapajus > Sapajus apella. Next base: position 34,526,198 of record NW_022436942.1, read on the forward strand.
ATTATGAATTCTTTTGTGAGTTTTTAATTAAGTCAACTATCCTTAGTGTTAATGTATTTTACCTGTGGCCCAAGACAATTCTTTTTCTTCCAATGTGGCCCAGGGAAGCCAAAATGTTATATACTCCTGCTCTAAGGAAATGTGAGTATTGGTTTTCAAATGTTTACTTTCAGATACACTGTAATATGTGTACTTAGCATTTTGGTTTCACCATTATTTTGCTGATTTTTCTAGTATGTGGTTTTTGTTCTTGTCTTGAACTAACAATTAATTTAATGAGTCTCTAAATAATGGTAAAAGCACACATTTCTGGTTATTTCCAGATAGGCAGGGAACAGCATCTAATGCTATTTTCTCCTATTTCCAGTAACTTGCAACAAACTTTATATGTGCCTTTTTTTGTAACATTCACCAGCTATACCATGTGTTAAAAGTTGTGTGTGTGTGTGTGTGTGTATTCTCTTTCTGTCATCTGTCTTTCTCTCTTATTTGTAAATCTTATATAATCAGATATATATATATAATATATATAATTCTAATACAGCAATTAAAGGACAAAATTTATGCTGACTTAGCATTTTATTATTGACAATATATTTTGCATATAATCAGTACTTAATAAATAACCCCTTAAATGAATAATATTTTAGATTATTATATTTCTGTGTACTAAAAGCCATGAATTTAAAAATATATGCTCTGAGCAGACTACAGGTAAGTATATTACATACTTCTGAACAGACTACATGTTCACTTCTTGTAAGAGTATTATCATTTCCATCATCTAACATTCTAATATTTTAATTACAAATATATCTATAGTCCTTTGTCTCAGGAAATGGTCATTTCATTTTTTATTATTTCAAAGTTTTTACCATAGAAATTTCTCGACCAAGATGCACAAGTACAAAGTTAGAATTGTTTCCTTTAAATCTAATGATAAGAACTCAAGAAAAAATATTTTAGAGTACAAAAATCTCCTTATTATTAACATTTTCTTTTCTTTGCTTTTTGAATATTTTTCAGACTTGGGATGTAGCTTTGTCACGGACTGCTAGAGCATGGGGAAAAAAGTGTGTGTTTGAGCATAATATTTATTTACAAGGTGTACGTATGGCCCATCCTAAATTTTACGGTATTGGTGAAAATATGTGGGTCGGCCTTGAAAATGAATTTACTGCAAGTATTGCTATAAGAAGTTGGTATGCAGAGAAGCAAATGTACAATTTTACAAATGGCAGTTGCTCTAAAAACTGTTCTAATTATATTCAGGTATCTAATTTTTATTGTTATTAATTCAAAGACTTCTTAATTGCTTTATGCCTAGTTTTATGTTTCAAATTTGTATATAAATTCAAATGATAAATTATTACATTTAATAAGATCACAATTCTAATCAATCCTCCTAGATCTTTAAAATGTCTACTATCCCATCTATTTTGTCACAAACAATTAAAACATTCCCTTAAATACAGTAAACCTAATCTCCACATTCAAAGATGAAAGGCACTTTCCTAAAAATAATGCACACTGGAAATGGAGGGAAGAAACCAGTAAATAAAAATAATTTATAAATTATTGACTTATGTTTATAAGTAGAAGGTATTTTTTGCACATATCAGTACACATACTACTATATAGCTGATTGATTAAAACATTTGAAATGAAAATTAATAGTATTATTTCCCGGCCTCTGGTTCAATAATCCACCGTCACACCTCAAACTTCAGGAATACTGAAGCACTTTTCATTTCTAATACATAGTATTTGTTATTTTACATATCACATTGTTTAATAATAATTTATTTATATGTCTGTTACTACACTGAGGGCAGAGACCTTGCCTTTTCATCCATATATTCTCAACATAACAACATTAAATATTTGCAGTAAATATTTGTTTCAGTAATCAAGAAGTTCATGCAAGTTATTGCCTGAATTCCCACATTTATTTAAAAGATAATTTTTCAACCAGTAGAGTCTGATGTCACTTGAAATTTGTTCATGTTGAACTCATGTCTTTCTGTTTCATGCAATCATACTTCAGAATTTTTTCATTAGTTTTTTTTCTGATCACTTTTTTCTTCTAGAAAGTCATAGTGATTCTCCACTGACTTGCGCCTATCAAACCCAGCCTCTTTAATATGACTTCAGTACTCAGTAAACTAACCAAATCTACTCCCTAACATAGTACTCTGTATTTTTACTCCTTAATTCTAGTCTCCTAGACATTTTTGATTCCTGCATTTGATGGGCTTAACTTCACTTTAACTCTTGCAGATATCATATTCTCTATTCTTTTAATGTATAACCTTCTTGATGTGTAACTTTATTTTTTAAGAATCACACTTTTAAAACCACTAAGGCTTGAGATAAAGAATAAGAGAAAATAAGAATAGTTCCTCTTTCTTGCACAGAGGTTAACAAAACAAAGCAAGTACTTTTTTTGTTCACTTGAAAGTGTTAGAAATATTAAAGTTATACAGATAATTTGTTTATCTGGGAATGCCTTTGATTATTCCCATCTTTTTCACTCCAATTCAAGATCTATTTCTCTTTAATAGGAACCAGCTCTTTTATTTTTTAATGTAAAGGCCAGATTTTGTTTTATCTTGTAATATAATTTTCTTAACAAAGAGGAGAAATGCCAATAGCATTTAATTCTTCTCTACTTTTGTATCTTTCTTTTCTAGAATTGGATTGTCCCTCTTTTTCTCCCTTTTTTCCACAATTTCCATCTTTTTAAAAACTTTTTCTCCTCTTTCCTATCTTCTTCTCTGCCAATTACCTAGAACTCTTCGATTCAACCAGATGTTGAGTTCATGTCCTTTGTAGGGACATGGATGAACCTGGAAACCATCATTCTCAGCAAACTGATGCAAGAGCAGAAAATCAAACACCGCATGTTCTCACTCATAGGCAGGTGTTGAACAATGAGAACACATGGACACAGGGAGGGGAGCACTACACACTGGGGTCTGTTGGGGAGAAATGGGGGAGGGACAGTGGGGGGTGGGGAGTTGGGGAGAGATAGCATGGGGAGAAATGCCCGATATAGGTGAAGGGGAGGAAGGCAGCAAATCACACTGCCATGTGTGTACCTATGCAACTATCTTGCATGTTCTTCAAATGTACCCCAAAACCTAAAATGCAATAAAAAAAAGAGAGAAAATTGATTGATCAGGCATGACTTCCTTCCTCTGAGGCATTATTCTGGATCAACCATGTTCTCAAACAGTTCTTCCTAAGAATATGATATTAGTAGAACCTATTCAAGTATTTCTCTAAATACCGTGTTGAAAATGCTGCTCTAACTCCGTGGTAACCCTCTATATGTCTCTAAATGAAAATAATTTATATTTCTTGATTTGCTTGGTGAAAAGTTATATATGAATGGAATATATTATTGTTTATAATATGAGAGAGTAAGTTTAAATTTTGTGTCTTTCTTGAAAATATTATTTTAGCTTGTTTGGGACAACTCTTACAAAGTTGGTTGTGCTGTTACTCCATGTTCAAAAATTGGACATATTAGACATGCAGCAATTTTCATATGCAACTACGCACCAGGGTAAGTTATTTAAAATTAATAAAATAATAAAATAAATTCAGAATATTTCAAGGTTAAGTTTTTCTAATTTTTAATATATTTTTGTGTTTTTTGAACTATAAAATAAATACAGTACTTTACATTGAAAAGTATTTAATCAATTTTATAATGAAATAAGTCGTAACTTGGACATACTGATTTTACTTATACACTAGCCAAATATTACTTCCTATAGTAACCTTAACTTTAGTATTATTTCATAATATTTCATCTAATTAGCGTAAGACAAATTATTTTCCAAAATAGTTATTCTAAAATTTGTAGTAAAAGTGGAAAGAAAAGCAGATGTGTTGAAATTTGCATAGTAAGAATTGTTGCAGGAATAATGTCAGTTTTGTAACAGGAAGTACGCTTTTAATTGACCACGCCTTGGAGATTGCATTATTAACTGGGGCTAGTCTCATAAGGAATTGTAACACTTGAGAGATCGAAAAGCACTTTAAACATCTTTTAGTCAAGCTATTCATATGTGACTATACCCTATACCTCAGTACCTTCCAGTGGTGGAAAATAACTACATCCCAAAATAGCTTCCATTTCTTGAGAGCTCTCTTGGAAAGTCCCAAGCTTTCTTACAGGTCAATATAATACTATAAGTAATATTATAACTTCCAAATAGGTGAGAAAATATTCCGATTAACATCTTAAATAAACAATAATAATTGACTGCCTACCAAGATTGAGAAGAATTTCTGCCAAATAAAATGATTTGGGACTAATCAGAAAGAAAAATAAAAAAGCAGCGATTATTGATTGTATTTCTCTGGCTAAGAAAAACAATAGAACTATGCTGTACATCAAATTAAACTCAGAAAGCCCTTTACTGATTAGAAGTCTTGCTAACTTTGAACACAGACATGCAAAATAAATTTGGAATATAGAGTTGCAAAACATTTTAGGCTTCCTTTCCTTCCTACACACTGGAAGCATTGGGATGCCCATTACATGCATAAACTTTAAAAGTTACTACTGATTGGTGTTGCAAATTCAGAGAATTTTACACCAGGGAGGAGGGCATTGGTGGAAGTTTTTCTGGGGCACAAATCCTCATTTATTCACTCAGTGAGTATGTACAGGCTCTGTTCTTTCTACTAACAAGACCCAAAAAGACACCACATTTAGTTTATAGTCTTGGCAGGGAGACAAACATTTTTTAATAAGTGAACACATAGATACATAATATTTTAATTAGACAAAATATACTCTAAAAATCAAGCAAGATTAGCAAGTAGTGAGTGACTCGTCTAGAAGATAGATAGCGTAGTCACAGAAGGAGGGTATCATTTGAGCTGAAAACCAGATGTTCCAGGTAGAAGTAAGACCATGTATAAAAATCTCAGAGATTTGAATGAGTTTATCATGTTTGAGAAAGGAATAACTGTGGCTAGAGGTAGGAGTTGAGGTGGAGAGTTAGATGAAAGCTAGACCAAATATAGTAACATAGGTTATGTTAAAGATTTTGGAATTTATTCTAAGTAATGACAAAGCCATTGGAAGATCTTAAGCAATTGAGTCACATGATCTCATTTTTGTTTTGAAAAGAACACCTTAACAAAATATTACTGCAGCTGTTGGTAGAGAATGGCGTATAAAGAACCAAGAGTGTAAAGAGGAAGTACGATTAGGAGGCTATTTCCTGTTGTACAGGTTACAGACTGGTATTTTGGATTAGGGTTTTAGCATGTGGATTATTTTTTGAGTGTTAGATAATAAATTACCACAAATGTAGTGATTTTAAAGCAGTACTCATTTATTATTACACAGTTCTGTAGGTCATGAACCCAGGCACACTGTGGCAGGATTCTCTTCCCAAGATCTCAAAGGCCAAAATCCAGATGTTGACTAAATATTCACCTGGAAGCTTGGAGAAGTACCTGCTTCCAAGTGCATTCAGGCTGTGAGCAGAATTTAGCTCTGTATGATGATGGGATTCTTGTCACGGTTTTCTTGCTGGCTCTCAGCCATGTGTTATTTCATCTTCTGGAGCTGCCCATGTTTTTCTTGACACGTGGCCTTCACCATCTAAAAGTCAGCAAAGGTATGTCAGAGCCTTCTTATATTTCAAATCTCTGGCTCCTCTTCCATGGCCAGCTAAAGAAAACTCTCTCCTTTTAAAACACTCATAGGATTGAGTCAAGACCAACCTAGATAATGTCAATATTTTAAGTTCAATGGTGCCATATAATGTAGTTAAGAAAGTAAAATTCATCATATTCACTCTCCTGGGAGTTATGCATGGTGTATACATGAGAGGTGGAGGATCTTGTGATTCATCTTAGAATTCTGCCTACCTTAGAATGGAAATGGTGCAGAAAGGTCAGTTTCTGGGTATGTTATGAAGATGGAGCTAATAATACAAGCCAGTTGGCTTGACTTTAGCAATAAATTGAATAAAATAATCAAGCAACACTGTGCCTATGTCTTTACTCTGAAAAACTGGGTGGATGGTGATGTCATTAACTTAGAGAAGATCAAAAGATATGTTTTCTATTTTGGTATATTAGGTAAAAAAGTAAATGTAGGAAATGTGAATGAATTATGAGAAGCAGATAGCTATATGAAAGTATGTAGTTGTTTTCTAAGGAGAGGAAACTTCTGGTATAAAGGCCCAGAAGTACCAGTCACAGTGAATGAGATCACTGCGTAAGGAAGCAAATATGGAGACTTAATTTAAGAACTAGGTCCTGGGGCGCTATACTATTTCAACCTAAGGCAAAAGAGCTAGTAAAGGAGAAAGAGAAGAAGCTAATGAGGTATGAGGGAAACCAAAAACAACGAGTAAGGTATTTTGAAGTCAAGTGAAGAATGTGAGCTAAGAAGCCCAAAGTGGTTAACTATATGAGATGTTGCTGAGAGAAATGAGAAATTGAGGAAGAAGAATTGACAGTTTCATTAGATGAGATGAAGGTATTTGGTGATCTTAATAAGAATGGTGAGTGCAGGGGTCTCTGATGACTACAATGATAAGACGAAGCTGCTGGTTGCTGAAATTATCCTTTTTTTCTTGCCGCTCTCCTATCACATAGGCTTCTTTGCCTTGAAATTTCTGTTAACCGTTTTTCCTTTGATACAAATATTGGCAAGTCTACCTTGAAGGATCTAGACTGGAATATATGTCAGTCAACTCAGTCCAATTCTTACTTGATTATGTACCCAAAATAGGCAATTACATTATCCCTCTTAAGGATAGTTGGTAAAAAAAAAAAAAAAAAAATCAATTCATTACAGTTTTATAAAATACTGGGTAGAAATGAAAGTAAAAGAACCAAATTGAAGATTAGAATATGTAGCAGAATGAACGGTGTCCCCCTCCAAAGTGATGTTTAGTCTCTAATTTCCAGAACCTGTCAATACTACTTAAAGGGTAAAAGGGTGAATATTACCTAATATGGCAAAGATGTGATTAAGATAAGGATCTTGAGAGAAGGAGTTTATCCTGGATTATTTGGGTTAGGGCTAAATGCAACTACATGTATGCATGTAAGAGAAAAGAGGAGGATTCAGCACTAGACACACAGAAGAGGAGGAGGCAGTGTGACCACAGCTGAAGCAACTAGAGTGATGCATCCACAAGCCAAGGAGCTAAGGCCACCAGAAGCTGGAAAAATCAAGGAACATATTCTTAGAAGATTTGGAGGGAGCACAGCCCTGCCAACACCTTGATTTTGGACTTCAGGCCTCCAGAACAGTGAGAGAATACATTTATGTTGTTTTAGCCACCCAATTTGTGGTAATTTGTTAAAATAGATAGAGGAAATTAATGTAAAAATGGAAGAATAAAACAGACTTGGTCATGCACACAGAAAATAACAAGTCAAAGCAACCTTGCAAATTTTTCTCAGAAACACAAAGGTGAAGAATAGAGGTCAAAATATATATGAAAAAATTGTAGATTTATATGCCAATACATATGGCATATAAATCTACAAATTGGTGTTTCTAAGGAATAGAGAAGAGCCAAGGAAAGAGAAATAATAAAGAGAAGAAAATGTTCCTAATCTGTAAATATATCTGTATAAAAATATCTGTTGCTTTGACTTGTTATTTTCTGTATGCATGACCAAGTCTGTTTTATTTTTCCATTTTACATTAATGGTTTATAATGTATTTGAAAAAAACTGAAACAATATTTTTAAAACTGAAACACATAATTATTTGCTAGTCCTTATTTTTATTTTCAAAAATAAAAACTCACACATTTTAAGTACAATTTTAAAAAGTAAAATAAAACAATATTAGATTACTCTAGAACTCAAATATTAGAAAAGACCATAAGAATCTCAGCTTAATTGATAGGTAATTTTATTAACTGAGCTAGGAAAAGATACACGGTTGAGGGAAAGGGACTTTTTTATTTTTAGGCATGTTGGATCTGAATTGACTACAGGACCTTTCATTTAATTACATATAATTTTGTTGTAAGTGTGCCATAGACATTGCACATTCCACTTAAGTAAAGTAATTCACAAATATTTCCCCAGTTTGATGTTTAACTGTTGACTTAAAATGCAATTCATTTTTGTCAAATGATATTTTGTTTTACTGTAGAAACAATAGTATCAATGTTTTTTTCACAAGTTTTGAGGTCTATGCCATGCATAGATAACCTTTCTCAAAATATCACTGCTATCAGTATTCCTGGTGGACTTGAATGCTTCCAGTTCAAGGGTATCAGATGCCTTATTGGATATCACCCAAACTCTCTGATTAAATAAGATATGTCTGAGAAATGTGATACTCGGGTTTTTTAAATATGTATTTCTTAGGCTTGGCCATTGTTCTAGAAAGCCTAATGAGGCCTAACCAAAGACTTAAATAAGTCATGTTTATTTGTATAGCTCTCAATTATATAACAGGTAAATAGGCAATCCTGAATAAATTACCAGGATTAATGACCCTGCCCCCATTCAAAAGTATCTTTTCTCTACTTGTTTTCTCTATGTTTCTTATCCTAGATCATTTATATAAATTTCCCAATTTATAAGTAGTTTGGGGCCTTTTTTCTCATTTAGCTCTAGGCAATTGATGTAATTATTTTTTATTTCTCTCTTTAGTTTTGTACAATGGATTAAATCAACTTTGTAAACTTCCATTTGTATTTATTTGCTTTTTTATGAATTTATGTGTTTTTATATATAGACCCCCAAAATAATTCATGCAGATGAGTCTTTGGGACATAGGCATTTCATAATTTTGTTAACTCTACAGATACTTAATATATTATTTCCACAAAACTTTTTATGTATTTGTGCCAATCAGAAAGCAATTAATTATAAAACATTCTATGTCATCAATTTTTAAATTTATTTATTTTAGAGACAGAGCCTTGCTCTGTTGCCCGGGCTAGAGTGCAGTGGCACAGTCATAGCTCACTGCAGCCTCAAACTCCTGGACTCAAGTGATCCTCCTTCCTCAGTGTCCTGAGTAGCTGGGACTATAGGCATGCACCACGCCTGGCTAATTCTTTAAAAAATATCTTTGAAGAGACAAGGTCTGCTATGTTACCCGGGCTGGTCTCCTGGTCTCAAGAGATTCTCCTACCTCGGCCTCCCAAAGCACCAGTATTACAGGCGAGGGAGTTACCACACCTAGCCTATATTATTCATTTTTAAAAGATACATTTTGCTATAAACTAAAATGAAAGGAGCTTTAAAACCCATTCTTACATTTAATTATAATACTTTGTTTCAAGGACATGGGAATTTGTTTCAGAAAAGACTGTTTTCTGGGGGAGAACAAAAGGGAAACATTGAATCTCTAATTAAAGTTATTTCCTTAAGTGCATTTTCTTAACTCACCTTTTTAACCTAATTAAAAATTAGTAACTATATTATTTAAATTACATGTAAAAAATTAAAGCTTTTTGTAACTAAATATTTTCTGCTTTTTTGTTTGTAGAGGAACACTGACGAGAAGACCTTATGAACCAGGAACATTTTGCACTCGATGTGGCAGACGTGACAAATGCACAGATTTTCTATGCAGTAAGATAAAGAAAATAACTTAAATATGAAAAAAAAAAAAACGTAATGAATTGGACAAGAAAAATAAGTGATTAAACACTGGTTTCTATTGTTATGTTAATATAATTCCTTTGATCAGAATGCTACTGTTATGTTATCAAAGGATGGTTGACACAGCATCATCTTTATATTTTTCTAAACTGCAGAACCTTGTCTATCTTAACCCTATTCCCCCCCTAAGGACATACTGGAGTGTCAGAAAGAAGAAATGAGAACAACAGTTATACCCTGAAAAAGCTTCACAATTTATTCCCAAACAGCAGCCTATTTGATAATAACTGCTTTAAAGGATAGTGTGTTCCAAAATATTTATGAAGTAGCACATATTTAATACCATTTTCTTTACGTTTTTCCTCCAAAAAGCTGAAATCTCCTCCAAATATTTAGAAAGTGAAAAGTGGAAAATACGGTTTCATTACATTTTTCTTTTAGTTTTCCCAAACATGAGAGAATATATTCCAAAAGTATAACTATAGTTGAAATATACAATGCTTAGAGGAATGTGGTAGGAGATAAATTTGGATAATAAGTAAATAGCATATTATGGGTTTTAAAAACAAACAAAAAAAAGAGACAGGGTTTTTGCTCTGTTACCCAGGCTGGAGTGCAGTGGCATGATCATAGCTCACTGTAACCTTGAATTCCTGGGCTCAATGATCCTCCTGCCTCAGCCTCCCAAGTGGCTAAGACTACAGGCGTGTGCCACCATGCCCAGCTAATTTGTTTTAATTTTTGCAGAGACAGGATCTTGTTATGTTGCCCAGGTTGGTCTTGAACTCCTGGTGTCAAGTGATCCTTCTACCTCAGCCTCCTCAATATATTAAGTTCTTGTGCTAAAGATAAAACAATAACAAAAACTAGTGGACCGTTTTACTATAATACCACTGCAGGGATGAGTCCACCCTCACATTTCTGCTTTTGCTTCACTTGAATCAAGATGCAAATTCTTGCTCTTCCTCTTTTCCTTGTCTTTCTTTTTCTGAAAAATTCAATCCTGAAGTCACTGGGCAGGGCAGGAGAAGATAGTCATCTACACAGAGGGGCAGCCAGAGGAGATATGTCAGAGCCTAAACAGAATAACAAAGGATCCACAGAAGATGCAGTGGGCGTGGGAAGGAAACCTAAGCAAAGTGATGATGCTGTCTACCTAGGAGTGTGACCAAGTGTGGGAAGTCAGAACCCTCACGGAAACAAGTAACTATCCATACATGAGGTCTGGCTTGGGGTATCAGAGCCAGAGCAGAATAAGATGTCCATGCAGGGGTGACTCAGCATGTGGCATCTGTGCCCAAGCAAGTTGAGGAGAGCATCAACATGGGATGGAAGGGAGAGTCTAAGCCAGTAAGGAAGGCATCCCTGGAGGATGGTCTGGCAGTGGTTGTTGGAGGCCAAGCAGAATAAGAAGAGTCCATGATGGTTGGACTGAGAAGAGATTTCAGAACCTAAGCCAGTAAAGGGGACATCCATGCTTAGGGGCAATCACACATGAGGTGTCAGAATGCAAATTAGGTGAGGAAAGTTTTACTGTGGGGAAGATAACTTGACATGGGTAAGGTCAGGGCCCTAGTGGGGCCTGAATCCACATATGCAGAATGAATCCACATATGCAGAAACCCAGAGCTGGGTTTCAAAGTCTGAGCAGGGTGGGAGAGTGTTCAAGTGGAGGGCCAGCTCCTAAGCCGCCAGATTAATACAAGACAATTTTTCAGCATAAATATATTCCAAATATTGCATTGGACAGACTTATACTAAGAAAATAATTACTGCTTCCTGAGATTCAGATATAACCTGGTATCCTTTATTTTTATTTGCTAAATCTGAGTGTCTAAGTCTAAGCAGAGTGCAGAGGGCACCTATGTGTGGTAGGGGCTAAAGACAATGATGGGAGATTGGAAGCATACTGGAGGATTGATTAAAAAAAAAAACTAAATTAATTATGGATAATGGGGGCTAGTTTTCTCACTGTCAGAAATGGAGTACGAATATGTAAAGGAAAAAAACGGACATGAATCTTAGGGTGGTGAATTAGAATTAGAAGCATTGGAAATTAAGAATTTTAATAAATAAGTATATATATATAAATATGTATCTGTATACATCTATATATATCTATATCTATATATGCATCTACATACATACATACATATATTTCCTAGCTCTGCCAGGGCTCTGTAGAAAGTGACCCCCAAAGCATTGAGCATACCTAACACCTAGATCTTGATTTCTAAATTCTAATATTCAAGCAAAGGAATCAGGGGTCATTGGAGAAAAAGCCTGATTCCAGGGATAGGGTGGGGAAAGTATAAGATGAATCCAGAACATCTTTAAAGTAAGCAGAAGTGCTCAAAGAATGATGGGAACATGTAACAAAAAGGACAGAGATGCATATTAAAGTGTCAAATCTGGGAGAGTTTATTATATAATTATAATAGTAATCAATTGTAACCCATTGGATAAAACAAAATTTTAATTCGTACTGGCATAAATCAATAAGTAAATTAAAGTTTAGATGAGATGTTCAAGATGAGAAACAATGTTGTTTTCCTAGTAACAAAATAGCTTTCTATAAAAATATTTAATTACTAAGGGGAAAAGTGTAACTTCACAGGGGAGGAGCCTGGCAAGTACCGCTCTAATAAGATGATCAAAGTGAACATCCTTAGTAATGGGAAAACCATACACTACTTAAGAGGATGCAATGAGAAGAGCATAGCATGACTTCTGTGGCATTTCTAGGAAAGATGCATAACCTAATCCAATCAGAAGGAAGCATCAAATAAGTCCAACTTGTAGATTTGCTTTGAAAATTTAAGATTTGTCTACAAAATAACTGACTTTATTTTCAAAAATGAAGGTCAAAGAAAGAATTAAAAGCATGAACACTAAATGTAATACATGGTTCTGCACAAGACTTAATTTTTGCTATAAAGGGCACTGTTGTTAGAATTGGCAAACATTTAATGGGATCTGTAGATTAGATGATAGTGATGTAACTTAATTTCTTGGTTTTGATGATTATATTGTGATTATGTAGAAGATTGTCTTTGTAGCACATGCACAGTAAATACTCTGGGATGATTAGACATCAGGTTGACAACTTATATTCAAATGGTTCAAAACAAAAGTTATTTGTACTGTATTGAAACTTTTTTGTAATTAGGAATTATTTCAATTTTTTTTTTAATTTCTTAAAAAGGTTATAAAATCTTGGGAAAGTAAATCACTCTGGAGGCTTTTGTTATAGCCCAGAGGAGAAAAGAAGTTCATATTAGAGTTTTTATAAGAGAAATAGAGACAAGACCAATTTGATTAACATGTATAGACCCAAATTAGCAAATCTTGGAGACTGATCTGGTGATGAGAGAAAGAGAGAGCATAAGATAAATGCCAGGACTGGGCATTGTGGCTCTCACCTATAATCCCAGCACTTTGGGAGACTGAGGCTGGTGGATCACCTGACGTCAGGAGTTTGAGACCAACCTTACCAACATGGTAAAACCCCGTCTCTACTAAAGTACCAAAATTAGCCAGGCATGGTGGTGTATGCCTGTAGTCCCAGCTACTCGGGAGGCTAAGGCAGGAGGATCACTTGAACCCAGGAGGCAGAAGTTGTAGTGAGCCAAGATTGCGCCACTGTACTCCAACCTGGGTGACAGGGTAAGACTCCCTCGTAAAAAAAAAAAAAAAAAAAAAAAAGAGAGAGAAAGAAAGAAAGAAAATGCCAGAATTGGCATTTGGGTGACTAATGGTACAATCGAAATATGAGTTATACGAAGAGGAGAAGCTACAGAAAATAGATGATGGGTTCAGTTTTGATCATTATTAGCTTTAGATAACCATTTAAGATCTCAGTAGAGAACACTACTCAACTTAAGCTACAGATCAGGGGTGTATTGAGAATTGTTAGTATATAGATGAAGCTAAAAACATAAAAAAGGAAGTACTCACCTGAGTTGTGCTTCATCTAAGGATGAAATCCTGGAGCAGGGAAACAATGAGAAATACTGCAAGAGAGTGGAGAGAAACAGTGGGAGAAAGACAAGGAGAAGAGAGAAGGACATCTATGTCTTTACGCAACACTTTCCTGGGATTTTCATAGAAGTTACATAAAACCTATAGATCAATTGGCAGGGGGATAATGAACATTGACAATATTGAGTATTCCAATCCATAAATACAGTTTGTTTTTAATTTGGGGGGGTATTCTTTTATCAATGTTTAGTAGTTTTCAGAATATAGATTCTGTAAATGTTTTGTTAGCATTATTCCTTCATATTTCTTATTTTTGATTTTGTTATAAGTGATATTTTAAAATGTGTCTGTTATTAATTTCTAATTTCATGTCTTTGTGTTCAGAGAATACAACATATAGATTTCAGGGTATTTTAAAAATTTGTTAAGGTTTATTTTTTGGCCTGAGACATATACTAGCTCAGTATATGTTCTATGACTGTTGGAAAAAAAAAATGTGATTCTGCTATTGTTGAGTGCAGTGCTCTGTAAATGTAAGTTTGATTCTGTTGGTTGATGATATTGTTGAGTCTTTTCATATTCTTGATAATTTTCTGTCTAGCTCTGTCAATTTTTGAGAGAGGAATAGTGAAGTCTCCAACTGTAATTTTAGGTAGATTTTTACATTTCCTCTCTCAGCCCTGTCAGGTTTCCTTTGTGTATATTGAAGCTCTGTTAAGTGCACATACAATTATAATTATTATGCTTTCCAGATGAACTCACCATTTTATCAATATGTAATGTCTTTCTTTATCCCTTATAATTTTCTTTGCTATAATATCTATTCTAATATTGATTTTTAAACTATCTATATTATTAAATTTCAAGTGAGTTTCTTATAAACAGCATATAGTTGGGTCAGATTTTTTAATCCATTCTGACAATCTCTTTTAATTGCTGTATTCATATTCAGCCCACTTATATTTAATATTGTTATTAATATGTCTGAATTTAGGTCTACCATTTTGTTATTTGTTTTCTGTTTTTTCCTCCCTGGTTCTTGTTTTTACTCTTTCCTTTCTATTCCCTCTTTCAGGTTATTCGAACAATTTTTTATATTCCTTTTAATTTGTCTATTGTGATTTTCATGTATCTCTATAATTTTTTAAATGGTTGCTGTAGTGATAACAACATGCATACTTATCTTTCATAGTCTATTTAGAATCAGTAGAATCAGTAGTTGACCACTTCAATTGGAATGTAGAAACTTTACCACCGTTGGGATCCTATCACATATGTCCTGTAGTTGTCTTACATATTTTATCCACATTCATTGAAAACACCATCAATGATATACTTTTATTTTCAACTCTCAAGCATATTTTAAAGAACTCAAGAGAAAAAACAGCTTTTAAAAGGCTCTTCCTTCATTCCTATTATTCCTATATTTTTTTCTGGTATAATTTACTTCCTGAATGAATAATTTACTTTAGCAATCTTTTTAGACTAAGTCTGCTGGCTAAAAATTCCCTTAGAATTTCTTCATTTAAAAATGTCTTTATTTCTTCTTTATTCTTGCTGCATATACAATTCTTGAGAGTTTTGTTGTTTGTTGTTGTTTCATTTTAGTACTTCAAAAATATTGTGCCACCTCTTTCCGGCCTCAGTGGTTTCTGATGAGAAATCCAGTCATTTAATTATTTGTTTCTTTATAGGTAATGGTATTTTCCTCTGGCTACTTTTAAGATTTGGGGTTTTTGTCTTTAATTTTCAGCAGTTTGACTATTACGTTTCTGGTCATGGATTTCTTCTGAAATACTCAACTTCTTAAATGTGTAGGTTTATACCTTTCTCCAATCTTGGGATGTTTTCGGCCATGATCTCTTCAAATTTTTTTCAGCACTACCCTCATTTTCCTTCTGATGACATGAAAGTTAGAGTTTTTCTTTTGCTATCCCATGGGCTCCCTGAGGCTCTTTTAATTTTTTTTAAATCTATTTTTTTCTTTCTCATATTGGATCATTTCTCTTGATTTACCTTCATGTTCATATACTTGCTGCTCTATCATCTGTAGTTTACTATTAAGTTCTTTCAGTTATTTTTTATTTTTCAGTTCTAAAATTTCTATTTAGTTCTTTATTATATCTTCTGTTTCTTGGCTGATACTTTTCATCTTAACCTTTATTTAAAGTCTCTGACAACTCTGATATCTGTTTTATCTCGTCACTGGTGGTTATTACTTGCCTTTTCTCATTTCAGTTGAGACTTTTGTGGTTGAATTGTATCCTGGAATTTTGAATATTTCATTATGAGACATTGGATCTTCTTTAAATTTTATGGAGAAAGTTGAATTTTTGCTTTAGAAAGTATTTGACTTGGTGAGACTTGGACCATAATTTCTAATCTGCCTTCTGCGGGCCATGGTTTCAAAGTTTTCAAAGCCTTTGTGGAACTATTTAGACCAATCCCACAAGAACACAATCTACTGGTTACTTTGGGACATAGGGAAAGTTTTACTGATTAGCTCAGTTCTCAAGGTCATTGATGTGCTAATTAGTATCAGACCCATGCCTGGCTTACATGCTTGAGTAAGCCCAGAAATTCATCAAGCGCTTTGTGGAGTCTCTCTATCCTTTTCTGAGTTTGTCCCTCTCTGCCACCTATCTGGTGCCTTCCAGTTCCCTAGATCTCCCGTTTTCTGTGCTCTAGTCAAGAACACCCACTTCTATGATTGAGCCATGTTCAGGATCTACGCAGCAGGAGGATGGAGATAGAAAACAGAAAACCGAAAAGGGAGTTTGGCCTTGCCCTCTTGAAGCCACAGATTAATCAAATGGAGAAGAAAATTCCTCTCCTCAGAGCTTTTGCTCTGTAAGTTCCTTTTGCTGGCTTTAGTCACTGTCACCATCACTGCCACCATATTGACTGAAGGCTGGGACATGAGAGAATAGAAAAAACAAGAAAAAAAAATAATCAAGTGACTTCTCCACTCTCTCCAAATATTCGCAGTTCCATTTCCCACTTTTTGAGCTAAAACTAGAGTACTCACCTAGATCTCTCTGCCTGTACCATAGTGCTCCCTTCTAGGTTTGGGGTATTACTGAGTTCATGCTGAGAGACACCAGAGAAAGAAATAATGATGAACTCACCACCAGTTCAGCAGCACTTTGGTTCTAGTGTTCTTTCTCAAGCTTCTTACAGATGTTTACTTTTCAGAGTTCTCAAATAGCTGCCTGTGCATTCTATCCATGCACTAAAAGTTTTATTCAATGGGAGAAAAACATTGGAATGCTTATGCCATCTTATCCAGAAAAAGAACTGGAAGATCATTTTTTAAATAGAAAAATATTTGACCCTTCTCTGTTCTCCTTGTAAGTCACTCTGAAACTATAATAAAAATAAAAATAAATGTAAACTCTATATTCACTAAAATTCAGTTATTTACACCCTTTTACCAAGTATATATAAAAGTTGTCAATCAAATTCAGAGAAGTTATCTCTACAGTAGTTGCAGATCTCAAAGCCCATAGAGCACATTTTTAAAGTAGGTGGCAAACCCTGAAGGGCAACTCAACAATTACATTTCTGAGACAATAGGGACAGAATGGATAGGCTAAAATCAGAAACTCCTAAACAGTTTTCCACCAATGAGAATTAGAACATGTAGTCTGCAATGGGTTATTGAATAATGTTCCCCCAAAATACAAATTTACCCAAAACATCAAAATGTGATTTTATTTGGAAAGGGAGTGTTTACAGATGTAATTAGCAAATTAAGATGAGATTGTACTGCATTAGGGTGAGTCCTAAATACACTTATTGGTATTCTTATTAGAGGAGAAAAGGGCACACAGGGACGCACTTGGAGGAGAGAAGGCCACGTGAATAGATGCAAAGATTGAAGTGATGCAGCTGCAAGCCAAGGAAGGCCAAGTGTTGCTGGGAGCCACCAGAAGCTGGGAAGAGGCAAGGGAGGATCCTCCTTTAGAGGCTTCAAAAGCTACATGACCTTGCCAATATGGCGATTTCAGAATTCTGGCCTCTAGAACTGTGGGAGAATAAATTTTTGTTTTTTTAAGACATCAATTTTGTGATAATTTTTTAGCAGCCCCATGAAACTAATGATAAAAAAAAAACCAGAATGAGAAATCACCTACAAAATGACATATTTGCAGTAAGAATTCTATCCAGACTAAAGAAAACTCTGTACTTTGACAGCCTTGCAACTACCAATCTTTGTCTGATAGGGAGAAATACAGGCTAAAAAGGACCTCACATATACAATCTTTTGACATAAAGAAATTTACCAGTGAACTAGAAAAAAGTCCAGTTAACTTAGAGACTGACCTGGCTTCTCCCACACAACAGCCTGCAAATGCCTGGGTGAAAAATTGATTTGTTCACAGATGAATAATGTGGCAGAAAAGCCCTAGGTGACCACAAATGATCCTTACCTTCTAGTATTTAGGCTCATATAACTCCCTCCCCGTGAATGTGAATGGGACCTGTGACATGCTTCTGATCGTTAGAATACCACAAAGATAATATGATGTCACTATTGTGATTACATTATATTATAGGCCAAAGATGATGAGATGTCACTCCTTGTGATTATGTTATATTATATAAGACATCATCTTGCTAGCACATTCACTATGCTTCTTGAACTGGCCTTAAAGAAGCAAGCAGTCCTGTTGTCAACTGCCTATGGAAAGAACCATGTGGCAGAGAATTGTAGGTAGGCTCTATGAGCAGAAGGTGGTCACTAGCCAATAGCCAGCAAAAAACTGGAGTTCTCAGTCCTGCAGCCATAAGGAATTCTGCCAAGAACCTAAGCAAGCTTGGAAGCAGAATCTTCTTCAGTCATCACACTCAGGTCAATACTTTGATTTCAGGCTGATGACACTCTGAAACAGAGGACCCAGTCACACCATGGCCAAACTCCCAACCACAGACCTTGTTATAAACATATGTTGTCTTAAGCTGTTATGTCTATGGTAATTTGTTACACAGCATAAACAACTAATAGAAATAATCAGGAAAAACCAGTACGTGATCTATACAAAAAAAAAAAAAGAAAAACTCTAAGAAAAAGAGAAAAACAAATGGCAAGAGAAAAATGCTCACCACCATATTACTGTCAGAGAATATGTAGAAAACAAGAACAGATATACCATCTTCAATAAAAACTTTATAAAGTAGCTTAAAACAAGAATTTAGGCTGGGTGTAATGGCCAAGATGAGTGGATCATCTGAGGTCAGGGATTCAAGACCAGCCTGGCCAACATGGTGAAACTCCATCTCTACTAAAAATACAAAAAATTAGCCAGGTGTGGTGATATGCACCTGTAATCCCAACTACTTGGGAGGCCAAAGCAGGAGTATCACTTGAACCTGGGAGTCAGAGGTTGCAGTGAGCTGAGACCATGCCATTGCCCCCTGGCCTACATGACAGAATGAGACTCCAGGAAAAAAAAAAAAAAAGAAACTTAAAGGCAAACACATAAAGGTCACAGAAGATTTGTCAGACAAAAGAAGATGAAATTACTGGTAGAAACATTGGGAAAAAAATCATTATGGAAGCGAAGATTACACTGGAAACAGCAAAAGGAAACAAAAATGCTAGAAAATAAGTAAGGAATATGGAGGTCATGACTAAGAAATGCAAGAAATCCTATTTCATTTGCATTCCTGTCATTGGCAAACTCTAACCTGAAGCTATACAAAGAAAATAATTCATAGAGCTGTACTTCCTGGTTTCAGCTCTACAATACAAAATTAACTTTACAATTTTGTATTGATTTGGTAGTAATGCTACTTTGGAAATACAACTAAAGAAAAAAGATTGAAAAGAAACAAACAAAGCCTCCAAGAAATATGGGACTATGTGAAAAGACCAAATCTATGTTTGACTGGTTTACCTGAAAGAGACAAGTAAAATGGAATCAACTTGGGAAACACTTTTCAGAATATTATCCAGGAGAACTTCCCCAACCTAGCAAGGCAGGCCAACATTCAAATTCAGGAAATACAGACAATACCACAAAGATATTGCCTGAGAAGGGCAACCCCAAGATACATAATTGTCAGATTCACCAAGGCTGAAATGAAGGAAAACATATTAAGGGCAGCCAGAGAGAAAGGTCAGGTTACCCACAAAGGGAAGCTCCTCAGACTAACAGTGCAGAAACCCTACAAGCCAGAAGAGAGTGGGGGACAATATTCAACATTCTTAAAGAAAAGAATTTTCAACTCAGAATTTAATATCCAGCCAAACTAAGCTTCATAAGCAAAGGAGACATAAAATCCTTTACAGATAAGCAAATGCTGAGAGATTTTGTTACCACCAGACCTCTGTTACAAGAGCTGAAGGAAGCACTAAATATGGAAAGGAACAACCCTTACCAGCCACAGCAAAAACATACCAAATTATTAAGACCATCAATGCTATGAAGAAATTGCATCAACAGGCAAAATATCTAGCTAACATCATAATGACAGGATCAAATTCACACATAACAATATGAATCTTAAATGTAAATGGGCTAAATGCCCCAATCAAAAGACACAGACTGGCAAATTGAATAAAACGTCAAGACCCATCAGTGTGCTGTATTCAGGAGAATACATTTCATGTGCAAAGACACACATAGGCTCAAAATAAAAGAACAGAATATTTATTAAGCAAATGGAAAGCAAAAAAAAGCAGGGTTGTGATCCTAGTCTCTGATAAAATAGACTTTAAACCAACAAAGAACAAAAAGAGACAAAGAAGGGTATTACATAATGGTAAAGAGATCAATGCAACAGGAAGAGCTAACTATCCTAAATATATATGCACCCAATTCAGAAGCACCCAGATTCATAAAGCAAGTTCTTAGAGACCTACAAAGAGACTTAGACTCCCACACAATAATAGCGGGAGGCTTCAACATCCCACTGTCAATTTTAGACAGATCAATGAGACAGAAAATTAACAAGGATATCCAGGACTTGAACTCAGATCTGAACCAAGCAAACCTAATAGACTTCTACAGAACTCTCTACCCCAAATTAACAGAATATACATTCTTCTCAGTGTCACATCACACTTATCCTGAAATCAACCACATAAATGGAAGTAAAGTACTCATCAGCGAATGCAAAAGAACAGAAATTGTAGCAAACAGTCTTTCAGACCACAGTGCAATCAAATTAGAACTCAGGATTAAGAAACTCACTCAAAACCTCACAACTACATGGAAACTGAATGACTTGCTCCTGAATCACTACTGGGTAAATAACAAAATTAAGACAGAAAAATGCTCATCATCACTGGTCATCAGAGAAATGCAAATCAAAACTACACTGAGATACCATCTCACGCCGGTTAGAATGGCGATCATTAAAAAATCTGGAGACAACAGATGCTGGAGAGGATGTGGAGAAATAGGAACACTTTTGCACTGTTGGTGGGAGTGTAAATTAGTTCAACCATTGTGGAAGACAGTGTGGCGATTCCTCAAGGACCTAGAAATAGAAATTCCATTTGACCCAGCAATCCCATTACTGGGTATATATCCAAAGGATTACAAATCGTTCTACTATAAGGACACGTGTACACGAATGTTCATTGCAGCACTGTTTACAATAGCAAAGACCTGGAACCAACCCAAATGCCCATCGACGATAGACTGGATAGGGAAAATGTGGCACATATACACCATGGAATATTATGTAGCCATCAAAAACGATGAGTTTGGGTCCTTTGTAGGGACATGGATGAACCTGGAAACCATCATTCTCAGCAAACTGACAGAAGACCAGAAGATCAAACACCGCATGTTCTCACTCATAGGCGGGTGTTAAACAATGAGAACACATGGACACAGGGAGGGGAGCACTACACACTGGGGTCAGTTGGGGGGAAATAGGGGAGGGACGGTGGGGGGTGGGAAGCTGGGGAGAGATAGCAAGGGGAGAAATGCCAGATGTAGGTGATGGGGAGGAAGGCAGCAAATCACACTGCCACGTGTGTTCCTATGCAACAATTTTGCATGTTCTTCACATGTACCCCAAAACCTAAAATGCAATAAAATAAATAAATGGGAAAAAATAAAAATAAAAAATAAATAAATAAATAAAAATTAAGACAGAAATAAAGATGTTTTTTGAAACCTGTGAGAATAGACACAACTTACCAGAATCTCTGGGACACATTTAAAGCAGTGTGTAGAGGAAAATTTATAGCACTAAATTCCCACAAGAGAAAGCAAGAAAGACCTAAAATAAACACCCCAACATCACAGTTAAAAGAACTAGAGAAGTGGGCTGGGCAGGGTGGCTCACACCTGTAATCCTAGCACTTTGGGATTTGAGGCCAAGGCAGGCAGATCATGAGGTCAGGAGTTCAAGACCAGCCTGACCAACATGGTGAAACTTCATCTCTACTAAAACTACAAAAAATTAGCCAGGCATCGCGGTGCACACCTGTAATACCAGCTACTCAGGAGTCTGAGGTAGAAGAATTGCTTGAACTCAGGAGGTGGAGGTTGCAGTGAGCTGAGGTCACACCACTGCACTCCAGCCTGAGTGATAGAGTGAGAAAAAAAATAAAGGAACTAGAGAAGCAAAAGCAAACAAATTCATGATAAAAGCTCATCACCACTGGTCATTAGAGAAATGCAAATCAAAACCACATTGAGATACCATCTTACACAAGTTAGAATGGTGATTATTAAAATGTCAGGAACCAACAGATGCTGGAGAGGATGTGGAGAAATAAGAATGCTTTTACATTGTTGGTGGGAGTAAATTAATTCAACCGTTGTGGAAGACAGTGTGGCGATACCTCAAGGATCTAGAACTTGAGATACCATTTGACCTAGCAATCCCATTACTTGGTATATACCCAAAGGATTATAAATCATTCTACTATAAAGACGTATGCATATGTATGTTTATTGTGGCACTGTTCACAATAGCAAAGATTTGGAACCAACCCAAATGCCCATCACTGATGGACTGGATAAAGAAAATGTGGCATATAAACACCATGGAATACTATACAACCATAAAAAAGAATGAGTTTTTGTCATTTGCAGGGACATGGATGAAGCTGGAAACCATCACTGTCAGCAAACTATCACAAGAACAGAAAACCAAACACCGCATGTTCTCAAGTTGAACAATGAGAACACATGGACATAGGGAGGGTAACATCACACACTGGGGGCTAGGGGAGGAATGGCATTAGGAGAAATACCTAATGTAGATGATGGGTTGATGGGTGCAGCAAAGCATCATGGCACATGTATATCTATGTAACAAAACTGCACGTTCTGCACATGTGCCACAGAACTTAAAGTATAATAAAGTCATTATATAAAGTATGAAGTAAGACCAAGTGCAAAGGACTAAAATAACTTCAAAGATCCAAAAGGTCAGTTCACCTCCAAGGTGCCTTAATATTGAGTTCTAAATTTTCCTCTAAGAGTAATATTATTTCAATAATATTACTCTTAGAGGAAAATTACTTTTGTTGCTATTGGGTTATTTATGTGTAAGAACTCATTTATCGTCCCACTCTGCTTCCTAGTGGAATTCAGGATTGGTTATCTGACCATCATAATATTTAGCTCTGTGTCCCGACCAAAATATCATCTTGAATTGTAATCTCCACATGTTGAGTGGGGGGACTTGGTGGGAGGTGATTAGATCATGGGACCAGCTTCTCTCATGCTGTTCTCATGATATGAGTGAGTTCTCAAGAGATCTGATGGTTTAAAGTGTTTGGCAGTTGCCCCCTACCTCTCCTCCCACCATGTAAAATGTGCCTTGCTTTCCCTTCACCTTATGTCATGATTGTAAATTTCCTGAGACCTCTCCAGCCACGCATAACTGTAAGTCAATTAAACCGTCTTTCTTTATAAATTATCCAGTCTCAGGTACTTCTTTATAGCAGTGTGAAAATGAACTAATACAGGAAATTAGTACCAGGTGTTTGGGGCACTGGTATAAAGATACCTGAAAATGTGGAAGTAACTTTGGAACTGGTAACAGGCAAAAGTTGGAATCATTTGGAGGGCTCAGAAGAAGACAGGAAGATGTGGGAATGTTTGGAACTTCCTAGAGTCTTGTTGAATAGTTTTGACCAAAATGCTAATAGTGAGATGGACAATGAAGTCCAGGTTGAGGTGATCTCAGATGGAGATGAGGAACTTATTGGGAACTGGAATAAAGGTCATTCTTGCTATGCTTTAGCAAAGAGACTGTGGCATTTTTACCCATACCCTAAAGATCTGTGGAACTTTGAACTTGAGAGAGATAATTCAGGGTGTCTGGCAAGACAAATATCTAAGCAGCAAAGCACTCAAGGTGTAACCTGGATGTTTCCAAAAGCACATCATCTTATGCATTCATAAAAAGATGATCTGAAATTAAAACTTATTTTTAAAAGGGAAACAAAGCATAAAAGTTTGGAAAATTTGCAGCCTGACCGTGTGGTAGAAAAATATATACATTTTATTTTTTCTAGGGAGAAATTTAAGCTGGCTGCAGAAATCTGCATAAGTAACAAGGAGCCAAATGTTAATCACCAAGACAATGGAGAAAATGTCCCAGGACATTTCAGAGATTTTTACGGCAGCCCCTCTAATCACAGGCCCAGATGCCTAGGAGGGAAAAATTTTTTCTTGAGCCAGGCCCAGGCCCCCACTGCTCTGTGCAGCCTTGGGATATGGTCCCTTTCCTCCCAGCTATTCCAGTTTAAGCCATGGCTCAAAGGGGCCAAAGTACAGCTCAGGCCATTGCTTTAAAGGGTGTAAGATCCAAGCCTTGGCAGCACATTGGCAGCTTCCATGTGGTGTTAAGCTTGCAGGTGCATCGATGACAAGAGTTGAGCTTTGGGAACCTTTGCCTAGATTTCAGAGGTTGTATAGAAACACCTGGATGTCCAAGTAGATATCTGCTGCAGGGGTGGCGCCCTTATAGAGAACCTCTACTAGGGCAATGCAGAAAGGAAATGTGGAGTTGGAGCCCCTTCACAGAGTCTCTACTGGGGCACTGCCTCATAGAGCTGTGAAAAGAGGGCCACCATCCTCCAAATCCCAGAATGACAGCTTGCACCATGGGTCTGAAAAAGCCACAGGTACTCAATGCCAGCCTATGAAAGCAGCCATAGGGACTGAACCCTGCAGAGCCACAGGCCTTGGAAGCCTACCCTTTGCATCAGCATGCCCTGGATGTGAAACATCTAGGAGATTATTTTGGAACTTTGGGAGTCAATGACTGCCCTGTTGGGTTTCGAATTTGCATGGGATATGTATCCCCTTTTTTCAGCTAATTTCTCCTACTTGAAATGGGAGCATTTACCCAATGTCTGTACCCTCATTGTATCTTAGAAGTAACTAACTTGCTTTTGATTTTATAAGCTTATAGATGGAAGAGACTTGTTTTTTTCTCAGATGAGACTTTGAACTTGGACTTTTGGGTGAATGCTGGAATGAGGTTAGAATTTGGTGGACCCTTGGAAAGTCATGATTGTATTTTGAAATGTGAGAAGGACATGAGATTTGGTAGGGGCCGGGGCAGAATGATATAGTTTCGCTCTATGTTACCACCAAAATCTCATCTCAAAGGGTAATCCTCAAGTGTTGAGGGAGGGACATGATGGGAGGTTATTGGATCACTGGTGCAGTTTCCTCCATGCTGTTCACATGTTAGTGAGTGAGTTCTTATGAGATCTGAGGGTTTAAAAGTGTTTGGCAGTTTCCCGTTCACTGTCTCTCCTGCCATCATGTAAGACATGCCTTGTTTCCCCTTCACCTTCTGCCATGATTTTAAATTTCCTGACGCCTGCCCAGCCATGCAGAACTGTGATTCAATTAGATCTTTTTTCCGTAAATTACCCAGTCTTGAGTAGTTATTTATAGCAGTGTGAAAATGGAATGATACATCTCTCAACCCAAATGAGCAGAAGAAAGGGAATTTATTTCCTAAAAAGTATTACTATCTCATTGGACTAGTTAACTAAAAATATTGAATGCCAGGCTATAGAGTTAACTTTGCCATCTGGGAAATTAAGAGCAACTGAAAGCTTCTGAAAATAAGAATTACATGAGGAAAATGAATAGATTTCTAAGATTAATTAGGAGTTATCTGGGGGGGAAAGAGAGATGAAAATAAGAGATATTATAGAATCCTAGAATGTTGGAGCTGGAACAATCTTTTAAGGATGGAAGTAGAGAGACTTATTTAAGTCAATGATGTGAAGACAGAATTAGCACTAAAATGCATGTCTCCAGGCCGGGCGCGGTGGCTCACGCCTGTAATCCCAGCACTTTGGGAGGCCGAGGCGGGTGGATCACGAGGTCAAGAGATCGAGACCATCCTGGTCAACATAGTGAAACCCCATCTCTACTAAAAATACAAAAAATCAGCTGGGCATAGTGGCGCGTGCCTATAGTCCCAGCTGCTCAGGAGGCTGAGGCAGGAGAATTGCCTGAACCCAGGAGGCGGAGGTTGCGGTGAGCCGAGATCGCGCCATTGCACTCCATGTCCCTCCCTCAACACTTGGGGATTACCCTTTGAGATGAGATTTTGGTGGTAACATAGAGCGAAACTATATCATTCTGCCCTGGCCCCTACCAAATCTCATGTCCTTCTCACATTTCAAAATACAAAATACTCCGTCTCAAAAAAAAAAAAAAAAAAAAAAAAAAATGCATGTCTCCTTACTCCTATATTTTCATTCTTTCTGTAGCAGACCAGGCTGAGTTCACTAAAAGGGAGTATATTGTACTTTGAAATTGGCTACTGGTTGGAGAGGGGACATCAAAGATAATGCCTGAGAACTAAGAGAAAGGGGCACTATTATTGGGAAATTATCTTATTTTTTTAGAGAAAGAAGAAATTTTATCTAAAATTTTATGGACTTTCTTTTTCTTTCTAGGTAATGCAGATCGTGACGAAGCCGTATGTATGTATTGTCCTTTATTTCTTAAACAATTTAACTACTTTATGTGAAATCCAGCTTTCAATTGCTTCTTTATTTACAGATTACCAATTTTGGTATCCAAAATGGGAAGTGCCCCGGCCAATTGTGTGTGATCCACTGTGCACGTTCATTTTATTATTGAGAATATTATGTTTTATGCTGTGTGTCACAACTGTTTTGATAGTACAGTCTCATTTTCCAAATATCTTGTTGGAACGACAAATTATATTTACCCCTGAGGAATCCGAAGAAGAGAAAGAAGAAGAGGAAAAAGAGGAAAAGAAGAAAGAAAAAGAGGAAACGGAAATGGAATTGGAAATAACGGAAATGGAGGAGGAAAAAGAAGAGGGAGAGGAGGAAGAGGAGGAAACACAAAAAGAAAAGATGGAGGAAGAGGAAAAATAAGAGGAGGAAGAAGAGGAAGATGTATCACCAACATAAGCCAAAAGTATAATACAAAAAAGACAGACAGAAAAAAAAGGAGTGTAAAACACTGAGTTTTAACAAGAAAGAAAATATGCAAACCACTATTGGAATGTTTTTTATTCCCTTCTCTCCTGTGCTTATTCAATAAATTTAAATTTGTAAAACAAAGAAACAAACAAAAAACATGTAAGCATTAAGGTGAGCTCTTCGACGCTAAGAACAGATACAGATGTAACATGAAAAACACTGAAAAATATTTGACCAGTCTAATTAATCTTAATATTTCACCATGTTATTCTAATGAAAGAGGGAATTTTTATTTTCTAAATATGTTCCCATCTCTGTGCTTTCAGTATTTTCTAAATGAGTTAATACATTTTTCAAGTATTAAATGACATTATTCATTTAAGGTGCTTAAGATCATTCCAAGTTCAGATAATTCCAAGAAAAACCATTGAATAAATATTGTTGGATTTTTGTTTTTACTGTTACTGTCATAGTTGTTATTGGTGGTAGTGGTATTTTTCATATGACATTAAGGTATCTAATATTATTATTTGTCTTTGTGGTATATGTTCTTGGAATGATTTAAGTGGTACCTGTACATCCTGCTAGGATGCAAATTTATTATTTCTAATTTATGTTCAACATTTCAGTAAAAACTTGCTGTAATTTTCTGCCACCAAAGGTTAATAAATGCCAGAATTTTAATTAGTTGTGGTGGGAGAATCTGGATGCTTCCAAATTTATATGATAAAATAAATTTTCTAAAAATTATTTACTTATGTAGCAAAAGTTCACAAATTAATAACTACTTACCACTAGTAATACTAATAAATGAACTAAATAAAAATACCTAGCAAAGGAGATTTCTTTAGCTATAAAATAAATGAATAGTACTAGATGACCACTAAGATCTCTTCATCAATAAATATTCACGGATCAACTTTGTAAAGGAATTAGTAGTATCTGTGGAGTATACCAAGCCAACACCTGGGGAAAGGACCTGATTTCCATGAAAATATTCCTGAACTGAGCACCTTATGTGGCAAAATGGTAAACAACTTTTATTACTCAGTTTTAAAATATGCAAAAAGAAATGTATACTATTTTTCTAATTGCCATTCCATGCTTACCTGTCTTATTGTTGCACACTTATTAGAACTCAATGTGATTTAGATGTGAAAGGTTAGTATAATTCTATTTATGACAGGGACTTAGAGAACTCATTCTAATTGAGAATCAGAGGCTTAATAAACCTGAAGGTTTAAGCGAAAGAAATGACATTGAAAGAAAGAATCACTGCATACCTGATGTTTTCAAATGAAACAATCTCAGTTTTCCAATTTTGGTAGAATATTGTGTTCTAAAGCCATATTTCTCAATGAATAGTTCCACTAGGGAGGAAAAAATCCTAGCGTAGCCAAATACCTCAAATGGTATAAATGCTATGTGTATTAACTCTGTTGTTTTTTATTTGTATCAATAGTGTGTTAAAAGCCTGTTCCTAAGTAGGGCAAGATCAGAATTATATTAAAAAGCCCTGAGCTATTCTCTTGGATTTTACTGTTTCTGTTTGGTTTGTTTCCTTTGCTTGTTTTTTTTCCAAGAGCTCTTCTTTGTAGAAATTAGATATTTTTCAATCTATAAAGAGCTTCTCTTCTACCAGTCCCCTGAGAAAAAGCCTTAGGTACAGAAAAGGGCTAGCTCTCTACAGGGATGTTATTTATTATTATTATTGTACATTTTTGTGTCTTACTTCATAGCTTCCAAAGTCCTTTCATGTAACTATTTCATATTCAAACCATTCTTGTGGAGCTGGCATTGCCTCCATTTTTAAAATAAGAAAACTGACCTTGGATTTGTGAATATTTGATGCATTTACAAGTACAATTTCTTCATTTCTTAATTCCCACACATGACTAACTTGTCATATATCTGTATGCCTAACAGTCCCTGGGCCTGGTCCATGAAACCATTTTCTCCTAGGCCCCCAGCACTGTGATGGGAGGGGCTCCCATGAAAACCTCTGACATGGCCTGGAAACATTTTTCCCATCATCTTGGAGATTAACATTCAGCTCCTGATTACTTTTTTGTTTGTTTGTTTCCAAAGAAAAAAAATTTTTATTTCTCATTAAAAAAACAACAACAAAAAATTTATTTAATTAAGCATAAAGTTACTTTCACATTTGTCTACAACCATGGTAAATACAGTTCTTGGCATAAAGACACAGCCTCCCCACCTGCAAGATTATATATATAAAATTCCCACTATTGTTTACATAATAGTGGAATTTTTAATTGAATTAAAATAGTTATATTATCTAGAATAAAATAAAATGGATATAATTTACTTATAAGATTCATATTTAAATCTTTGTTTACAAAATACTATCCTGAGAATTATAATTCCATTAAGCTTCAATTTGAGTAAAAGTGTAATCTCTTAAATAACAGTAGTTACTTAAACTGAAAATGAGATCAGTCAAAATTAATTTTGAAGTGAGCAAAAATATTGTCAGGTTTCTTGTTGTGGTTCTGGATGTTCAATAGAGGGCTCATTTGAAGGCAAAATCAACCGTTCTAACTTCAGAATATGAGGGTGGGGGGAAATCCAGGCCTTGGGGGAAGATAAGGAGGAAAACTCCTCAGTGGATAGACATTTCTCATTGCAAATGGAGCATGTGGTAGACCTGGGAAATCCCTTAATGGAAAGTAATCTTGAGAAGCTCCAAACATGGTTCCTGGAGGAGGTAGGGAGAAAGGAGGTCCTCTTCTCATGAAGGATCTCCTTGTATCCGCTGGAAACAATGGAGCTTTAATTGGAGTAACAGGTGGAGGAACAACGCCAGGGCCAGTTGCTTCATTTTCAGCGGGGAGAGATGAATCAGGCACACTTAAATTACCAAGATCATCTTTGGTATCATTTCTACTGGATTCCATTTCTAAAGGGATTGACCCATCCATTTTATCCAAAGAAGGCATATTAAAACTTCTGAGTTCTGCTGGTCCAGACAGTCTACCAGAATTAGAATAAAATCTGTCTTGCCTTTGTGGAGGAAGAGCTGAATCAGGATATGATTGTCGTGGTGGAGGAAACACTATCCTACAGCCTGTTCCCATGGAGGTGACAGGGACAGTGTCAGGAGGAGCCCTATGAGTACTGGGTAAACTAAAATAGCTTGATTCTTCACTTTCATTGGTAATCTGATGGTTCAGAGGATTCCCAGGGCCTCCTGAGCCTCTTCCTCCTCCCCCTGGAAGCAAAGGTGAGAGTCTGAGTGGACCCTTGAACAAAACTGGAGGAGAGACAAAAGCTCTCATTTCAAATGAAGACCAACCCAATGGTGAAGGACCATGTCGGGAATGCTCTCTCAAATGCTGTATTCAGAACATCAAGTTCATAAGGATCTTTTTCTAAAAGTTCAAATTTAAACACTGTTTCAGTTCATTTTTGTCTGTTGTAAGCATTTTCTGTCCTTAAATTCATTGAGGCTTCTTTCAGCAGTCTGAGCTGCCAACCAATTATCATGTGGTTTTTTTCTCATATGAAGTAAACTGCCCTTGGATAATAATGAATAGTTCTCTCCAATTCTTCTTCAAGATCTTTGGCTCACTTTCTATAGGTCTCCAGCTCTTCAGTGTCATGGCTAATCTTTTTACCTACTTTAGAAAGTTTCTCTTCTTTTCTAACTGGTAATTTTCCTCTACTGTTAATTTCCCATGGAGTTTCATTTCATTTTCATGATATAATTCAGTCATTAAGTCTCTGTTGAAACTTCTGATTCTCACTTTCAAAATGTGTTTTCTGACTGCAAAGATGCTTGTTCAGTCTGAAGGTTTTCAATGTGCTCTGTAAGCTCTTCCTTTGTTTTATTAACTTCAGCTAACTGAATATAAATTTGTTTTCTTTCTCCTAAGCTTTTTAAAGAAGGATTTAACTTAGCAACATGAATCAGTTTCTTCAAAACCCCTTTTGGAGGATTATCTAAGTAAGCACCATTTTCTGATTCACTGTCCACTTCTAATTCCAAGTTATCATCATCCATTACATCTTCTCCAAGCGTAGCAGCCCAATCATTCATCTTTGGCAAGCGTTCAGTCAGAATCTTGATGTGATTTTCTTTATCTTTTAGATCTTGCTTTGCGTGTACTTTGGAGTCTTCAAATGTTATTTTCTGTTTATTAAGTTCACTCACTTGTTCTTTCCATACTTCAGCTTCTTGCAAAAGCTGTTTCTGGTTTTCCTGAAGTTGAGTATTTTCAGTCAAAGCATCTTTTATTGCTATCTTCACTATTCTTCATTCATTTGAAATATCTTGAAGGTCATTTTGGCTTCAGCTACTTGTGATTTGAGGGATTTTGACTCATATTCTAGAGACTGTAATCTTTTTGAAATATCCACTGTCAATTCATCTTGTTCAGAATGTTTAGATTTCTCTTCTTTTAACTCCTTTACTAAACAGGGTATT
This sequence comes from Sapajus apella, assembly GCF_009761245.1. NCBI lineage: Eukaryota > Metazoa > Chordata > Mammalia > Primates > Cebidae > Sapajus > Sapajus apella. Next base: position 34,557,658 of record NW_022436942.1, read on the forward strand.
TCATCCTGAAGTTCCGCATTGGACCTGTTCAGCTTTTCACAGGTTGCCTCCAAACGTTGCACTTCTGTTGCCTCCTTCTTAAAGCTGGCATCCATTAAAGATGACTCTACTTCATAGCTTCATACTCTTTTTGAACAAGGCTAAATTTTTCATGTAGTTTACATTTTTCTTCAAGTAGTCCAGAAAACGTTACAGCAAGCTTTTTCTCTCTTTCCAGATAAAGCCGACTTCTAACTGATCTAAAAATTCTCCACCAAAAAAAAAAAAAAAAAGGAAACAGCAAAAAATCCAACAATAGCTGCCCATATCACCAATTCCCATAAAAAAAATACCATAAGGATTAGAATCTGGTCGCATACCATCAGGCAGTGATGCCACAACCCTGCATAGCACCTCCAGGACCAGTCAAAAGTGAGGCTGAGGGGTAGCCCTGGGCTCCTCCATAATGCCAAGGGTGCTCTGGCAGTCACTGCAGTAACCCTGGCCTGTCGGGGTCACAATGGGGGACAGAGAACAAGCAGCCTTTGGTCTGGAACCCTAATCTGCACATGGCAACCAGAGCAGACCACTGTGGAGCCAGCTGTGGGGGGAACTGGGGCACCCACGGGCCTCACAGGCCCACACTGCCCACCCTGGCTCCCTTGTTACACTTTACAACCTGAGGCAGTGCAGGTTCAAGCCCGACCCGCACAAGCCTGCAATGCACCCTGTCCTCGCCACTCCATCACCCCACCCCTCTGTTTGGTTTCTATTTCTTTTCTCTTTTTTTCCTTTTCAAGTTTCTGCAGCCACCTTCAATTCCTCCTCAGAAAATAGTTGTTTCTTTTCTATCACAATGTCAGGCTGCAAATTTTCCAAACTTTTATGCTCTGCTTCCCTTATAAAACTGAATGCCTTTAACAGCACACAAGTCGCCCCTTGAATGCTGTGCTGCCTAGAAATGTCTTCCTCTAATACCCTAAATCATCTCTTTCAAGTTCAAAGTTCTACAAATCTCTAGGGCAGGGCACAATGCCACCAGTCTCTTTGCTAAAACATAACAAGAGTCACCTTTACTCCAGTTACCAACAAGTTCCTCATCTCCATGTGAGACCACCTCAGCCTGGACCTTATTGTACATATCACTATCAGCATTTTTGTCAAAGCCATTCAACAAATATCTAGGAAGTTACACGCTTTCCCACATTTTCCTGTCTTCTTCTGAGCCCTCCATACTGTTCCAATCTTCTGCTTGTTACCCAGTTCCAAAGTCGCTTTTACATTTTCAGGTATCTTTTTAGCAATGCCTCACTCTTACTGGCACCAATTTACTGTATTAATCCATTTTCACACCACTGACAAAGACATACCCAAAACTGGGCAATTTATAAAAGAAAGAGGTTTATTGGACTTACAGTCCCACATAGCTGGGTTGTCCTTACAATCATGGCAGAGGACAAGGAGGAGCAAGTCACATATTATATGGATGGCAGAAGGAAAAGAGAGAGCCTCTGTAGAGTAACTCCCATTTTAAAACTGTCAGATCTTGTGAGACCCATTCACTGTCATGAGAACAGCATGGGAAAGACCTGTCCCTATGATTCAACCATCTCCTACTGGGTCCCTCCCACAACAAGAGGGAGCTGCAGATGAGATTTGAGTAGGGACACAGAACAAAACCATATCACTATCCAAAATAAAAGAAATCATTATATTGAAAAAACACCTGCACTCATGTTTATCATAGCACTATTCACAAAAACGAAGTCATGAAATCAACCCAAGTGGCAAATATTTAATGCCACTGGTATCATTTCTGCACTGTTGTCATTTCTGATTGTATTTATTTGAATTGTCTCTTTTATTCTTGGTTATTCTAATGATCATTCTGTCAATTTTTTTATCTTTTCAAAGAGCCAATATTTTTTGTTGTTTTTTGATCCTTTGTATCATTTTTTGGTCTTGATCTCATTTAGTTCTGCCTTGATCTTTGTTATTTCTTTTCTCTTCTAGCTTTAGGTTTGGTTTGTTTTTGCTTTTCTAGGTTTTGTTTTTGTTTTTGTTTTTTGTTTTTGGTACAATGTTAGGTTGTTAATTTGAGATCTTTCTATCTCTTTAATGTAGGCATTTAACACTATAAACTTTCCTCTTAGAACTGCTTTTGCTGTATCCCAGAGGTTTTAGTATGTTGTGTCTCTAGTTTCAAAAATGTTTTATTGATTTCTGCCTTAATTTCATTATTTACCCAAAGACGATTCAGGAGCAAGTTGTAATTTCCGTGTATTTGCATAGTTTTGAGATTTTCTCTTGGTATTGATTTCTAATTTTATTCCACTATGGTACAAGAAGATACTTGGTATGATTTTTATTTTTTTAATGTATTGAAACTTGGTTTATAGCCATGCACATGATCTATTTTACAGAATGTTCTATGTACAGATGAGAAACGTGTATATTCTGCAGTTGTGCCAACTGTTCTATAAATATTTATTAGGTCTAGTTAGTCTAGAGTCCAGTTTCAGTCTAGACTTTCTTTGTTAATTTTCTATCTCAATAATCTGTCTAGTATTTTCAGTTGGATATTGATGTCCACCAGTATTATTTCATTGCTGTTGGTCTCTTTTCTTACATCCAGGAATATTTGTTCTATGAATCTGGGTGGTCCAGTTTGGGGTACATATATCTTAAGATTGTTATATCTTCTTATTTAATTGATCCCTTTATCATTATCATTTATATACAGCTAGTGCTCGACTTACGACCATGATTGGTTCCGACAGACTGGTCGTAACACGATTTGGTTGTAAGTTGAGTAGGCTATATGTAAAGTACTGTGAAATGATGTTATAAAAATCTTTAAGTCATATTTTATCATAATTTTCTTTCGTTATTGTTATATATCATAATTTTCTTTGTTCATTTTCTGCCATTTGTATCATCTCTACACCATTTTGTTTCTAATTTTTACATTCGTCAGGTTTAAGTAAAACACTGCATTACCAGTACAACTGGTTTAATATTTGCAAAACATACAAAATTACAAAATACAGGTGCATACAAAAATACAAAATATTGGTGTAAAAAATACTATAGGAAACATTTCATTGGCCTTTAATGTAGCAATCGAACCTTGGTCCATAGGCTGGACGAGTGGAGTCGTGTTTGGTGGAAGAAAAACAAATTTTATATCTGGATGGAGATCACCTAGATGTGGTGGGTGTCCAGGCACATTATCGAGTAGCAATAAAATCTTGAAAGGAATATCTTTCTCCAAACAATATTCTCGAACTTGAGGAATAAAACAGATCATAAACCAGTCTTCAAACAATACTTGTGTCATCCATGCTTTACATTGAGAACAAAAGTAGACGGGCAGTGTGTGCTTGTTAACATTCTTGAATGCACACAGGTTGTCTGAGTGATAAATTAAGAACGGCTTCAGCTTAAACCCTGCAATGTTCCCACCAAGCAGCAGAGTTAGCCTATCCTTAAATGCTTTAAATCCCGGTATGCTTTTGGCCTCTTTGTGAATATAAGTGCGTGCTGGCATCCGTTTCCAAAATAATCCAGTTTCATCAACATTGAAAATCTGTTCTGCTAAATATCCCTCATCGGTAATTAATTCATCCAGACTACCAACAAACTTACGTGCTCCTTCCTCATCTGTACTCACTGCTTCTCCAGTCACTCGAACACTATGCATTTGGAATCTTTTCTTGAATCTCTGGAACCAGCCAGTGCTTGCTACAAATTCTTGACTGTAATCTTCTCCAGCATGCTCCTTCAGAGTCTGAAATAGACTTCTCGCCTTCATGTGCAGGGTAAAAAGACTTAATGGTGTCTGTTTTTGAATTTGATCTTCCATCCAAATTTATAGCAATTTCTGCATTTCGTGGATGGGCCCACTTCGTTGCTTTGTTATAACTGTTGATCACATGGGTGCAGAACCTTTCACAGCTTCACAAATTCTTTCTTTATCTTTCAAAATCATCGACACAGTTGAGTGTGATAACTTTGTATCATGTGCAATCACATTCACTTTCTTTCCTCCTTCATACTGCTTAATTACCTTCATTTTCGAGTCAAGATCGATGGCCTTTCTTTTCTTCTTGGCAGGCTGAGGTGTAGACAAAGTCAATTTCCTCTTGGTAGACATCTTGGGAGGGGTTTGATGAAAAATATCCAAGACACAAAACACAAATTGCTGTACCGAGTCTGGGATAACAGTTGAAATGGTGCATGTGGAGATGGTAGTGCTGCCGGAAGCTGATCCGCACTGTCATACGCCCAGCTGGGCAACGTTTGCACTGCCAGACGTGGAGCAGTCGTGGCTAGTGATTGTGGTCGTAAAGTCGAATGGTCGTAAGTTGCATAGGTCGTAAGTCGATCAATACCTGTAATGATCTTCTTTGTCTTTTTTTTTCTTTTTTACTTTTGTTGATTTAAAGTCTGTTTTATCTGATATAAGTATACTATTCCTGCTCACTTTTGGTTCCCATTTGCATAGAATGTTTTTCTCACCTCTGTACTTTGAGTCTTTACCCATTACATGGCATTCTTGTAAGCAGCATATAGTTGAATTTGTCGTTATATTCAATTCACCAATCTAAACCTTTAAAGTAGAGGATTTAGTTCATTGGCATTCAAGATTAATATTGATATGTGAAGTATTGTTCTTGTCATAATGTTAATTGTTACCTAGTTGCTTTCTAGTTTCATAATTGCTTTATAAGACCCATGAGTTTTATACTTTTCTGTTCTTTTATGATGGCAAGTATTATCCTTTTGTTTCTATGTTTAGAATTTCTGTGAGCATTTCTTTAAGGGCCAGTCTAGTTTTAACAAATTCCCTTAGCATTTGTGTGTCTGAGAACTGTTTCATTTCTCCTTCATTTATGAAACTTGGCTTAGGAGGATACAGAATTCTTGGCTGGCAGTTTCTTTCCTTAAGAAGATTAAAAATGGAACTCCAGTCTCTTTTGACTTGTAAGATTTATGTTGAGAATTCTGTTAGACTGATGGGATTTCCTTTATAAGTTATATTCTTCTCTCTTGCTGCTTTTAGGATTTTTTCTTTCACATTGACTTGAATAGTCTGAAGACTATATACCTTCATGAGGTGTGTCTTGTACAGTATCTTCTAGGGGTTCTTTTTGCTTCTTGTATCTGGATGCCTAATTCTCTGGCAAGACTAGAAAGGTTTCCCAAATTGTCCCCTCAGATAGCTTTTCCAAGTGTTTTACTCTTTCTTCTTCTTGTTTAAGAAGGTTTCACTTGTTCTTCTTCTTGTTTAACTCATAAGTTTGGTCAATTTACATAATTCCATATTTCTTGAAGGCTTTGTTGATTTATTTTATTTTTTAAACTTTTGTCTGCCTATGTTAAAGGATTGGTATTCAAGCTCTGAAAGTCTTTCGTATGCTTGGTCTAGTCTATTGTTAAAGCTTTCAGTTGTATTTTGTAATTACTTCAATTTCTTTTAATTTCCAGAAGTTCTGTTTGTTTTTTAATATGTATTTCTTTAGTAATTGTTTGTGTTCCAACATTTTTTCTAATTTCTTTCTGTTGGTTTTCAACTTTATCTTGGATCTCATTGAGCTTCCTTTTGAATTCTTTATCTGTCATTTCAGAATTTTTATTCTGATTAAGATCCATTGCTAGAGAGCTACTGTGATCCTTTAGGGATGTTGAAACACTCTTTTTTTATACTGTTGGAATTCTTATGCTGATTCCTTCTCATCTGAGAAAGGTATAATTTCTTAATTTGGAATTTACTTTCATTTGAATGAGACTTTTTCCCTCAAGGATGTGGCTGTAATGTATGTTGTGTGTGGTCATTTTGCTTTGATTCTAGGTGCTTTCAGTAAACCAAGATTTTGTATGAATTTCTTAGTTATAGATAGCTTTTGTGTGGTGGTTTTCTTAAATGCTGATTGTAGTAGCACTGTATTCAGTATATGATTAGGCTCACTACCTTCTTCAGGGCTGAGAGTGCAGAGGCCTCAGGAAGTTTATCTCATTTCCTAGCACTGTGCTCTTCTGTCAGCAGGTTTTATATTTGGCTGGGCACTTCAGTTTTCAGTCCAGTAGGTGATGCTTATGGGCCTCACCCTTTGTGCAAGCTTAGGCCAGTATGCACACCATCAGTGGGGGTGAATTCACCCCTAGTAGCCCTAGAAATGTTCTCCCCAGGTGCTACTATGCCAATTCTCAGCAGGGACATCCATAGCAATAGATGAGGGTGGAAGAAGACCCCATTTCCATGTCCATTCCAGGCACCGGTACTGCCTGGCTGCTGGGGTGAAACCACCTTCCTCCCCTACAAAGTCCAGCACCACACCCATGTCTCCACTGGGAGGGGCACAATCATCTTCCTTTCACAAGCAGGGAGCTCTCAGGCAGAAGAGAGTGCCCAGTCTGGTTTTCTTTGTCCCAAAGGGTGCTTTGGCACATTCTCCCTTTGGGATAAGGTGAGGGTGTGATTTTTGATCTGCACTTGGCTGAATCCACAGACACAGCCCCTGAAGATATGGAGGGCCAACTGTACTGCCTCTATCCTGGAACTTTAGCTGCACCTTCAAAAGACAATGCTAATTCTTTATTGGCCAGCAGTTTCTACATAGTGTAATGTATAATACAACCAGTAGTTTTCATAGTCAGTGCTCCCCTCCTGAAACTCCTTTATTGTAAAGTGAGACCTCTGATTGGATGCTCACTTCTGTGGGATTCTATGCCTGTGAATCATGAACTCAGTAAATCCATAAATTGTGGTGTTTGCTCAGACTCTGAGGGCTGGAAAGTCCAATCCATATCTGGAATGGGTGGCAGAACAGGTGTCTGTTCCAATGAGAAAGAACTATTAACGTTTCCAGGATTGAAGGGACTAATATAATCAATTCGTTACAAAATTCCAGTTGATCTTTTCAAAGAATAGTGGCATGGTGGGGACTGATCTACATTGTTAATAGGTTGTACATACAGAGGCATTTTGATCAGCCTCAATAAGTGGAAGTTCATACAAATGGACTTATGTGTTGCATTCATGCATTCCCTTTGCCTATAATACTTACTCTGCTTAGGAAAAGGACCAAGGCTGGCTAATGTCAACTAGTTGAGTCATTTTGTCTATTGATTATTCAGTGGCTGTGGTGGGCATTAATCTGTAAAAACTTTTCACACACCATTCCCACTCCCATATCTCCACTAATATGCCATTGGCCAAGACCCTCTTATTTCTGATCTTCCAATTCTTTTGTTTCTAAACCCCGACCTCTGGCCAGGCATTTGCCACAGTTCACGCTTATTTTAACCTTAGGCCACTTCTGCTTTCATACAAAGTAAATAGTCAGGTGTACCCAAAGTTTCACCTTGAAAATTTTCTCTCATCACTGTCTTTCAAGGCCACCCTGAGTATGGCTGTAATGCAGCCATTGTCCATTTTTACCTTGTACCCACCTGTCAAGCTAACCAACAGATAAACCAAGAACAAACTTTTTTTTATTTTCTTTATCTAGTGAGACAGGAACCCCTCTCTCATATGATGCTAGGCGTGAGCTGAAAGAGGTGTATTGGTACAGCTGTGGTGGGTGATATGGAGGTCTAGGTTGTCTGCTTATGTAGTTTACTTATGCCCTCTGTTCCTACTTAGATACAATCTTAAATGTACTATTTACATCTTATATGTATGCTGTAACTGGAACTTCCTAACTTTATGATTTAACCGGACAAAACACAAATCGTGATGGATGGTTCTGGATACACGGTCATTTGGTATCCTATCAGGTTCTAGGCATCTGTCTTTGTAGTAGAGAACACAGGTGCAGCAATTTGTCATTTACTTCAGATGAGTTGTATCAGCATTTTCCTGACCCCTGAATCTCTAAAATTCTTACTGAAGTGACAGATTCATCTGGAGTGCATATGTCTTACCAAGACCTTCCGTATGCTAGTCACTTCTTGTTCATCCTGCCAGATCAGAATGATGCCATTAATATAATAAATCAATTTGAAATTGTACAGGATTGCAGACAGTCCAGAGCTCTTCTAAATATTTTCTGTCAATGGGTAGAACTGTTAACATAGCTCTAGGCCAAAATTTGATTCCTTCCATGTGAATGCAAACTATTTCTGATTATGTTGATTGATTAGGAGTAAAAACACATTTGCCAAACTAATGCTGCACACTATACATGTGAGGATTTATTAATCTGTTCAGGCAATAATATGATATCCAGCGTGGCAGCTATGACTGGTTCTATTCCTTGGTTGACCTTGTGGTAGTCCTCAGGCTTTCTCCAAGATCCATCTATTTTCTGCAGAGACAATACTAGTCCATTAAAAATACATAGGATAGGCCAGGCATGGTGGTTGGTGCTTGTAATTCTAGCACTTTGGGAGGCTGAGGTGGGTGGATTACCTGAGCTCAGGAGTTTGAGACTAACCTGGGCAACATGGTGAGACCCCACCTCTACTAAAAAACAAAAAAATTAGCCAGGTATGGTGGTGCATGCCTGTAATACCAGCTACTCAGGAGACTGATGCATGATAATTGCTTGAACCTGGGAGGTGGAGGTTGCTGTGAGCTGAGATTGTGCCACTTCACTCCAGCCTAGGCAACAGAGTGAGAGTCTGTGTTATGGTTTGGCTGTGTCCACACCCAAATATCAACTTGAATTATATCCCCCAGAATTTCCACATGTTGTGGGAAGGATCCAGGGGGAGGTAATTGAATAAAGGAAGTCAGTCTTTCCCATGCTATTCTCATGATAGTAAATAAGTCTTACAAGATTTGGTGGGTTTTTCAGGAGTTTCTGCTTTTGCTTCTTTCTCATTTTCTCTTTCCACTGCCATGTAAGAAGGGCCTTTCACCTCCTGCCATGATTTTAAGGCCTCCCCAGCCATGTAGAACAGTAAGTCTAATTAAACCTCTTTTTCTCCTAGTCTTGGGTATGTCTTTATCAGCAGTGTGAAAACAGACTAATACACTCTGTCTCCAAAATACAGATGATAGGGACTACTATTCCTCCAATTTTTAAATCATTAAAGGAGAACCAATCTCTGCATGTTTCAGGAAACAATATTGTTTTCTATTTTCTTTTTTTTTTTTCTTTTAATTTTTTTTTTTTTTTTAAAGACGGGGTTTCACCATGTTCGTCAGGCTGGTCTTGAACTCCTGACCTCAGGTGATCCACCCGCCTTGGCCTCCAAAGTGCTTGGATTACAGGCGTGAGCCGCCACGCCTGGCTGTTTTCTATTTTCTATCTTTAAGCTTGGTAGTATCAGAGACTATGTCTTCCTCCACAGCCAAGGACCCAGTGTGGAAGACTATCGAATAGTACATTTGAGAGCCAGATAGATAACCATGCAATGGATCTGCAAACCAAATGGACCCACTGCAAAATAAACTTTAGCCAGTAATATTTTACTTTGCCCCATGCACCTCCATGTACAAGGGACCCATGGTGATACTTTGGCTCTCTGCATATCAATCTCAACTCAAATCCTGTGTTCAACAGTCTCCCAACTCTGTGTATATTCTCCCTTTCAAGTATATATTCACCATGTAAATGTCCATGGATCCCTTTGAGAAAGACTAGACAAAGCCTTAAATTACATACAGAAGAGGGGTGCTAAGAAAATCTTTAAAGTACATACCAGTAGCATTTTTTCTAGGGATTCAGCTACCTCTTTAGTCAGTAGGTTTCGGGTCTGAAAACTGTCTCAGATCCAGTAATTAAGCAAGGGATGGTGATTTTTTTATGACTTACTTTCTTGGACAACTACTGAAACCAGCTGTGCTAGTTCAAAAGGCAATGTCAAGATAATGCTAGAAGTGAAAGAAAGTTATTCATTGATGCCTGTAAAAACTGAGGGATTAAATTGTATAATATGGGAAGGAAAAGGAAAAAGAGTAACTTTGCAATAGAGAAAACTGACAAACACTGTCTTGGCTGAGTGATCCAGGTCAACATCAGGTCAACATCAAGTCATGGTAATAGTCGTGTTAATAGTATTTCTTTTTGATGTGATAAGAATAGCACTTTTCCTCCAATGGTCTTCTTCCCAAGAATACATAATCCCAGCCTAACTGTGAGAAAAGCATCATATGAATCTCAACTGAGGGACATTCTCTAAAATACTAAGAAACATTCTCTAAAATTTGACTCTTTAAAACTGTCAAAGTGATCAAAAACAAGGAAAGTCTGAGAAACCATCCCAAACACAAGGAGTCTAAGATTAGAAGCCTGTCTACTCGGTGTAATACGATATCCTGAATGAGACTTTGGAAGGGGAAAAAAAGAGTATTAAGTAAAAACTTAAAAAATAAATAAAGTATGGGCTTTAGTTAATGAAAATGTATCAACATTGGTTCATTAATCATGAAAAAATGTTCAGTATAAGATGTTAATGGGGAAAGTGGGTGTGAGGTACTGTAAACTTTTCTGTAAAGCTAAACGTGCCCTAAAATAAAGAAGTTTCTTAAGAACATTTTGTAAAAAGTATATTTTATAGCACATAAAAATTCTATAAAATTTAAATTACAGCACCCATAAAGAAAGTTTTATTGTAACACACACACACACAATAAATGGCAGAGGAAACAGGAGTAGGCAGAAAATGATTTATACCACAATGTATATCTGATATTATGAAGGGGAGTATGTCACGGGGAAGGACAGAGATTCAGTAGGAAGAGGCTCTGAGAAAATTTCAGCCCATACAAGGGGAATTTGTGCCACAAGAATCCCCGGTGGAGATCTTTTGTGTTGGGAGAAGTATGTATTGGGCAAGAATGTCGTAGTACAATGTCATGGTCAGTCCTTAAGTGGGGCTGCCCAATAAAGTGTGGCCTTGGCTGAAACACTGTGGCAGATTTCAAAGGTGGTGTAGCTAAGGACTGTCAGCTCACTGCTCTCCTTTCGACACGTTCTCTTGAAGGGAAATCTTGGGAGTGTGCCTCCATATTGCCACAGGGGTAAAGCAGATTCACCTGAGTAACTGAGAGTAACTGACACTTCAAGTTGGTCAAAGCGTTTTTATAGCCTATCTTATATGTTTTAAGGTTTCAAGGAGAAGTTGAGGGAGAAATAACCCTGGGTTTTTTTTTTTTTTTTTAAAGAAGAAGGATTCTAACTAAAGAGTCTGAGATTAAACTCTCCTCCATAAGAAAAATAATTTCTGGAGGATGAGATGAAAATTCCAATTGACAAGCAGGTCGGGAAGATCTGAAGCTATATGGTTAGGTTATAGTGTAACGGCCTGAGGATAAGTAACTGTACTTCCCTAACTTCTGGGTACTGAGTTCAATGTACAATATAACCCAGATCATAGGACAAGAACCATGTCTGAATATTAAAAGGACACAGAAATGCAGTGGTGAAAGAGTGAAAAGTGTTGGACTGGCAAATGTGGCAAACTGTTATGAGGAACACCTGACCCCATTGTTGGTGCAAATGTTATGAGTGCGTAGAAAACTCAGCTGTTGTCACTGAGAGTTAAGTAAGGAAGCGTTCTTTAAGTGAGGAACCTTGGAGTAGTCAAAGCTGAAAGACATGGAACCATCTTAATAAAATGACCCCATGGGGTACATTAGGAAACCGTACTCTGGCAGAAGGCTTGGGGAGTGCGTAGGGAAGAACGTTGTGCTTTTAGATCTAATGACCATTGATTCAGCTACTCACTACTTTGTCTTTTAAATATAGTTATAAGCATTCTAGTGGGTACTGGTTGAGACTATACCTACTAATGCGTGGCTTCAGTAATTTTAGGATCAAAGATTCCAATAAGAACTTGAGCACTGTCTGAAAAACATTTAAATAAGAAACAGGCATCTCAGCAAACTGAACTGATTAAATGCAGTTGATATATTCAGAAACCTGCAAAGGTGAGTAGCATGGAAGAAAACCATAGGATCTATGAACAATGGAAGTCACCTCCCTAGGGGCAAGACTGTCCCCATAAGATGACTTACCTCTAACATTGAAAGTTTGTGCCCCATTGTCTGAGCCTCTTAATTCATAAAAGGAAAAAAAATCATGGAGCTTGGCTTATGGATGACAATGCTTGATTAATAGATATTTGTACTTGAAAGAATGCCAGCTAACAGAAAATTTCTAGTTAAAAAAAAAATGGCCGGGCTGGGCGCGGTGGCTCAAGCCTGTAATCCCAGCACTTTGGGAGGCCGAGGCAGGTGGATCACGAGGTCAAGAGATCAAGACCATCCTGGTCAACATGGTGAAACCCCGTCTCTACTAAAAATATGAAAAATTAGCTGGGCATGGTGGCACATGCCTGTAATTCCAGCTACTCAGGAGGCTGAGGCAGGAGAATTGCCTGAACCCAGGAGACGGAGGTTGCGGTGAGCCAAGATCGCGCCATTGCACTCCAGCCTGGGTAACAAGAGCAAAAACTCTGTCTCAAAAAAAAAAAAAAAAATGGAGTATATCAGCAAAATTGGAAGAATTAGATCCAGTGTGGCTGGCATAAACTCCCACTGAGATAAATGGATGAGATAGATAGATGCATAAATTGATATCTACTACTATAGATATCTATTTATATAATAACTCAGTCAATTACTAATGTACTAAACATTTGTTTTGGCAAATGAGGCACAGTGAATCAGACATAAAAATGCCAATCATTAGGATGCTGGATTACAAAAAGCACCATGAGTCTTTAATTTAAAAATATATATCGGTCATATCAATGCCTTTCAGTTACATTCAGAGGTAGAAAGTGAGAGTGACTAAGACAATAAGTCACGTTTTTTATACAAGCTTTGGCAATGTTAAGTCCCTGAAATGACTGTGCATAAAGCAATAAGCTAGGTATCAATTTACACATTTCCAGGAATTGCCCTTGTTTCTTGGAATTGTCCGGTCTGTAAATTGCCAAAGATATTATGTATCAGTCAATAAACAGATAAAAAGGTTAAATGGTCCATAACCCATAAGACCAACAAGTTTTAACTAGGTTTCCTCTTATATTGACATTTTTTTTTCTAGTTTTGACTTTAACACTGAGAGGCCTTAACAAGGATACAAAAGGCTAGAAAACCAGACTGTCCACAAACGCAGACCTAGACTTAGAGATCAACAGGTCAGGGAATAGAATTTTATATTACAAACAGAATAGGAGAAGAAGGGCCAGGAAATTAATGTGAAGTGATTTTCTCAATAATTCATATTCACCACAAAGTAATGGAATAAATGAATATTAAAATGATCAATTTAAGCAATTACTAGATAATACTTGGGGTGGCAGAGCATTAAGGAGTAATGTTCCAGATTAAAACTATGTGCTACAAAATTCACATTGAAGGGCAATAGAGGTAGAACACCAGTGAACTGTCTAATAGATAAACTTGCCAATGAGATGGTAGAGGTGAAAAGTGTAACTTGTATCCTGATTAGCCAAGCAATATTTAAAACAGTGTCCATTCTAGTCCTTATTATTTTAAAATCAGAGATTGTTATATGTTTCCTAATTAGAAACATTAAAATTCTTATAATCTGTGACTTGCTATAAAAATGTTACTGCTACAATTTTATCAATAAATTGCCTCTGAAGACAGGCATTTTGCAGATGCCAGCAAAATGAAATCTTCACAGACGACATACTAAATGCTTTGAGTGTAGGTTTGGAATAACAGCGGAGAGAGCTTGGTCATGCCATATTTGCTTCTCAGTATTTGGAATGTTATTCTGGGCTGTCTCCTCCGATAGGGCAAACATACATAAGGAAATATGCAGATAGAGAAAAAGATAAGTGATGGGAGAATCAGGCATCCCTATTTGAGCACTTTAAAGAACAGTAAGTAGAGGACAAGAGAATGTGCTCTTAGCATTCTTACTTCATATGTCTGTACTCCTTAAGAAAGGATCTGAAGAAAACGTGTTAGCAGTGACCCAGCCATTTTGAGTCTGTTTCTGTGGACTTATACAAAAGGCTATCCTGTATGCTCATATAGTGTATGGGCAATAATGGAATGAGCATTGTCGATGTGGCCAATTCCTAATTAGGTGGTTGCAATTTGGAAATAGAAGTGGAAAGAGTGGGATATTTAATCAGTATTGAGTTTTTTGCCCTAAGAACCCAAGGGAAAATTTATTTGACAGAACAGTCAGCCATAATGCAAAACAGTTGTCATGTTTCAGAATCTATTATTTTGAGGTATGGAAATGTACACCAAGTTTCTAAATACAATGGAAAGGATCTAAAAAGTGGCTCATTCTACATGAAGGGCTGTATTTTGTGCACTAGAAAAATGACATTGCTTTTGCAGGTGGCCTCTAAACCCTATATAATTTAGATTTATGATATGATAAGTATAGTCTTATCATAACATAGTGCAATGATAATTGATTTGGGAACCATGAACCAGAATCAAAAAGATAACTGATTTTTATGAATCAGACATATAATAAAGAAAAAACAGTGAAATGAGAGCCCATGAAGAGTTTCTGTTTCTGGATTCTGACCAAGAATGAGAAGATGAAGAAGCTTTGTGAATATAAGCTTTGTAAACTTAGCTTGTCCATATTTTATTTATTTATTTTTTCTTTCTCTCTTTTTCTTTTTTTTTAAAAAAGTTTAAATATCTCAATAAACTTAGAAATATTTTAATCTATTATAGGCAACTAATCCCTTTAGCTAAACAGAAGAACCATTGCTAATACTAGGCATTACATAATCTAATATCCATTGTTAGACAATGGCTAAAAATACTGGGATCACAATTTAAGGGAGCCCAAATCTGAACTCACTTTGGCAAAAATGGTGACATGACAAGACATTAATGGCTTCTAGAGCAGGATATGCCCCAGAGGAATGGTTCTCAGGCCTATCTTGCCTTCCCACTGGTACAAATAGGCTTACCAACATAACACTTCAGTTGGGACCTGTCTCATTATATTATGTGTCCTTGTTTCACATTAACAAGATAAAGCTAAATCCTTTTTTAATGGTTACAAAATCTTTCTACTAGATGAATGCTCCATAAATAACTTGCTTCGTTTTATTGGAAGTTCATATTCTTTCTGCCACACTACATAAATAGTGTGGTTGTCAACCTTCTTGCTCAAAAGGAGATTCTCCACTACTTCAGTTCTAACTCAATGGGTATGTGCGAGGTTGTTCTCTTTTTATGCCACTGTCTCCACATAAGTTTCATAAAGACAAAATAACAAGTCCAGGACTGTTAATTTGGAAGTTTTCTATAAGTTACCCAGTTGCTAGGATGAGAAAACACAGAGAAAGCTGATTCTCTGAGGCCCTTCCACTCTGCTCACTGGTCTTCTCCAGACCTTCCTTTAAGTCACGGTTAATTTTATGTATCAATTTGACTGTATTAAGGGAGTTGGTAAAGCATTGTTTCTGGGTATGCCTTTGAGGGTGTTTCCAGGGGAAATGGGTGTGCTGAGTTGGGGTACTGAGTGAGGAAGATCCCCCCTCAAGGCAGAAGAAAGGTAAATTGTGTGTGTGTGTGTGTGTGTGTGTGTGTGTGTGTGTGTTTCCTGGAGCTGAGACATCCTTCTTCTTCTGCCCTTGGAAATCAGAATTCCATGTTCTCCAGCTCTTGGAGCAGCCCCCCAATTTCTTCAGCCTTTGACCTCAGACTAAGAGTTACACCATCAGCTTTCCTGGGTCTCCATCTTGCAAATGGCCTATCAGGGGACTTCTCATCCTCCATGATTGCATGAGCCAATTCCCCTAATAAATCCCCTCTCACATATCTCTCTGTGTGTATATCCTATTGGTTCTGTCTTTCTGGAAAACCCTGAATCCATCTCCTTTTGTTTTTAGTTGCCACTCTGGCTGCATTCTCCTGAAGCCCAGGGCTTATAACATGGCTCATTTATCCAGTAGGCACAATAGGCAAGGGCCTAGGGCCAATGATACTTTGAGGGACCCACAACAATGTTTTAATTTTTTTAAATGAGAAAAAAATGAATGTAATAATAATGGAAATAAAGATGAATCCACCCTGGATTGTATTTGTCTTTATACCAACACTGTTAAAAAATATAATTTTTCATACTTTTAATGGCAAAAAGGTCTACAAAGGTAAAAGTAGCTAGGGTTCAGTTCTGCTAAGATCTGAGAGCTAGGTTCTTGATTTC
This sequence comes from Sapajus apella, assembly GCF_009761245.1. Lineage (NCBI taxonomy): Eukaryota > Metazoa > Chordata > Mammalia > Primates > Cebidae > Sapajus > Sapajus apella. The sequence continues at coordinate 34,573,761 of NW_022436942.1, forward strand.
TTTGAGTCTTTGGTATGAGTTAGGGGCACAAAAATAGCTATTGAAGTATACATGAAAGAGAAAGGGGAGAAATAATTAGATTAATACTTTGAGATTGAGCCCTGCCATATAAGCATATATCCGAGCTCTCGTTCAGTTATTTCTTTAGGATAAATTGTTAAAACTGGGATGGTGGGGGATAAAAATATTGAAGGCATTTGATCTGTTTTACCACAGTAATCTTTTGGATACATTAATAGCTCTTATCTGTGGATGAGAGTGCTATCATTAATTTTACTCTGTCAATATGACAGACTACAAATTCCATCAGGATATTTTAATTTATATTTTTAATGCTAGTGAAGTAGGATATTTTTAAATGCTTATTGGCCCTTTGAATTTCTTTTATTGCTTGCCTATTCAAATTCTTTAGCCATTCTTCAGCTGGAGTTTTTGTCAATTTATTATTGACATGTAAGACTACATGTATTTAAGGATGCTAACCATGCTGTTATACGGGTTGCAATATCTCTCTCTAGTTTGCCATTTGCCTTAATATTTGTCTATGATGCTGTTTAGAATCTCTCTATATAGCAGGAAAGATGGCTGTCAGTGTCCTAGGCCTATATCCCCTTACACCTCAGAGACTGGTGTGTCTTACTAGCTTCAGCCCAAAATTCCTGGGAATGACTCCAATTGACTTATCTTAGACCATGTTCTAATTCCTGAATCAACCACTATCCCCAAAGAATGCAGAGAAACATCAAGAAATGCTCTGTTTGGCCCAGTCTGGAATCTATACCCATTTGAGCACTTGGAGATGGAGGAATAGGGTACCATCATTGGAGCCAAACCATGGCTACAGAGAGCAGATGGATAGCAAAACGTTCCAGACACAGGAACACTGTACTTAACCACAGTGAACTGCAGCAGTGTGCCACTGTAATTTTTCCCAGATTAATAGACAACAGTCCTGACCTCACTTTAAGAATAACCAATTAATCACTCAAATATGTTTAGGCACATACCAGACCAAAAAATATCCCACAAGTGTGGCCAAAAATAATTTAGAATTTGAAATTTCAGCACAGAAAATGCTGAATTAAACAAAGTTAAAGTGATCTTTTTTTTTTTTTTTTTTTTATTTTAAGACAGTGTCACACCATCACCAGGTGCCAGTATGGAGTGCAGTGGCACAACAGCTCACTGCAATCTCCTACTCCCAGGTTCAAGCAATTCTCCTGCCTCAGCCTCCCGAGTAGCTGGGACTACAGGAGCATGCCACCACACCCAGCTAATTTTTTTGTATTTTTAGTAGAGACGGGGTTTCACCATGTTGGCCAGGATGGTCTCCATCTCTTGACCTCATGACCTGCCTGTCTTGGCCTCCCAAAGTGCTGGGATTACAGGCGTGAGCCACCGCACCCCACCCTAAACTGATCTTTACTATCTACTACAGGAATTCTCAGAGCTTTTGAGATGCCAAGTATGAATTACCTACAGTCAAACTGTGTGTTAAATACACAGAGTTTTTCATGGTTTTTATCAACATGAGGACGTTCTCATATATCTATTTTTTTCAAAAATATATAGTTTGGTAAAATAGTGCTGTATATTAAATTATTATAAACACTTGCCTTTCTTCTGGACTTTTAATTTTATTCCATTGATCTATTTAGTTAGGTTTGTCCTAAGAAATAGATTATACTGAGATGCTGTTAACTGACAAATGTCATACCTCCCTTCCCTCAACACACACTCCCTGGCTGCATGAGAATTATGGAAGACAAAGTAATTGTTTACTGTTAGAAGGGCTTTATCTCCAAATCCCACTGAAGAGCCACAATGAGCTTGCTTAAGCCGTGTCCAGCTACGGCCTGTGCATTCTCTCACCCTACTACCTAAACCTGGGTCTCAGAGCTTACCACTGAGTAGAAATGAAACCCATACCTGCCAGCACCAGAGAAAACAGAAGCAAAGGAATTTAGCAGATGTTTATCACAGGCCTGTTCTATGTGGGTATGGGTGGAAGCGTTACAAACTCCAGCGGCAAGGAAGAAAAATAGAGAAAAGATCATATCTGTGTTTATTAAGACTTTTTAGTTTGTTCAATTGCTGTACCCCAAACAACATGTCCCACTCAATGCAAAGAAAAATGATGAATAGGTCAAGAGATCAAGACCATCCGGCCAACATGGTGAAACCCTGTCTCTAGTAAAAATACAAAAATTAGCCTGGTGTGGGCCAGGCACCTGTAGTCTCAACAACTCGGTAGGCTGAGGCAGGAGAATCCCTTGAACCCAGGAGGCAGAGGTTACAGTGAGCCGAGATTGCATCACTGCACTCCAGCCTGACAACAGAGCAAGACTCTGTCTCAAAAAAAAAAAAAAAAAAGAGAGAGAGAGAGGGAAAAGAAAAATGATAAAGCAAGAACAATATTTTTGCTAGAGGTAGAGTCAGCTAGAATGAGTATGAGTGTCTGAGCTCCTAAAAGAAGCCTATTTATCCATTCTTCTACCAGTAAAATTATGATGATTAGCATATTTTCCCATTCCTCTTAGAATAATCACTCATTTTCTTTTTTAAAGTTTTTGTACTAATCTCACTTATCTTTTGAATGAGCTCTAACATACTTTTGTCATGTTATAAACAAATCCAATTAATTTTTTTTTTCACCCAGGCTAGAGTGCAATGGTGCTGTCTTGGATCACTGCAACCTCCACCTCCTGAGTTCAAGCAATTCTGCCTCAACCTCCCAAGTAGATGAGGTTACAGGCATGTGCCAGCACGCCTGGCTAACTTTTGTATTTTTTCTAGAGATGGGGGTTTCACCATGTTGGCCAGGCTGGTCTCCAATTTCTGACCTCAAGTGATCTGCCTGCCTTGATCACCCAAAGTCCTGGGATTACAGGCATGATTACATGCCCAGCCCAACTAATATTTTTTTGAAACTTTATTTTTTAAAACAAAGTACAGAGATTTCTCATATACTTCCTGCCCCTACACATGCATACTCTCCCCCATTACCAACATGCCCCTCCAGACTATTACAATGTAGGTACAATGGTGAACCTACATTGACACATCATAATCACCTAAAGTCTATAGTTTATTAGAGTTCACTCTTAGCGTTGTACATTCTGTGGGTTTGGACAAATGTATAATGACATGTATCTGCCATTTTACAATCATACAGAGTAGTTTCACTGCCCTAAAAATCTGTGCTCTGCCTCTTCACCCCTCCATTCCTCTTTAACCCCTGGCAACTACTGATCTTTTTGATATCTTTCATGGTTTTGTCATCTGAGTATCTCCCATGTTATCTCCTAGAAGTTTTGTGGTTTTGCCTTTTCCATTTAGGTCTCTGAATCATTTTCATTTAAATTTTTGTGAAAGGTATAGGATCTGTGACTAGATTAATTTTTGTGCATGTGGATGTGCAGTACCATTTATTGAAAAGACCCTCTTTGCTCCATTTTATTACCTTTGCTTCTTGCTCAAAGATTAGTTCACTATATTTACACAGGTCTATTTGTGAGCTTACTAGTCATATCATTGATCGATTTGTCCAATCTTTTGCCAATAGCATTATAGTAAGTCTTAAAGATGGATTGTTTATTTAAAAGTGTACTTATTTGAGGATTTTTTAGTTACCTTTCTGTTATTAGTTTCTAGTTTAACTCCATTGCAGTCTGAAAGCTGAAACTGTATGATTTCTATTATTTTAAATATGTTAAGGTGTGTTTTATGCCCCAAAATGCAGTGTATCTTCATAAATGTCCATAAAAGCATGAGAAGCATGAGAAGAATGTGTATTCTGCTGTTGTTGCATGAAGTAGGCTACAGATTTTGATTATATCCAGTTAATTGATGGTCTTACTGAGTTCAACTGTGTCCTCACTGATTTTCTGCCTGTTGGATTCATTCATTTCTGACAGAGTTGTGTTGAAGTGTCGAACTATAATAATGGTTTCATTTATTTCTACTTTCATTTCTATCATTTTTTGCTTTACATAACTTGAGGCTCTGTTGTTAGGTACAATCACATTATGAATTGTTGTCTTTCTGGAAAATTGACCCCTTTATTATTAATGTCCTTCATTATCCTTGATAATTTACCTTGCTCTGAAGTCTGCTTTGTGCGAAATTAAGTAGATACTTTTGCTTTCTTTTGATTAGAGTTAGCATAGTATATCTATCTGTATTTATATTGAAAGTGGGTTTCTTAAAGACAACATATACTTGGGTCTTGCTTTTTGATCCACTCCCACGTGGTTACTCTTTTAATTGGGAAATTTAGATCATTGACATTCAAGGTGATTATTGATATAGTTGGACTAATATCTACCATATTTGTTATTGTTTTCTATTTGTTGTCCTTGTTCTTTGTTCCAATTTTTGTCTTTCAGTCTTTCTGCCTTTTATGGTATTAATTGAGCATGTTAATTGAGATTACATATTCTCTTCTTTCTTAGCGTATGTCATACATACATACACATATTAATTTTTAAGTGGTTACCCTAGAGTTTGCAGTGTACATTTGCAACTAATCCAACTCCACTTTAAAATAGTTTGCCACTTCATAGGTAATGTGAGTGCCTTATAATAACAAAATAATCCTAATTTCTGTTTCTTATCCCTTGTATTATTATTGTCAACCATTTCACTTATCATAAGCATATATAGTATAGCCACACAAGACATGTACATAAGCATACATAATCAAGCACATTGCTGCTATTATTATTTGAACAAACTGTTATCTGTTAGATCAATTAATAATAAGAAACATAAAAGTTTTTTTTATCTTCGCTTTTTGCTTCTTGATGCTCTCCATTTCTTGGTGAAGATCTGAGTTTCTGGCCTAAATTATGTTATTGTCCTTCTCTCTGAAGAACTTTTTTAAAACACTTCTTGCAAGGCAAGTATACTGGTAACAAATTTTCTCAACTTTTGTTTGAGGAAGGTTTTATTTCTCCTTCACTTTTGAAGGAGTATTTCACAGGATACAGCAATCCAGGTTGTCACCTTTCCTCTCAGCACCTTTAATATTCCACTCTACTCTCCCCTTGCTTGCATGATTTCTGAGGAGAAATCAGATGTAATTCTCTGTTCTCTATAGGCAAAGTGTTTTTGATCTCTGGCTTATTTCAGGATTTTTTCTTTACCTATGATTTTCTGTAGTTTGAAATAATATGCTAGTGTAGTGTTTTGTTTTAGCATTTATCCTCCTTGGTATTCTCTGAGTTTCCTGGATCTGTGATCTCATATCTGATAATAATTTGAGGACATTCTCCGACATTATTAATTCAAATGTTTTTTCTATTTATTTATTTATTTATTTTTTTTTTTTGGTGTTCCCTTTATACGTATTTCCAGTATTTGTGATTGTTCCACAGCTTTTGGATATTGTTACCTATTTTTTACATTCTTTTCTTTGTTTTTTAGTTTGGGAAATTTCTGTTGATAAATCTGTAAAAATCAAAGTAAGTGATTCTTTCCTCAGTCCAGTCTCCTAATAAGCCTATCAAAGTCATTCTTCATTTCTCCTATGGTGTCTTTTATCTCTAGTATTTTTTCTTTTATTTTTTTCTTAGTATTTTCATCTTTCTGGATCCACTGCCATCTGTCTTGCTTGCTATCTACTTTTCAGTAGAGCACTTAGCATATTAATCACTGCTGTTTTAAATTCCTGGGCTTATAGTTTCTGCATCCTGCCATGCCTGGTTCTGATGAGTGCTCTATTTTTTCAAATTATGATTATTTTTGCTTTTCAGTGTCTTTTTTTTTTGACAGACATACATGATGTACTAGGTAAAAGGAAATGCTGTAAGTAGTTATTATTTAGTAATGTGGTGCTAAGGTCTCAAGGGAGGCAAAGTGTCCTATAATCCAAACCTTAGGTCTCAGTCTTTCAGTGAGCCAGTGCCTCTGGAATGTAAACTGTGTAAGTGTTTCTCAGTTTCCTCTGTCTACTTCGGTGAGACAAGATGGCTAGAGTGGGCTGAAGTTGACTATTTCCCTTCTCTAATGTGGAGTTGGGTATTTCCCGTCCTCCAGTCAATTAGGCTTGGATAAAACACCTGCAGGTTAGGTTCTGGTTAAATAGCTTCTGCTGAGAGCAGACCTTGTTAAGAACAGAATGCTCTGCGGTGGTTCAAAATGGCTGCTTTCTCCTTCCCCCTGCCAGAAGCACAAGGTAATTTTTTTTTCTGTGAGGACCTGGTCGAGTTTCTAGAGGTAAAATTCACAGAAGTTTGGGGTTCCCTTGAAGTTTTTAACCCTCAGGCTTGTCTACATTGAACCTCCAGCAACTCATCAATTACAGTTCAGGTTTTCCTACGTTGTCACTGGTTTCTGCAGCAGCCTCTGCTCCTGAGTCAGCCCTGGTAAGTCATGACTCTTTTTATTTTCCTGTGTGTCGCTCTAATATTGGAGGCAACAGTTTGCTCTGTGTCTTCACCTTACTTAAATATCCAAAAGGAGTTGTTAATTTTTCAGCGTGTTCAGCTTTTTACTTGATAGGGTGGAGTTGTAACATCCAATTTCCCTACATGCAGAATCACAAAACAGAAGTCTTCCAATCAGTATTTTTCTTAAGATTTTTATAATTGGGATCATACACAATTTATATTTGAAGAAAGGAACTTTTATCTGAGGAATGTGAGCCCTTTCAGATTACTAGGCCTCACTAAAATGAGACAGCAGCCATGTGCTAATTCCTTGTTTTGAGCTACATATTCATCTATTGAAACTGCTTGCTCTTGCCTATAAATTGATCTAATAATGCCACACTGGACACTATAACCCACACCCCATGGCTTAACAGTGTATTGCCTATCACTAATCAATGTTATTTCTGTAAACCAATGAGAATTCCTGACAAATAACTTTGTATTATCCCACTCCTGGACCCCCTTTTTTTCCTTCAAAAATCCACTCGCAACTGCTACTAATTGGAGTGCGTATTCAGGGCCATTGAATCTATGCTCCCAGGTTGCAATCCTCAGCCGTGGCTCAAATGCTCTGCTTAGATTAATTTTGTCTCAGCTGCTTCTTTTTAGGTTAGCGTACGTTAGTGAAAATGGACACTTTTCAATGCAATTAGAAAATTCAGGTAATTGGCTCCATATTCATTCAATCTAGTTATGTATCATCTCTTCTCTCTTAATTGCTTTCCCCTGTAAGACACTATTTTTCCTCTGCTGCTCAGCTGCTTCTTTTCTTTTACAATTTTTTCTTTCTTCCTTGAGGCCTTATTCTCTATCTTCCTTACTCTTTTCTCTCTTTTTCATAATACATTCCTGTATTACAAATAAATAATGTACTCATATATATATATTTGAGAACAACTTGACAGTTTATATGTAATTATTAGGATGTAAATGTTTAATACTATAAATTAATAGGTTATTCAATGTCAGGGGCATCTGCATACATGTTACTCTCTACCTTTAATGCTAAATTTATTCTAATTATTAAAGATAATATTAATATGAAAATATTTAAATTTTCATATTAAAATATGAAAATATTTAAATTTTCATATTAAAATATGAAAATATTT
>NW_022436942.1:34581316-34689570 GCF_009761245.1 Sapajus apella
AAAATATGAAAATATTTAAATTTTCATATTAAAATATGAAAATATTTTCTTGGCCGGGCATGGTGGCACACACACCTGTAATCGCAGCATTTTGGGAGGCTGAGGTGGGTGGATCACAAGGTCAGGAGTTCAAGATCAGCTTGGCCAACATGGTGAAACCCGTCTCTAAAAGAATTAAAAAAAAATGTATTTTCTCAAGGAGGTAACATTTATTAAATAATTATTCTTCCTTTAAAAAGTAGATTATAATTACAGCTTTAGTATGACATAATCTATTGAACTGTTTACATAAGAGAAAGAAAAATGGTATTTTTGTAAATAGAATGATTTAAAAACTTTGTCCTGTACTAAACTCAATACCTGGATGCAAAATACCTGGATTCACTATTTCTACTGTGAGAGGTATAGTAATGCTTATTTTGTTACACTCCTAAGTTGATCCCTAAGAAGATCTTTCCCTAAGCAGATTCTATTACATTGCTGTCCTCTCAAGCTAAGGCATTCAGGAATTACCAACAAAATCTGGGTTAGATGCTGTGTTAGTTTCCTAAGGTGACAAACTGGGTGGCTAACATCAGAAATTTATTCTCCCTCACTTGTGGAGGCTGGAAGTCCAAAATCAAGGTATTGACTAGACCATGCTCCCTCCAAAGCCTCTAGGAGAGGATACCTCCTTGACTCTTCCAGCTTCTTAGCGCCAGAAATTACTTCGTTTGTGAGAGCATAACTTCAGTCTCTGCTTCCGTCTTCTCATGATTGTCTTCCTTTTGTGTATCTCTGTGTGTTCACGTGGCATTTTTTTCTGTATGTCTGTATTTTTCTTATAAGGACACTAGTCATATTGGATTTGGGTCCTTCCTAATGACCTCATCTTGATTACACATGCAAGGACCCTATTTACAAATATCATTCTGAAGTACTAGGGTTAGAACTTCGACATATCTTTTGAAAGGATACAACTCAATCTATAATAGGTGCCTTGGGTGGGATGCTGATATCTCTGAGTAACTTCCCTTGAAGTAACTTTACTTTTTTTTTTTTTTTTTGCCTCTCACACGAAGGAGAAACTAGCTGCCTCTGTTGTATCACTACTCTGATACAGGTGCCAGCCCTTCCCTCCTTCTTCATATTCTCTGTGTGGATGTGAAGCCGTAGGCAAAACAGCTATCTTGTGACCATGAGATAAAAACCATGAGTGGAATGGCCTGAGGCCAATGATGATGAAGCAGGAATACAGAAAAAGCTTGAAATACTATTGACATTATATTGATGCTGAACTCTCCCTGAGTTGCTCCTGTCCCCATTTGGACTTCTTTTTATTTTAAAGAAGTTATGCCCTATCGTAATTAACCTATTGTAGATGAATTTTTGTGCAACTAATATATGTTCTCTCATGTTTGGTTTCTCTCTTGGAAAACAACCTCAAAACAGTGAAAATCAAAATGAAGCAGCTTGTGTTTCAAGACTGCTCCTTCTAGCTTAACTGCATAGGCAAGCCTATGAAAGTCAATCATGTTCATTAGCAATTAAATATTGGCATATCTTAGAAGTCCAACAGAAGCAGATAACATCTTTTTAAGATAATAAGTAGTTATATTTTAGTCCTATTTTTCTTATTTTTTTTGTTTTAAATCAAAGTATGACTACATCTCCACACCTGTTAATGAAGTTGTAAATTATGGTTTCATCAGTGACAGATGTTTTCCTCACATAAAGGACTATCAGTAGCAACTTTTTCACAATGTGTGATTGTTTGACTTTGTCTTTACTGACTTTAATTTTAGATTCAAATGACCTCAGATACTACCTGTTGGTAAATTTCATGTTGGATTTCTGATCTGGCTGAATGTTTCTTAATCCTTTGTCTCTCTGTGATTCAGCTTTCCTAGCACTGGCTTTTACCTAAATTTTTAAGTATCCTTGGGACTGCCAAGGAATCCTGGCTAAATCTACTTACATTGGGTTAATAAACATAGTAACCCCTAGTAAGAGTGATCAAGAGAAAAATAGAAAAAAACAAAAATTAGCAATGTCAGGAATAAAACAAGGGGCACCACTAGAGTTCCTAGAGAAATTTAAAGAATAAGGAGGTGAATAACTTTGTTAATAAAGTCAACAATTTAGGTGAAATGGACAAATTCTTGAATGAATTTCAAAAACAAACATGGCAAAAAACAATTCTGAATAGCCTCATGTTAAGAATTGTAAAGGATCAAAGATTTTATCCTAATTGCAAGCTAATGAGTTAGCAACACTTTCAATGAAAAAAAATAGAAGACCTCTGGGTCAGAGATAAACAACAGTATTTTACTCATAGCATTACAACTTTTTTAAACTTTCTTTTCTTAAATTTTATTTTTATTTGAATATATGTATGCGTAATTTTTTAAATTGAATAATTATCTCAGTATGTTAAAAAAAAAAAAGCTGTCATTGGAGCCACTGATGAGAGGTTGTGTTTTAAAAGATATTTTAACAAAGAAACTGAAAAATAAAAGAGAAAAAAACAGGAAAAAAATTTGGCAATGAGAATGTTCAAAGGAAACAGCAACACCGCTGTTGAAACCACCATTTCCTTTGAGTTAAGCAAGTTCAAAATAATGATTCTCAGAAGTGTGAAATTAAGCTAAAAATGTATAGCTAGCTGAATAATATAAAAATTCAATATTATCACACTATCTGGCCTACATTATCTCTTGGACTATTTACATCATGTAGTGCCAACCCCCTCCCCCAAAATAAACACTCAGATGCCTGATCAATTTAGATGCCTAAAATTTTAACTCATGAATGACTAAATCTAGCAGTGCTATTCAGAATCATTAAGAACATTATGCACACCAGCATTAACCTATTTTATTTATTTATGCATATTTAGAAAGAATATCCTGTTGGAATTTATAATAATTTAAAAAATTTAGCCATCATAGTTATCTTAGGATAATTGGTATCAGAAGACTGTTTAAAGCAAATATACCTTTTAAAAATAACTTCAACTTTTAGATTCAAGGAGTATATATGCAGGTTTGTTTCATGAGTGTATTGTGTGATGCTGAGGTTTAAAGTATGAATGATCTTGTCATCCAAGTAGTGAGAAAAGCACTCAGTTGGTAGTTTTCAATCATTGCCCTTCTCTCTTTCTCCCCCACTCTAGTAATCCCCTGCGTCTGTTGTTCCCATCTTTATGTCCCTGTGTACCCGGTGCTTACCTTCCACTTACAGGTGAGAACATGTGGTATTTGGTTTTCCATTCCTGTGTTAATTAACTTAGGATAACAGCTTCCAGCTGCATTCATGTTGCTTCAAAGGATAGGATTTCATTCTTTTTTATAGCTTCATCGTATTCTGTGATATATACATACTATATTTTCTTTATCCACTCTGCCATTGTTGGGCATCTAGGTTGATTCCATGTCTCTGCTTTGTGAAGACTATTGCTATTAACATATATACATTTTATATCACAGAATATATATATATATATAACATTATATATATATACATCGTATTCTGTGATATATTTTCTTTATCCACTCTGCCATTGTTGGGCATCTAGGTTGATTCCATGTCTCTGCTTTGTGAAGACTATTGCTATTAACATACTGGTGCATGTATTTTTTTCTTGCACAATTATTTATTTTCCTTTGGATATTCAACCAGTAATGGGATTGCTGGGTCAAATTATGGTTTCAGTTCTTTGAGAAATTTCCAAACTGCTTTCCACAGTGGCTGAACTATGTATTAAGTGTTCCCTTTTCTCCACAGCCTCCCCAGCATCTGTTGTTTTTCAATTCCCCCCACCATCCCCCCACTCCCCCGAGGCAGAGTCTCATTCTGTCATGGCGCGTTGTCAGCTCACTGCAACCCCCACCTCCTGGGTTCAATCAATTCTTTTGCCTCAGCCTCCTGAGTAGCTGGGACTACAGGTGCGTGCCACCATGCCAAGCTAATTTTTGTATTTTTAGTAGAGACGGTGTGTCACCATATTGGCCAGGATGGTCTCAAACTCCCAACCTAATGATCTGCGCGCCTCGACCTCCCAAAGTGTTGGAATTACAGGTATGAGCCACCGTGCCCAGCCTTTTTCCCATTTTTATAATAGCCATTCTGACTGGTGAAACATCTTGTTCTTCCTGTGAAGAGGTTGTGGTGCGGTGGGGCTCTTTACACTCCACACCCAAGCACATCTCCAGGCCTCTGGAGCACCCAATCTCTTGGATTAGGAGTTTAGGCTGCAACCCCCTCCCCATACAGAGAACTTGGGGCCAAGGAGGTTTCCCAGCTCCATGCCTAGAGACACCTCTAGGTGCTTGGTGGCTGCCCCTTGGATTCTCCCTCAGCATTGGTTCTTGTTCCTGCCATTGAGGAACCTGTAGGCAGGCCTTCTCATTCTGGTACCACTCATCTTTCCCCACTTCCAGATGCTAAGCAGGGAGCTCAGACCACCGTGCACTCTGCGGATCAGCCTATAGCCTGAGGCAAGAAAGAGTTTCTCCCAGTAAACAATGATCATGTATATATCCAGCTACTTTGGCTGCAGCCAGCTCCTACCCATAAATGCTATCTACTGGCTTGTAGCTTAAACCACAAAGCCTAATATAAAAGCTGCTGACAAAAGTGCATAGGGCTATAGAAGCAAAGCCAAAACACCCTATCCAACATTCTCTACAGTCACACCCCTAGGGTACAGGAGAAGAAAAAGGGGAAAAAATGTTATAGGGAAAGAAACAAAAATAAATCCTACCCACATGAAAATAATTATAAAAATTAGAAGTGCCAGTATCTTCAGATGTGAAGGACCCAGTGCAAGAATTCTGGCATCAGGAAAAAACTGAATGGAGTGATACCACCAAAGCATCATACTAGATCTCCTGCAGTGGTCTGTAATTAAAATGGAAACTCAGAAATGACAGATAAAGAATTCAAAGCGTAGATTGCAGGGAAGGTCAACAAAATTCAGGGCAAAGTTAAAAATCACCACAGAGGAACTTTTCAAGCATTCCAGGAAATGAAGAGATAAGCATCTTTATATAGAAATCAATCTGAGATTCCAGAATTGAAGACCAACTTAAGGAATTTCAAAATAAAATGGAAGGCTTTATCAATAGACAAAACCAAGAGTATGAGAGAATTTTAGAACTTGAAGACCAGTCTTTCAAACTAATCTAGTCAGACAGAAATAAAGAAAAAATTTTAAAAATGAACAAAGTCTTCAAGAAATACGGGATTATATGAAGCTGTCAAACTTATGAATTATTAGCATTCCTGAGAAAGGAGGAAAAAATAAGCAAATTGGATAAAACATGTCTGAGAATAATTCAGGAAAGCTTCCTTAATCTTGCTAGAGGCAGACATCCAGATACAAGAAATCCACAGAACACCTGTGAGATACTATACAAAATGAGCATCACCAAGGCATATGTCACCAGATTGTCCAAGATCAACATTGAAGAAAAAAACTCCTAAAGGCAGCTAGAAGGAAAGGTCAGATTATTTGCAAAGCAAACCCCATCAAGCTAAAAGACTTCTCAGACTTACAAGTCAGGAGAGATTGGAAGCCTACTTTTAGTACATTTAAAAGAAATTCCCATCAAGAATTTCATATGCCACCAAACTAAGTTTAATATGTGAAGGAGAAATAAAATCTTTTCCAAACGAGTAACCACTAGGGGAATTTGTTGCTAGACAAACATTACATGAGATTTTTTTTTTTTTTTAAGTTCTGGGATACATGTGCAGAACATGCATGTTTATTACATAGGTATACATGTGCCATGGTGGTTTGCTGCACCTATCAACCCATCATCTAGGTTTTAAGTCCCACATCCATTAGATATTTTTCCTAATGCTCTCCCTCCCCCTGCCCCCCACCCCATGACAGGCCCCAGTATGTGATGTTCCCCTCTGTGTCCATGTGTTCTCATTGTTCAACTCTTATGAGTGAGAACATGCAGTGTTTGGTTTTCTGTTCCTGTGTTAGTTTGCTGAGAAAGATGGCTTCCAGCTTTATCCATGTTCCTGCAAAGGACATGAACTCATTTTTATGGCTGCATAATATTCCAAGGCATGTATGTGCCACATTTTCTTCATCCAGTCTATCATTGATGGGTATTTGGGTTGGTTCCAAGTATTGGCTTTTGTAAATAGTGCTGTAATAAACATATGTGTGCATGTGTCTTTATAACACAATGGTTTATAATCGTTTGGATATATACTCAGTAATGGGATTGCTGGGTCAAATAGTATTTCTGGTTCTAGATCCTTGAGGAATCACCAGACTGTCTTCCACAATGGTTGAACTAAATTGCATTCCCACAGTGTGAAAGCATTCCTATTTCTCCACATCTTCTCCAGCATCTGTGGTTTCCGGACTTTTTAATGATCACCATTCTAACTGGTGTGAGATGGTATCTCACTGTGGTTTTGATTTGCATTTCTCTAATCACCAGTAATTATGAGCTTTTTTCATGTATTTGCCACATAAATGTCTTCTTTTGAGAAGTGTCTGTTCATATCCTTCACCCACTTTTTGATGGGGTGGTTTGTTTTTTTCTTGTAAATTTGTTTATGTTTCTTGTAGATTCCGGATATTAGTCTTTATGGTTTTAAGTTTTACATTTAAGCATTTAATCCATATTGGATTAATTTTTGAATAAAGTGTAAGGAAGGGGTCCAGTTTCTGTTTTCTGCATATGGCTAGCCAGTTTTCCCAACACCATTTATTAAATAGGGAATCTTTTCCCCATTTCTTTTTTCTGTCAGGTTTGTTGAAGATCCAATGGTTGTAGATATGTGGTGTTATTTCTGAGGTCTCCATTCTGGTCCATTGGTTTATATATCTGATTTGGTACCAGTACCATGCTGTTGTGCTTACTGTAGCCTTGTAATAAAGTTTGAAGTCAGGTAGTGTGATGCCTCCAGCTTTGTTCTTTTTGCTTATGATTGCTTTGGCTATATGGGCTCTTTTTGGTTCCATATGAAATTTAAAGTAGTTTTTTTCTAATTCTGCAAAGTAGCTTGATAGGAATAACATTGAATCTACAAATTACTTTGGGCAGTATGGCCATTTTCATGATATCAGTTATTTCTATCCATGCACATGGAACGTTCATGTTCTGTCTTATTTCTTTGAGCAGTGGTTTCTAGTTCTCTTGAACAGTTCCTTCACATCCCTTGTAAGTTGTATTTCTAGGTATTTTATTCTCTTTGTAGCAATTGTGAATGGGAGTTCACTCATTATTTGGCTCTCTGCTTGTGTATTATTGGTGTATGGTAAGGCTTGTGATTTTTGCACATTGATATCGTATCCTGAGACTTTGCTGAAGTTGCTTATCAGCTTAAGGATATTTTGGGCTAAGACGATGGGGTTTTCTAAATATACAATCAAGTCATCTGCAAACAGAGACAATTTAATTTCCTCTTTTCCTTTTTGAATATCCTTTATTTCTTTTTCTTGCCTGATTGCCCTGGCCAGAACTTCAAATACTATGTTGAATAGAAGTGGTGAGAGAGAGCACCCTTGTCTTGAGCTGGTTTTCAAAGGAAATGCTTCCAGCTTTTGCCCATTCAGTATGATATTGCCTATGAGTTTGTAATAAATAGCTTTTATTATTTTGAAATATGTTCAATCAATACCCAGTTTATTGAGAGTTTTTAGCATGAAGGGGTGTTAAATTTTATTGAAGGCCTTTTCTGCATCTACTGAGATAATCATGTGGTTTTTGTGATTGGTTCTGTTTATGTGATGGATTATGGTTATTGATTTGGGTATGTTGAACCAGCCTTACATCCCAGGGATGAAACTTAATTGATCGTGGTGGATAAGCTTTTTAATATACTGCTGGATTCAATTTGCCAGTATTTTTTGAGGATTTTTGCATCAATGTTCATCAGAGATATTGGCATGAAATTTTCTTTTGTTGTGTTTCTGCCAGGTTTTGGAATCAGGATGATGCTGGCCTCATAAAATGAGTTTGGGATGAGTCCCTCTTTTTCTATTGTTTGGAATAGTTTCAGAAGAAATGGTACTAGCTATTCTTTGTACCTCTGGTAGAATTCAGCTGTGAAATCTGTCTGGTCCTGGGCTTTTTTTGGTTGATAGGCTGTTAATTACTGCCTCAATTTCTGAACTTGTTATTTGTCTGTTCAGGGATTTGACTT
Organism: Sapajus apella; assembly: GCF_009761245.1. Taxonomy (NCBI): domain Eukaryota; kingdom Metazoa; phylum Chordata; class Mammalia; order Primates; family Cebidae; genus Sapajus; species Sapajus apella. The sequence continues at coordinate 34,589,477 of NW_022436942.1, forward strand.
CTTCCTGGTTTAGTCATGGGAGGGTATATGTGTCCAGGAACTTATCAGTATCTTCTAGATTTTCTAGTTTATTTTTGTAGAGGTGTTTATAATACAACCTGATGGTAGTTTGTATTTCTGTGGGATCAATTGTGATATTCCCTTTATCATTTTTTGTCTATTTGGTTATTCTCTCTTTATTAGTCTAGCTAGCAGTCTATCTATTTGTTAATCTTTTTCAAAAACCACTTCCTGGGTATATTGATTTTTTGAAGTGTTTTTTGTTTCTCTATCTCCTTCAGTTATGCTCTGATCTTAGTTATTTCTTGTCTTCTGCTGGCTTTTTAATTTGTTTGCTTTTGCTTCTCTCGTTCTTTTAATTGTGATGTTAGGGTGTCAATTTCAGATCTTTCCAGCTTTCTGATGTGGGCATTTAGTGCTATAAATTTCCCTTTTAACATTGTTTTAGCTGTATTCCAGAGATTCTGGTAAGTTGTGCCTTTGTTCTCATTGGTTTTGAAGAACTTATTTATTTCTGCCTTAATTTTGTTATTTACCCAGTAGTCATTCAGGAGCAGGTCATTCAGTTTTCATGTAGTTTTGCAGTTTTGAGTGAGTTTCTTAATCCTAAATTCTAATTTGATTGCACTGTGGTTTGAGAGATTGTATGTTATGATTTCCGTTCTTTTGCATTTGCTGAGGGGTATTTTGCTTTCAGTTTTGTGGTCAATTTCAGAGTAGTTGCCATCTGGTGCTGAGAAGAATGTATATTCTGTTGTTTTGAGGTAGAGAGATCCGCACCTATCAGATCCACTTGATCCAGAGCTGAGTTCAGCTTCTGGATATCTTTGTTAATTTTCTGTCTCATTGGTCTAATGTTGACAGTGAAGTGTTAAAGTCTCCCAATATCATTCTGTGGGAGTCTAAGTCTCTTTGTAGGTCTCTAAGAACTTTATTTATGAATCTGGGCACTCTTGTATTGGGTGTATACGTATTTAGGATAGTTAGCTCTTGATGCTTTGATCCCTTTACCATTATGTAATGCCCTTTTTTGTCTTTTTTATCTTTGTTGGTTTAAAGTCTGTTTTATCAGAGACTAGGATTGCAACCCTGATTTTTTTTTCTTTCCATTTGCTTGGTGAATATTCCTCCATCCCTTTATTTTGAGCCTATATGTGTCTTTGTACATGAAATAGGTCTCTTGAAAACAGCACACTGATGGGTCTTGACTCTATCCAATTTGCCAGTCTGTGTCTTTTAATTGGTGCATGTAGCCCATTTACATTTAAGGTTAATATTGTTATATGTGAATCTGATCCTGACATTATGATGCTGTTTATTTTGTGCATTAGTTGATGTTTCTTCATAGTAGCATTGGCCTTTATATTTTGGTGGTTTTTTTTTTTCCCTCCCCCCCCATGGCTGGTACCAGTTTTTCCTTTCCATTTTTAGTGCTTCCTTCAGGAGCTCTTGTAAGGCAGGCCTGGTGGTGACAAAATCCCTCAGCATTTGCCTGTATGTAAAGGATTTTATTTCTCCTTCACTTATGAAGCATAGTTTGGCTAGATATGAAATTCTATGTTGAAAGTTCTTTTCTTGAATGATGTTGAATATTGTCCCCCATTCTCTGGCTTGTAGGGTTTCTGCAGAGAGATCCACTGTTAGTCTGATGGACTTCCCTTTGTAGGTAACCTGACTTTTCTCTCTGGCTTCCCTTAACATTTTTCCCTTTGATTCCACCTTGGAGAATCTGATGATTATGAATCTTGGGGTTGTACTTCTTGAGGAGTATCTTAGTCGTGTGCTCTGTATTTCCTGAATTTGAGTGTTGGCCTGTCTTCCTAGGCTGGGGAAGTCCTCCTGGATAATTTCCTGATGTGTGTGGCTCCTTGCACTTGAGGGTGAAGCAGTGCCCCACTCTGCTTCTGCTTGCTCTCCATAGGCTGCACCCACTGCCTAACCAGACCCAATGAGATGAACTGGCTACCTCAGTTGGAATTGCAGATATCACTGCTAGGAAGTACAGACTGGAGCTATTTCTGTTTGGCCATCTTGGCCCCTCCCCAACAAGCGATCCTTAAGGGAGTTCTAAACATGAAAACAAAAGAATGATATCTGCTACCACAAAAACATACTTAAGTACATAGCCCTCAGACTTTATAAACCAATTATACAACAGAGACCACAAAGCAGTCAGCTAACAACTGCACAATAGTTTTAAAGCCTCACATATCAATATTAACTTTGAATGTAAACCTTCTAAATGCTCCACTTAAGGGGCACAGAGTGGCAAGTTGGATGAAAAAAACAAGACTCATCCACCCATCCAACTGCTATCTTCCATCTCATATGTAATAACACTCATAGGCTCAAAGTAAAAGGATAGAGAAAGATTTTTATGCAAACAGAAAACAAAATGGGGTGTTACTATTTTTATATCAACCAAAACAGATTTTAAATCAACAGTAAAAAAGGAGAAGGGCATTACATAATGATAAAGGGTTCAATTCAACAGGAAGACTTACCTAATTCTAAATATATACATAATGATAAAGGGTTCAATTCAACAAGAAGATTTACCTAATTCTAAATATATACATAATGATAAAGGGTTCAATTCAACAAGAAGACTTACCTAATTCTAAATATATACACACCCAAAATTAATTGGAGCACCCAGGTTCATAAAACAAGTACTTGTGGACCTACAAAAAGATTTTTGACAGCTACACAATAATAATGGGGGACTTCAACATCCCACTGACAATAGTAGACACATCATGAAGGCAGAGAACTCACAAATTCTGGGCTTAAATTCAACACTTAACCAATTGGACCTAATAGATACACAATTGAATCCTCCATCCATCTGCCACAAAACATACATTCTTTTTATCTGCACACAGAACATAGCCTGAGATTGACCAGATGCTTGGCTATAAAGAAAGTGTTAATAAATTCAAAAAAAGTAAAATTATACTAATCATACTCTCAAATCACAGTAGAATAAAAATAGAAAACAATATCAAGAAGATCTTTCAAAACTACGTAATTACATGAAAATTAACCTCCTAAATGACTTTTGAGTAAACCACAAAATTAAGGCAGAAATAAAAAAAAAAAAATTGAAATAAAACAGGGACACAATATGCCAAAATCACTGGGATGCAGCAAAAACACTGTTAAGAGGAAAGTTTATAGCACTAAATGCCTACATCAAAAAGCTGGAAAGATCTCAAATCAACAGTTTCACATTGCACCTAGAGGAACTAGAAAAATAAGAGCTAACCCCAAAACTAGCAGAAGAAAAGAAGTAAAAACTTAAGACCTCAAAATCCATACAAAGAATCAATGATACCAAAAGTTGACTCCCTGAAAGGATAAGCAAGATTGGTAGACTACTAGCAAGATTAGCAAAGTGAATATACTTTAAACGGGACAAGAAATAAAATGTGGGAGAAATTATTTAAATTTTTTTAAACTAAAAATGGCTGGACATGATGACTCATACCTGTGATCCCAACACTTTGGGAGGCTGAGGTGGGAGGAATGCTGGAGCCTAGGAGTTCAAGACTAGTGTGAGCAACAAAGTGAGACAACGTCTCTGCAAGAAATGAAAATAAAAATTTAGAAACTGAGTTTATTATTTTCTCATATTTAACAAATGCTTAACTAAGATTTGTATCTATGGACTAAATTTTAGGAAAAAAAGGTAAAATGAGTGTTGATTGAGGAGGTTAGCATTATTTTTAGCAAAGTTATATGGTAACACAGAGCTGCATTTTTCAGTTCACATTTGATTTTCAAAGTAAACAGAGTCATTAAAAAGTATGTATGTATCAGGCCAGGCATAGTGGCTCACAGCTGTAATACCAGCACTTTGGGAGGCCAAGGCAGGCAGATCACCTGAGGTTAGGAGTTCAAGACCAGCCTGACCAACATGGAGAGACCCTATCTCTACTAAAAATACAAAAATAGCTGAGCATGGTGGCACATACCTGTAATCCCAGCTACTCGGGAAACTGAGGCAGGAGAATCACTTGGAGGCAGAGGTTGTGGTGAGCCAAGATTCCACATTGCACTCCAGCCTTAGCAACAAGAGTAAAACTCCATCTCAAAAAAAAAAAAAAAAAAAAAAGTATGTACTGGAGATCTTCATCAATTTTCCAAAGAACTTTTACCATCATTTGACATTTAAATTATTCTCTTTTTAAGGACTAATGGAGTTATTATTTTGTTTGTTCTCCTTGAAATGTTAGTTGGTTTAATTCTAGTCAGCTGTTTATCAACAGGATTTTTAATTAATTCCTAAAATCCTGAATCTCTTGCAAGAATTGTGATGTCATTTTGCAATTGATCTATATATTGCATTTGCCTTGTATTGTTGGATGTTAACAGCACTGTACAATCAATAAGAAACCTACAAAGACGTTGACTCTTCCTACGAGGATTACTTGTAATTATATAGCATGTAATTGTATAAGTTGGTTAGTAAATTTGTGTGTGCATGTGTGTGTTATGACTACTTTTGCTGCCCTATGTCACCTTGTTACTGTAGTGACTTGAATGTGAATACTCAGAAAATGAGGGTGCCTATATTTTAATTGTTATAAAATTATATGTTAGTGCAGAATTCTATAGAGTTTTCTGATAATGGGGCATGGTGGCATTATCACCTACTTTTTTTCTTTTTGTTTTACTTAAGTTCTGGGATAAACGTTCAGAATGTGCAGGTTTGTTACATAGGTATACATGTGCCATGGTGGTTCGCTGCACCTATCAACCCATCAAATTCTAGGTTTTAAGCCCTGCATGCATTAGGTATTTGCCCTAATGCTCTCCCTCTCTTTGCCTCCCACCCTCTGACAGGCCCTGGTGTGTGATGCTCCCCTCCCTGTGTCCATGTGTTATTGTTCAACTCCCACTTAGAGTGAGAAAGTGCAGTGTTTGGCTTTCTGTTCCTATATCACCTACTTTTTAATTATTATCTTATATTGACAAGAAACTTGAATTTAGCAGACAGTTTGAAGAATTATAAATACAGAAGATTCTTAATACAAATTTATACACTACGTTCCCAGTTAGAAATATTCCTAAGCTCTTTTAGGCTAAATATCTGTGTTAAGCACTATATCTATACTGAACATTATGGATTTTTTATTTAAAACAGTGCTGTCTCATAGAAATATAAGGCACACATTTTATTTCACATTTTCTTTTAGCTACATTAAAAAGGTAAAAGGAAGCAGGTAAAGTTAATTCTAATTTTATTTAATCTAATATATCCAAAATATTATTTCAAATTGTAATCAATATAAAAACTATTAAGCAGATATTTTACGTTCTTTGTTTCATACCAAGTCTTTAAAATCTGATGCATATTTTGCATGCAGAGCGCATCTCAATTTAGACTAGCCACATTTCAAGTGCTCAGTAAGTAGCTACAGTATGAGATAGTACAGATTTGTTTATTTATTTATTTAGAGACAGGATCTTGCTGTGTTACCCAGGCTGGAGTGCTGTGGTGTGATCTCAGCTCAGTGCAACCTGTCTCTTGAACTCAACTAAAACTCCCACCTCAGCCTTCCAAGTATCTGGGACTACAGGCATATGCCACCACGCCCAGCTAATTAAAAAACTTTTTTTTGGCAGGGCGAGTGCCTGACACCTGTAATTCCAGCACTTTGGGAGGCTGAGGCAGGTGGATCACAAGGTCAGAAGTTCACGACCAGCCTGGCCAACGTGGTGATATCCCGTCTCTACTAAAAATACAAAAATTAGCTGGGCACGGTGGCGTGTGACTGTAATCCCAGCCATTTGGGAGGCTAAAGCAGGAGAACTGCTTGAACCGGGACTCAGGAGGTGGAGGTTGCAGTGACCTGAGATCATGCCACTGCACTCCAGCCTGGGCTACAGAGTGAGACTTGGTCTAAAAAAAAATTTTTTGTGTGTGTAGAGATGAGTTCTTACTATATTGCCTAGGCAGATCTCGAACTCCTGGGCTCAAGAGATTCTCTCACCTTGGCCTCCCAAAGTGCTGGGATTACAGGAATGAGCCACCATGCCCAGCCCTAATAGCACAGATTTAAGGATTGAGCTCTTACAAGTAGCTCATCTCTGGAGCACATCTTATTCAATACTCAAGTACTTTTCTTAATAAGATTTGAGGTAGGGATTCTGTAGTAGAGGGTGTTATGAACTCAGTGTTTTTGTCTTTCTAAAATTCATATGTTAAAAACTTTAATCCCTAAGGTGGGGCCTTTGAGAGGTAATTAGGTTCAGATGAGATCATGAGGGTGGAGCCCCTGTTCAGTATTAGTGTCCTTATAAGAAGAGGAAGAGACTAGAGCTCACTCTCTCTGCCATGTAAGTACACATCAAGAAGTTGGCCATCTACAAGTCAGGAAGAGGGCCCCCATTAGGAACTGAATTGGCCATCACCCAGATGGTTGTATGGGACTTTCCAGCCTCCAAAATAGTCAGAAATAAATTATATTGTTTAAACCACCCGGTCTACTAAGACAGAGGGAAAGACAATAGAAATGTAATATAATAATGACAACTACCACTGCCTCACAATTTGGTAGAAAAGAAAGACGCGTGAAAAGAAAATAAGGGAAGAAGGAGGAAAGGCGCTTCTTATGAGAGTCGGAAAATACAACATAGAAAAGGTAACATTTGAGTTGGGCCGTGAAGGATAAGCAGGAATTTGATAGAGAAATAAGTAATCAAATGACATTCCAGTCAAAAGGAACAGAAACCCTGAGTAACAGAAGAACCTAGCATTTGGTGTCTGATGAGAAGTTAAATGAAGCTGAACTACAAGAAACAGGGTCTCTAGGGTGGGTAGTTGGCGTGAGGATTGTAAAGTGTTTGTATCAACCACTGCTCAAAATAAGAGGATCTGATTTAAAATGTTGCTGAGCAACAACAAACCAGTGACACCCACAGAATAGTTTTTCCATTTTCTGTCGTTTTACTTAAACTAAAATAAATATTCTTTGAACAAGGATTGGCTAAGTTAGCTCATAGGAAGATCCTAAGAGTAAGAGTACTGGAGATCCTTGCATGAACATGCTTGTGATTGATTACTATTGGCTTCCAGGTTAGATAAAGATATAAAGGCAGGTTGGGACTGGAGATGTTGGGTTGAGAGAATAAGATAATGAAAAGCCTGCAAGTCATCGTAAATATGGAGAAAATATTTAGCCACAGGGACAGTGAAGAGCTTAAGAGGTAGAAGGGAGACTGTTGTGGCCAAGGGGCAGGAACTGGGGGAGTGAGCAATTCTAGTTGGTAAGGCCCAGGAAAGATTTGTTAAAATAGGTGGAATAGAATTGGTTAAAGAAGTTTGTGGGCAGAGTGTTAGACATTCAAATGGAGATGAAGACCACAGGCCAAGGCCCAAGTCCTCAGGGGTTGTAGAGGAGGTCTGAGGATGAGAATGGTATGAGTTGAATGGGTATAAATGAATGTCAGACATCTCAAATGTTACTGAAGAAAGGCTGTGTACCAATGGCGCGTTGGAAAGCTGGGAAAATTTTGGTCCCACCTGTTAGGCATGTTACTTGCATAAAGAGACCACCAGGAAGGCTTTGTGTGAGCAACATAGCTGTTTATTCACTCTGATGTGGGTGGGCTGAGTCCAAAAAGAGAGTCAGCAGAGGGTGGTGGGTTAGGAGTTGGTTTTACAGGTTGGGGCAAGTGGTCAGTTAAAGGTGGTAATCTATTTTAGGAAGGGGAGGTGCATCATGGGATGCATGTTCACAAGGGTAGGGGTCATCTGTTACAAACAAGCATGATCATAAGGGTGAGGGGTATCGGTTGCAAGCAGAGGGGAGGGTGTGGTAAATTACATAGTTAGAGGAGTGGGGGTCTTGAGAAACCCAATGTCCAGGGGGGAAATTCCACAAGGCTGAGCAGGAACAATGGTTGCAGGGGAAGAGCAATTAGTTGAGGCAGAAACAAGTTGTTTCACTTCTTTCTGTGGCCATGTGATTACTTGTGGTTACTTCTGACTTTCTGGCTTCTGGGAACCATCCAGAGGTGTACATGTGGGTCACCAAGGCCTTAATGGCCAGGCTTGGACTTAGAGGCCTGACACCAACATCCCAAGATACAGTGAATGAGAATGAATGAATGCTTTTAGCCAAGCACTTTACCAGGGTTAGGATGTCAGAAGAGCAGAGAGAAGCAGCATGGCACAGACTAGTGGCTTTCAAACTTTGACTGTGTCCAGGAAATGCTGGGAAGAGCTGACTAAAAGCACCGATCGGTTGTTATGGTATGGACATTCAAATGCACACCAAGAGAGCCATTGATATAAAGAAGAGAGACAACCTGGGTTTAAGTCACTTCTTTCACTTACTAATGGTGTAAACTTGAGCAAATTACTTAACTCTGGCCCTCAGCTTCCTCATCAAACATGTAGCTATATCATACATATATTTCAGGATCAAAATGAAGTAAACTTTAACTGAGAGCATGCCAGATTATACTGTGCCATCAAAAGTATCCAGCTGGTGGTCACAGGCTGCAGTGAACTGGCAGAAGATAGCTGTTCTCTGTAATTGGAATAGTCCAGTATATAACTATTAGACTTCCCCAATCTTGGGCAGGGTCTAAGCTAAAGGGCAGAAGATGAAAGCTCATTGCTATGGAACTGCGCACCAGCTGTCTGGGCCTCTCCACTCAAGAGCAGGTTTTCCTGCACCCCATTGGCAGTTTGTACCTCATCTTTGCTCAGCTACTGAGAGGCTGGTAGGCTAACTGCTGAAGGATATGAATCATTTGCTGAGGTTACCCAGAAGAGACGCTCTGAAGAAATTTGATGGAATACACAGTGAGAACTTTTCTCTTGACATAACGCATATTAGAACAGCATTACCTCTTATAGAAAAAAAAAAAAAAGGAGCCTCGACAGATGTTTATGCTGAAATTAACTTATATTTCAACCTCAAAGCACTCTTATCAAACTAAGAGGATTTGAAATGTCAGTAAATGTTTTTCTCTATGACATATCTATACTAAAGAAAGTTTCGAAAAATATTTAAAGACAAGTATAGCAATGTTTAAGAGTTTAGAAGTTCATATTATTCAACTCTCAACATTATCTTTAAATCCATAATTTTAAAAGTGACTTCTCTGTTAAGTATGAGCAGCATAGATCCCAGCAGTGCTTGTGAATTTGGTGTGGTGGCTCTCTCTGTTTTTATACCATACCAGTCAAAGAAAAAAGCAGAAGTTCCACCGCAGCTTCCTCTTGGGTGAAAATGCCTCAAGGGCAGCTACAGTTAGGAAGTGATAAAGTAAAATGTAGCCTGCAAAGGGGTAGAAAACAGGGAGTACTTAAATATATGAATTAACAACATGCCTCCTTTGACCAGACTTCAGTCAGGCTCCTTTAAGCCCTCTTCTCCACTGGGCCCTTATCTTGGCCCTCGTCCTTCCCCGACCTGCATAGCCTGGTTTTAGCAAGAATCCTGTTAAGTCAATTTGGAGGAAATATTTCCCATTCTTTTCTGATCATCCTGGCCAGACCACAGCAAGAATCCTGTTAGATCAATTTAACAAGAATCTCCTCATCCCTGATGTCTCGTCTTATTGATTTTCTATCCAGACTCTGTTCCTTGGCAAATAAATCCCCAGGTGTCTATTGTACTTAGAATTGAGCCCAATTCTATACTAAGGTCTTTTTTTCCTTATTGCAATTTTTTAAAATAAAATCTATTTTTACCACTTTAGTATCTGGCTTTGGTTCTCTTTAATAATAAGTACAACCAAGATACATGTATACACATAGTTCCAATGTTTAAGATAGAATACGTGGTTTCAATGCCCATATGCTGATGATGAAAGTGTAAATTAATACAAGTTCCAAGAGAGTAATTGGAGACTCTATATTTGAAATCTTTAAAACACTCATATTCTATTAGTCACTAATTCTATTTCTAGGACTCAATCTTACTAAATATAGAATATCTAAAGATATCCACAGCATTATTATAATAAAGAATAATTAAATCTAAATTTAATTCAACAGTGTGATATGTAAATTATGCATTCATTTGCAAAAACATTGTATAGCCCTCAAAATGTTTATGAAAACATGCTTATGAAATAATACAGAAAGCAAGATATAAAATTGCGTGAAATTATGCCCTTGATTAACAAAATATCTATATGTGTATTATATATTTTAAATATATATGAATATATATATAAAAGATTGATAGAGGCACATGAAAATGTTGAGAGGGCATCTTCTTAGATGTATTGATGTTTTTTCCTTTATCCTCAAAAAGTCAGGATTCTTAGTTGCAAACAAAAGAAGCCACTCTAGCAAAGTAAAGTGGAAGTGATATTTATTAAAAGAAATAAGGTAGCTGACAGAATGATTAAGGGGGCTGAGAACAGTCCCTAGGCTAAGCTTTCTAGGGCAATGTCCAAGTCTGCTGTAAAAATCATCACCATTGCTGCTACTGAGTAATAAATACCAGCAACTGAACTTGTTTAAAACTTCTGGCTATCCTGCTCTTCTACAAAACTATCACCTCTTAAACTACAACCCCCAAAAACTGTACTTGTCTGTTGCTACCCATCTATCAAAAATATGCAGAGGCTGTTTCTTCATATTGCTCGTCTCCAGATCAAAGTCTTAACTCTGAGCATAGGAGTGACACAGCTGACTTATACGGTAAAAGGATAATTCTGATTGCCAGAAGGAGAATATATATAAGGGCAAGGAAGGAAGCAAGGAGAGTACTTAGAAACCATTGTAAAAATCCAGGCAATAAGTAAATATAGGCTAGTAGAAGGCGGAGTGGTGAGAAATAGCCAAATTCTAGATAAATTTCAAATATAGACATTGTAGGATTTACTAATTGCCTACGTGTGAGGAGTAAGAGAAAGAAAATTCAGGAATGATCCCAAGATTTCGACTTGAGAATTTGAAAGTTATTTGGGTAATAGTGTACTGAGATGAGGAAGCCCTTGGGCAACGTGACGGGTAGCAGTTAAGTACGCGAGGTGAGCTCAAGTCTAGAGATAGAAATATGGAAAATGCCTTGCATAAGATCTGGTACCTACTAGGATAGTAAGCGGGGATTTCCTGTTTGTTGAGTACAATTCTGGGTATATCTGGGCTTGCCTAATCAAAATCCTATTTTCATATAAATGAAGGAGCCTCCTAGAAAGAAAACTGCTGAAATTGACTCTACAGAAAATTCTTTAGCCCTTGACAGAGAAGGAAGATTCTGAACAGCATAGATACCATCACTTGAATTTATCTCCTAATCCAAATTCTGTAGATAGGCAATCAGGGAAGATGTAAGCAAAAATGAAAGGGCGTCTGAGCATGGAGCACTGCTTTGAGACTGACCCTGTGGCCTGGCTTCTTGATGTACCTCTAATAGAAACCCATGGAACAATGGCCACACAAAACAAAAGACCAGTGTCTGGAGAAGTAGCATAAGCTCTTGGTGGAAATGGACTTCTTCACCAGTTAATGTAAAAGAAACCCTAAGACAACCTTTTGTGGGTGATTTTACAAGGCATTGAGGTCCTTCCTATGTTAGGCAGTTGTGGGCAAAATCAATGAGGTATGTGTTATCATCCTAATCTGGCACAATTGGCTCCACTTGGGGAAGAAAGCTCTGGTTATAGTACATATTATCACTAATGAAAGGAATTGAGAAAAGGAAAGTAGTAAGAGTACAAATGAATAGATGATTTCTTCTCTTAAGTCTGAGAAATCGAAAGGAAATATATAGCAGAATCCTTAGCAACAAGAGAATTCAGTTTAGCTATATTTATGCTTGAATACACAAATATAATTAACCTAGTCCTGAGAACAGCATACAATCCAAAATCATCCGAGCTAGGCAAAAGAATTAAAGTAAAAATTAACTTTACAAAGCTATGTATTTTTAAAAGGCAATTATTTTTGAAAATGATCATTTGTTGAGTAGAGAAAGGGAATACATAACAAAGCTAAAAATGTCCAAACATGCAACATAAAATTGTTGCATTTTAATAACTAAAAAAGCCAACATTACTGTTTTGTACATTATTTTAGAAGAAATTGGTATATTTAGTAGGAGCTTTGCTCTGCTCCAGTGTCATTGTATAATTCTCTTTGAATAAGAAGTGGCGTTTGCCCAACATTTTTCATCTAAATATCTAAAAATGTCTAAAAACTAATTATAAAACATCATTATGGGTCATTCAGTACATCTGTTTCTAATAGGAAAATAAGTTATTTATGTAGACTATCCAAATGAATACCAGATGCAGTGTATGGAAAGTCAGAAGATAAAGAACCCATCAAGAAACAAATTTGACACCATTGTGAATAATTGATATCAAAACTCATTATTGAACTATAGCAGTAATATTTATAGTGTCTAGATACATTTTTTCCTAACTTGATCTTATTCTCTTATCAAAATGTAATGCTATAAATATGAAAGTGTTCTAGGTTAAACATAGCCTCAACTGTATATATGTGTATTAGTCCATTTTCATGCTGCTGATAAAGACATACCTGAGACTGGGTAATTTATAAAGAAAAAGAGGTTTCATGAACTCACAGTTCTGCATGGCTGGGGAGGCCTCACAATCATGGCAGAAGGTGAAAGGCACATCTTATGTGGCAGCAGGCAAGAGAATGAGAGCCAAGAGAGAAGGCAAAACCCTTATAAAACCATCAGATCTCATGAGACTTATTCACTACCATGACAACAGTATGGGGGAAACTGCCCCCATGATTCAATTATCTCTCACAGGGTCCCTCCCACAACACATGGGAATTATGGGAGCTACAATTCAAGATGAGATTTGGGTGGGGACACAGCCAAGCCTTATCAGTATGGAATGTACTTATGCATACCTAGAGTAATAAAGGAAAGTAATAATAGTACATATAGTACTTACTCTGCGTCAGGTACTCCCTAGTCTGTTCTTACAAATAACTTCTTATTTAAATTTATCAATCCGGTGAAGGAAATACTACTATTCCTATTTTACTGACAAGGAAACTAAGGAACAGAAAGAAAAAATGCCTATTCATAGAGTATTTGATTTGAACCCAGACAGGCTAATAAACTTGTGCTTTCAACAACTACAGGCATAACCATATCTGAAGTGTTAAGATCACCTTTGGACTGTGAATTCCTGATTAGAGTACTTCAGTTCTATTTAACTGCTTCTATCACATGGATTATAGTTAACTTATACATTGTCACATACGTAAAACTAGTTTATACCAAATTAAAGTATTATCACACAATAATATAACAGTGATGTGTTTGCTTAATAAATATCATAGTCCCTTTCTCTTTCTGAATCCTTTATCTTTGTTCATCCCCACATCCAACACATAGCCCCAATAAAATAGAGGGTTAGAGGTTTTGGAGCCTAAATGTTTACGAAATCCAACTGGAAAGTAAGGGATTATAAAAAATTCTGTATCATTTCTCCCCTAGGAATAAAACTCATCATGTATGTAAATGAATATATTTAGAACAGTATGGCAAGGTTGAGATTTTTCCACATAATGTAAATGATTATCTCCAGCTACACACACTGTTGCTTTTTATAAGACACTTCAGTAAAACATGCTGGGATAGAGAGACATAGTCTATCATGCAGTGTTACCCACAATACTGAAATTGCTGAAATTCCTTTAGTCTTTCATCTATGCATGAGTTTATCAGGCTATATATATGTGTGAATTTGTGCATGATTTTAAAGATCCCATGACTCTCCAAAATAGTTGTAGTTTATTTTATGACTCTGAAAGATAGTCTATTCTCACTGTAAAAAAAAGAAAAAAAAAGTTAAATGATACAGAAAAGAATAAAAAAGTTAAAAAATCTTTTAGAATGCTACTATGCAGTGATAAGCACTAAAAACCAATCTCTCTCTCTTAACACACATGCATAATTATCAAAGAGATCATGGCGAAAACTCACAGCAAAGTTAGAAGCCTTCTGAGAAGTGAAGGCTTACATTTGCTTCCAGGTAAAAGTTCCTGTTCTGTGGCAAACCACTTCTACGGGCTTTTGTTGCAAACAGATAGTGTGAATTGAAAAGTTTTAGAGGTGTGGCTCTAAGGAGCTAACATGGTCTGCCCAGTAACACAGAAATCATTTCTGTGATGGTAGACTTACCCTTTTGCTGATTGTTGTCAGGAAGTTAGAGAAAAAAAAATATTAAATCATTTCAACACCAAGATAACATTGGTTATTCTTGGGAGTTGTATAACAGGAATTACAAAAGCAACCGCAGAACACCACTGAATTTGCTTGCTTGTGGGGTCTCATATTTCTTGTTGTTGTGTTCAAAACTCAGTTCAACTCACAGAGACCCAGAAGAAATTGAGAAGCAGACCTTGGACGTGGTTACCACTGCACACTGGAGAAAGGTCTCTTTGTTTATTGTTACTACATTGATCAAAAAGTTGCCTATGAGACCTGGATAAGAAACTGCTTATCTCAGGTTGCTATAATGTAAAGAGATGCCAGTAGAAATTAGGAAGCATGGACAAAATTTGAAATTATATATGAGTATTTTAAGGGTGTGTGTGTGTCAATAGTAATTCTGCCTTATGGTTCTATAATGGTTTCTTTTTATTTGTTTTTAATGATGAGGTTTCGCTCTGTCACCCAGGCTGGATTACAGAGACATAGCTATAGCTCTCCATAGCCTCGCCTCAAATTTTGGGGATCAAGCTATCCTCCTACCTCAACTTTCTGAGTCACTGGGGCTACAGTTGTGCCTGAAATGTTTCTTTACTTTTTGTTTGCATTAGAAATATTTCCCCAACCCATTCCATTTTCCGTATCTCTTAATTTTCTAAAATACGGGTGTTTTCTAAAACCAGGTCTAAACCCCACACACAGCTAAAATCCTCCAATAACTTCCATTACTTTGGTGATAAAATCAAAAATCATTAACAGAATTGAGAAATCCTTCCTGATCTGACTCTTACTTCCCTCCCCCGAGAGGCATGAAAGCATCATTTGGATTCTGTATTCTATGAGACCAGGTATCATGTTTCCTACCAGTCAGCATCAGTACTTGAAGACCATATTTACTTGCCATAACACCATGTTTTCAACTTCACAACTAGATATATAATAGTTCCTATTCCTCCAATTCCCTTCTTCTCTCCAGCCCTTTTTTACTTGATCAGCACCTAGCTGATTCTAGCCTCAGCAAAGGCCTCACCTGCTCTATGTAGGAGGCTATCTCTGACCTTTCCAGAAGGGGTTAAGTATGCTGTCTTGTGTGTCCATATCTCCCTGTGCTTTTATATCTAGATCTCCAACAGTCCCTGTTGTAACCACTCTTGTCACCACCATATCACAGCTCTTACCACAGTGAGCTCCTTGGGGCCAGTGACCGTATTTTTATTTGTGTATTACTAAGGTGAATATACAAGGCAAGAATTTAATATTAGCTAGTTCATTTGATTCTGCCAAACCTCTATAATTAAGGAAGTAGAAAAGACCCTATAGCCTCCTCATTCAATAGGTAGCTGAGGTTTAGAGAGCTTAGTATCTTGTCCAAGGTCTTACAGCTAGTTAGGAACATAAACTAAAATCTGAAATTGAGATCTGTATTCTCTCTCTCTCTCTCTCTCTCTCTCTCTCTCTCTCTCTCTGTGTGTGTGTGTGTGTGTGTGTCTCTCTCTCCCCACCTCTATTCCAGCTTTCTCTTTGCCTGAACACACACACACACACACACTCTTACATGTTTCGACCATTGTGAATGAATTCTAGGTCAAGTTTATGATGTTAACCAGATATTCCAACCACTGTGTGTTGATATGACTCTAAAAAGAAAAAGATTTCTGAAAGCATTTTGCAAGGCATTTATAGAAGTAAGAGATATGTTTCCATTTTATCACCACAACCTCCATTAAAAATTGGAAGCTATTATTCCTGGAGACTTCAGAATTTTCTTTGGAAATATCCTGCAATTCAAAAGGAAGTCTGACACAGCCTCATAAAAATCTATGTTGCAATAGACGCTGTGTCACTGAAAACCACCGAAAAGACAGGGTTAAGAACACAAAGTGAGCTGCAAACCATATATGGAGAAACCCGTTTCTTAAAACTAGTGATGAACTCATGCTCCTTCTGTTTTCTCAAAGCTGAAGTCAGCTAGCTTTGTAAAGCTGCAGGCTGAGCACTCAGAAAGGCAATCACACTCAAAACGGTGGCGGCTCCGGACTGCAGCCTCCAAAGGCTCCATGCCAGACAAAGCATGCGCGTCACGCTGGCTGCAGTAGCCTGGATGGTTTCTTTTGTCTCCAGTTATTCACACACAGCACACATTTTGCCAGATATCGAAGATGAAGATTTCATCAGAGACTGCGTTCGAATTCATAACAAGTTCCGTTCAGAGGTGAAACCAACAGCCAGTGATATGCTATACATGGTAAGGAAAATATCATTATTCATGACGTAAGTCGGTCAGGAACAACTAATGTGTATTGACTTTGGTGTTAATGCCTTGGCAATCCTGAATGATTTTTTTGCATTGTGATTAATGTATGCAGTAAATTCACAATCTGTGATCATAGCGAATCCAGTTTAGCTCTCTTCTCAGCTGTTGTCATAAGCAAGTGCCACCGCACATTTCACTTCTCTTTTTGGACACTTCCTGTTCTCTGGTTTTCAATAGAGTTTACTTCTCTTTTTGTTATTTTCTTCCCTGTTAATTTTTGTGATTTTGTTTCTTTTGGGGGTTTTGCCTCTAAATTTACTGTTTGTGTTGCTGACAAAGTACTGAGTTGCTCAGGAAGGCAGCATGGCACCGGGGGAAAGGATGGAATTTTGATTCAGTAAGGCTTGTGATTGAATTTCAGATCTGTGACTTTAAGCTGGTTTTTAACCTTTCTGAACTTCTTAGGATGTGGGCTATGGTGGTTATTAACTAATGCTGTGAAACACAGCACACACTATTTTGCCCATAACTGGCCTTCCGTGAAATGTGTTTTCCTCACTTAGATTCTAAATTCCATGAAACTAAATCATCATGTTTCCTACCTGCCCTACTCCGTGCTTGAAGACCGTATTTTGCAGAGGACTTACATGCAGCGGTATCTTCTCTTTTCTTATCTCACCTCATTTTCCATTCAGATTCCCACTGTACTCATCCCAGTTACATTTTAGATGAGCCCCCTATTGTTTAATTTCTGACCCCCTATTAATTCATGTTTCTTTTTGCAGACTTGGGACCCAGCGCTAGCCCAAATAGCAAAAGCATGGGCCAGAAATTGCCAGTTTTCACATAATACACAGCTGAAACCACCCCACAAGCTGCACCCAAACTTCACTTCACTGGGAGAAAACATTTGGACTGGGTCTCTGTCCCTGTTTTCTGTGTCTTCCGCTATCACAAACTGGTATGACGAAATCCAGGACTATGACTTCAAGACTCGGAAATGCACAAAAGTCTGTGGCCACTACACTCAGGTAAGTGTCTGCCCTATATTTTCTTGAAACTGTCTTTTCCAGTGAGGAGAAAATTGTACTATGTGGTTCAGAAATACATAGTATGCTCGTAGGTCTGTAAATATAAGGGAGTTACAAACTTACTTTAAAAATAATAAATAGTACAGACTCCAATAACAGAGAAAATAGTACTTGAAAAGTTTAGTTGTGCAAACTAAACACATAATAGGTAATATGTGAGGCCCACCAACGTGGACAAGCTTTGAAGAATTCCTATGGCAGCTGTTCTCCCATACGACTTTATTTTTGAGAAATCAAAGAACCTTATGAGTGAATGGATTTTCAGGTTCCATCTGGCACAAGTTTTAAATGGAATTTGAAGCAATTTTGGGGGGACTATAAAATTGAAAGAAACAAGCCTCTCAGACAGAAACAGCAGTAAGAACTGATGCTCCACAACCTCTCATTCTCTCAAGCATTGACTGAAAACCTGTGTGCCGCCCACTGAGCGCCGTGTACTTTGCCACCCAAGGAGGCAGAAAAAGTCAGTTCCAGCCCAACAGAGACACCAATGTGTAAACTTATATGAACCGTTCTAAGGGTATTCTGCCCCCAGAATCCACATTAGTAGTCCCCGTAGCCACAGAGCCACCCATTGAGTTTTATTTTTATTTTTATTTTTACTCAAGCTGAGTCTGGCTCCCTAACCCTCCTTCACGTTTGCAGCGTGATGGAAACAACTCCCTAGGTAGTATCTGTCATAATCATCTTCCGGTGCTGCCTTCCTCTCCTGGCCACATTTTGTTTATTTACTTTCATTTCCTGGCCATCCTTGTCAAACTGATAACTTACCATACTTAACCTGTAACTGACTGTTTTTTTGGGGCACAAAAATCTGTTGAAATGAGGTATGAAGGCAAAAACGTTTCTATCAAGGCAGTTACATTGAAATATTAGGTGGTTTTAAAGAGCAACATGTTGTTAGAAAAACTCTCTCACTCCAGCTCAGCCTTACAAAGCCTGTGATCTCATTTATGGTGTCACGGATGAACCAAGTTTGGCGCAGTTACAAAAGATCAGTATTGTAAGAGTAAAGTGACTGATTTGAGTGAATTTTCATCTCGAGATTGTCGCAAGCAAAGGTGAGCTATCAAATCATCTCTAGGATCGATTTCTTTTTTGGAAATACGAATAAAATTTCTCCTAAATTTATCTCATAAGCCAACAGTTTTGGTGTACATTTACAAATAAATTTAACCAGAAAGTAAGTTTCCTTAGATTCCAACAAGACCTAGGGGAGAAGAAAGCTAAATCTAGATTCCCTACAGGTGGTACTTGGTACCATTATGCATTGTGGTATTTAAATACTCAGAAATAATTGTCATTTTGAGGGTGCCACTTCCATTTATTAGTCAGTGTTTAAGCTTCTACCTATACCAGGCACTGGTGGTTTGCTTAGTCCAGATTCTTGGAAAACAGAGCCTGAGACAATCGTGTATAAGCTAACATTTTACTGGGGTACAATCTTAGAGAAGTGGAAGTGAGGAGAAATAAGGAATGATCCAAGGAAGGAGGAGAAATACAGCTGGAAATGGTCCTTGACCCTCAGGAATTGACCTTTGGGAAGAGACTTACGTGTAAATGGATTATGACAGTGTTTGGCTGGTGCAATTTAGAGAAGCTGACGAAGCGCCATGTGAACAAGGAGGACAGAGCAACTCATCCAGCCAAAGGGAAGCATAAAGCTTCACACAGCGGGAGACACATGAGCTGGTACTAGAGAACTGAGTGGGAGTTTGTCAGATGAAAAGGAAAGGGAAGAGAATTCTCAGCAAGGTGTGGAAGGTATGCAACGTGTATGAATGAGCCTGGTAGTTTCGATGAATAGCAGGCAGCTCAGCATGCCAAATACAAAGAGGTCAAAAGACTGTAAAACTGACAACAGACTCCTAAACCATGCTCGGTACACAAGTTAAAACACTCCATGTTCATCATTCTAGGAAATTGAAAGAAGAGAAAACTTCAGTTTATATCATATGTACCTGAGATTTCGCAGATGGCCATTCCAAAATTAACTGAGCTTACTTGCAAAATTTCCCCTTACGTCTCAGGGAGAAAAGAAGGGCTAATATTTTGGTCATGAGAAAACTCATTTTCCAAAACCCAGTCCCATACATACAGACATTAAAACCCAAGCTGAGTGATCCTAACAGGAGTGATCCTCTTTTTTATTTTGAGACAGAGTCTCGCTCTGTTGCCAGGTGGAGTGCAGTGGCGCGATCTCAGCTCACTGCAACCTCCGCCCAGGAGTGATCCTCTTTAAGAGACCACTGCATTCTACCCCCACTTTAGAAGAGGGACATTCATCATGGGGAGAAAGTCTAAGAACCCTCTGGACTGGGAAGATACAGCAGAGCAACCACTTTTTTAATGGGCGTAGTGTTGAGCTCTCTACATTGAAGACCTCATTCGATTATCACCACAAATCTATTAAGGAGATGTTATTACCCACAGGTGAATAAACAGACTGGGGGGCATTAATAAGTTGTTTCCCTGATTTCATTTAGCTAGTACGAGGAAGAGTTGAGATTCAGATATTAGTTCTATTAGAAGGCTTAAATAATAAAATGTGTGTAAATTAGCTAATAAAATGCTAATATTTAGTAGGCATTGAACGAAGGGTAGATCCCTTAAATCAGCTGGTTTTCCAGCACTTATAATGGAAGAGGGATGTGATAGCTAGGTAAAAGACTCCATTTTCATCCTGACAAGAAATCTTCCTGGGGGACTCAAAACTTCTCCATTGCTGTGTTAAATTCATCCTGGACAGTTACTTGAAGTGGATATTATAACCTCCTACTTATACTCATCTTCTCGTCAAAAATCAAGCTATTCACAGATTTTGGTGGATCATGGGAGGTTGTACAGAATAAAGAAAATAGATTCAGACCCATTGTCTCCTCACAAAATGTATGATATTTCTTGATGTGTTCATTCAACACTTTAGCTTTGTCTTCACTAGAGATAGACTGGCATTGAGGGAAAATTCTGGTGTATAAAATGGAAGATTATTCCAACTTGACATTCTGTTGCTGTGACAGTTCAGCTTTACAAAGTTTGGAATTAGTTTGAATAAAATAGGCAGGGGAGCAGATTACTTGGGTTTGATAGTGCCAAGACTTCCCACTAGATGGCACTACTGATTTTATTTTAGTTTTTCTCTCCCTGCCTCCTCCCACCCTCTTGATATTTTTATTTTTATACTCTTGATAGAACCATGGAAATGTGACATGTTTCAAAATTTCTGTAGCAGGTTTCATATATGTTACAGTGTTACCATACTCCTGGTAGTGAAACAGATGAGCTCATACAAAGAATTGAAAGGGAAAGGTGGTGGGAAGGGGTTGTGGGTCTATAAGGGAGACACCTTCCTTCCCTCTGGGTTCCCCAGATGCAGTGATTTTGTAAGAAAGATATAGAGAGTGGTTCCCAGTTCTGGGGAGCTTGCTAAAAGAGAAAACACTCTGAAAGCATCTTGCTGAGGGTATGGACTGTCCTCCCAGTACTTCATGGTCAAGCAGAATTACGTTCCAATCTTTTATCTATAAAAATAAGTGCAATAACATTTATTGAGTTTTTATAAGGATTAAGCATGATGTCACTTGTAAAATGCTTAATGATACACCTAAGTTCTCAATAATGAGTAGCTCCTATTATAATTATGGTTTTTTGTTTACTATAGTAAAAGAAAAAACATGCAACAGAAACCTGCCTGATAAAGAAAAATTAATGTGTTAAGAATTTTTAAGAGAAGAAACATAGTGGTAAAGGAATGAAACAAGAGTGTTTGCTGAGTGCTTGTTATGTTCTAGAAGCTCATTTAAAACTTCAAAAAAGGCCTGTGGAGTTAGTATTGTTATTATCCTCATTTAATAGATAAGAAACCTAAGGCCAATGTCACACTGTAAGTGGCAAAGCTTGAATATGAACTCAACCCTTTGTGGCTCCAAAGCCCACAAGTTTAACCCAAAACCAGAGTGCCCATGAAACTTTTAGCAGAGATCAACTTGGATAGATAGATAAAACTGTGGTACATCCATGCAATAAATATTACTCATCAATAAAAGGCAATGACTACTAATGAATATAACACATGTTTATACTAAGTGAAAGAAGCCAGATTCAAAAGCTGTATTTAGACTGGTTCCATTCGTGTAACCTTCTGGAAAAGGCAAAACTACAGAAACAGATTAATGATTGCTGGGGTCTGGGGATGGGGGTTGAGCACAAAGGGGTACAAGGGGAATTTTCTGGGGCAGTAAAAATATTCTATTTCTTGAATGTGTTAGTGGCTACACAACTATATTCTTTTGTCAAAATTTGTAGAAAGGTACAACTAAAAATCATAAATGTTACTGTATGTTTATTATACCCTAATAAACCTGACTTTTAAAAAAGAAGCCGACTAAAACACAAAATGAATGGTAACTAACATCTGTACTCTTCTGGGGAAAAAGTATTAAAATGTGGAAGAGATCTAAATATTAAGAATACTTTTGATACAACAACACTAAGGAAGAAAGTGCTCAAAGACCAAAGGATAAAAATATAAAATGAGCCAAGGTGATAGTAAAAAAAAGAGGCCACTGAACACAGTTAGCATGCATAGGAATCACCTGAGGAACTTGTGAGAATGCAGATTCCAAAAGCAACTCCAGTGAATGGCATTCAGGGGGTCTGAGATGAGCCCACAATCTGCACTTTAAACGGAGCACCCCAGGTAAAATCACTTTGAGATACGTGAATAAAATTAAGAAATTTAAAAAATAAAACTGAATAGAAAGCAGCAGTTTAAGGATCAAACCTGAGGATTAACAGCCCTTATAAAGCTGTGTTTTCTCAGTGAGACAGAGGCCTAAGCTGCTTCATTGCCTATCCCAGCTGGAGTTCCGGGCTGGAGTTCCCTGCAGGAGATTCCTGGGGATAAAGAAATGTTTCTAGGGAGTACCCCTTTTAGATCATGGAGTAGGGAAGTACGCTCTCCCTTGCCCAAGGAGGGTACCCTCTCCAGTTGCCAAACCAAGGAGAAGGCAGCCCACACTCTGCCCACCGTCTCCCTAGTCATGTCCCCACCTCTACCACACCTTTAAATCTTGGAGAAGCTGAGACTCCAACCTCAGCTCCCCTCTTCCCTCACTTCCTACTCTCCCTCCGGGTGTTACAGGAAAGGGGTTGGGATCCAAACCCCAAGAGAGGGTTCTTAAATCTCACGCAAGAAATAATTCAGGGTGAATCTGTAAAGTGAAGGTAAGTTTCTTAAGAAAGTAAAGGAATAGGCCAGGGACAGGGGCTCATGCCTATAATCCCAACACTTTGGGAGGTCGAGGCCGGCAGATCACCTGAGGTCAGGAGTTCAAGACCAGCCTGGCCAACATGGAGAAACTTCATTTCTACTAAAAATACAAAAATTAGCTGGGCATGGTGGTGCATGCTTGTAATTCCAGCTACTCCTAAGGCTGACGCAGGAGAATTACTTGAAACTGGGAGGTGGAGGTTGTGGTGAATTGTACTCCAGCCTGGGCAACAAGAGCAAAACTCCGTCTCAAAAAGTATAAAGGAATATAACCATAAAATTGGGCAACCAGCAGCCCTCAGGACTGCTCTATGGCTACTCCATGGAGTAGATAAAAGATATGGAGTAGCCATAGAGCAGTCCTGAGGGCTGCTGGTGGCCCAACTTTATGGTTATTTCTTTATCAAATGCTAAATAAGGGGTAGGTTATTCATGCCTCCCCTTTTTAGACCATAGAGGGTAATCTCCTGATGTTTCCACGGCATTTGTAAACTGTCATGGCACTGGTGGGAGTGTAGCAGTGAGGACACAGAGGTCGTACTCATCACCATCTTGGTTTTGGTGGGTTTTAGCTGGCTTCCTTACTGCAACCTGTTATATCAGCAAGGTCTTTGACCTGTATCTTGTGCTGACCTCCTACATCCCCTGTGACTTAGAATATCTAACCATCTGGGAATGCAGACCAGTAGGTCTCGGCCCCATTTTACTCAGCCCCTATTCAAGATGCTATTCAAGTTTCGAGTTCCTAGGGCTGGGCATGGTGACTCATGCCTGTAGTCCCAGCACTTTGGGAGGCCGAGGCAGGCCGATCACCTGAGGTCAGGTTTAAGATCAGCCTCACCAACATGGTGAAACCTCATCTCTACTAAAATTCTAAGATTAGCTGGGCATGGTGCTCATGCTGCTCATGCCTATAATCCCAGCTACTTGGGAGCCTGAAGCAGGAGAATTGCTTGAACCTGGGAGGTGGAGGTTGTAGTAAGCCAAGATCACACCATTGCACTCCAGCCTGGGCAACAAGAGCAAAACTCCATCTCGGAAAAAAAAAATACAGGGAATGAATTTCATTTATTTTTAAAGCAAATTTCATTTCTTCATTTTCTGCCGCCACACTGGCTTTTCTTTCAGTTGGGTGAATGGGTCATGGGTCAACCCCACCCTGGGTTCACATAGGATGTTGCCCTCTGATGGAAGACTCCAAACCAGCTCATCCCGGCTCCAGCTTCACCTCATTTCTTCAGAGAAGGACCCCGAGCCATCCATGCCCTTAGCACCCTCCACTTCCCCTTTACGATCGTCAAAACCCTCGCCTGATGAGTTTCATGACTGCTTTTTTCTAAGTTTTGTGAAGGTTCTAGCTCATTCATTTTTGTGTCCCCTGTGTTTAGCACAGTTCTACAAAATTGCTCAAAAACTTATGAGTAAAAAAAATAATTTAAAATACAATTTGATATTGCTGTAAAAAGGAGTACATTTAATTGCTGGTTGTGTCCATCTTTAAATTATTTCTTCTTTAGCCTTTTGTGACACCAAATACTCTTGGTCAAGATGAGCTATATAGTTGAATTTGTGGAGCCCAGTGCAAAATGAAAATGTGGAACCTTTTGTTCGGAAAGCAAGGGAAAAGATATATGACAGCACTGATCTAAACCAAGCATGGAGCTCTTTTGAGTGAAGGATCCCATGTAACAGGGCAGGTCGCTCTGTTCTTGGTTTCCCCCTACATCACTGACCACTCCTTTCAGTCTGTTTTGCTGGCTGGTTTTGTATTTGCTTGCATTATCCCAGGTTCTCATTTACTTTATTATATTTGTCGGTGTAATCTAATCTTGTCCCATGTCTTCCAGATTGACATCTCTAGCATTACCCCGTCCTCTGGACTGCAGCAGCCAAGTCAATTTTCACTTGATGTTTAACAGGCATCTCAAAATTAACATGTCCTGAACCCCCTGCCCATGCTCCCACCTACCCTTCTCCTTCCCTCGTTTTTTGCATCTCAGTAAATGTTGCTCAGGCCCCAACCCAAAACTGTATTTTTCCCCTCTTACCCTGCACTCAAAACAAAAGCAAATCCTTTAGCTTTACCTCTAAGCTGAGTCATGAACCTGATTCTCAGGAACACCACTGGCATTATCCAAGTGTGAGTCACTATCTTCTCATTCTTGTACCATTGAAACAGCCTCCAAAATTACCTCCTTCCTGTTTCCCTTGCTCTTCTCAGTCCGTTTACTTCATAACCACCAAAGTCATCTCTCCAAGACACGAAAAAGAACATACCACTCACAAGAATCTCCGCAGTCTGTTTCTCTGCCTTTGACTTCATTGCTTACAACTCTTCCCCAGCTCATCAGATCTCAGCTTTGCTTGCTTTCTTCCTGCCACTCTAGCATGCCAAGCAAATTCCATCTCAGGGCCTTTCTCCCTGGTATTCTCTCTGCTTGGAATGCTCTTCCTCCATTGGTTAAGTTTCCTGAATGTTTGTCCCAAGTGCTGCATCCTCATCGTCCAATTCTCAGTTCAAATGCTTCCTATTTAGAGATGTCTTCCCTGAGCACCCAAGTAAAATCAGCACCACCTCAACAGCAATCACTCTGTATTGCATTATCCTGTTTTATTTCTTCATTGTACTGTCAAAAATTATCTTATTGCTTATGTTTATTTCATACACAAACAACAATAATAGTAACTGCAGGTCTATCCAGCTGATTTCAGAGCATATAAAACTTCCTGAGTTTTAAGCACTCTAACTGGAGTGGATACACCTCACCATGTTTATGAAGAACTAATCATACCCAAATATTTATCTTATTGTTTCTCTCTGTTAAAAATCCTTATTTCTTTTCAGGTTGTTTGGGCAGATAGTTACAAAGTTGGTTGTGCAGTTCAATTTTGCCCTAGAGTTTCCGGCTTTGAGAGTCTTTCCAATGGAGCACATTTTATATGCAACTATGGACCAGGGTAAGTGCTGAGAATCCTCTCATCCCGCAGAACAACAAAAATATTATTTTAGAAGTATTCCTCTTCATTATAGAAAATCTGGATAATAAAGTATAAAGAAAAAAGTAACATAACCCTTAATTCTTCTGCCGAGAGATATACTTCATTAACATTCTTGTACATTTTTCTTGGATTGAGAGAGAGAGAGAGAGAGAGAGAGAGAGAGTGTGTGTGTGTGTGTACATACATCCTTTATATATACTACATAAATACATATGCACATATTTTTAAGAGTGGTAAGACTAGGGAGGCTGAGGCAGGAGAATTGCTTGAACCCAGGAGGGTTGCAGTGAGCCAAGGTCGCGCCACTGCACTCCAGTCTGGCGCCTGGTGACGGAGTGAGACTCTGTCTCAAAAAAAAAAGTGTGGTAAGACTAAAATGTTTGTCAGGGACATAGATTGTATATGGTAGTAATACAATGAAGTGGAAGAACGGAGTTGTGTTTATTGGTTAAAAACTTAGCAATTTTATGCAATTTTCAAAACAAAACAATTCAATTCCTCAACTTATATAACCTATTTCATTTACTTTTGACAGTTGTTTTTAAAACAGATACAGTTCCCATTTTGGGAACAGGGAAAACACCTTCCTCCTCCTTTCTTGTAACTTACATATGTGTGCTTGGGTCATACCCATGTTTAGAATAAACTGATCATCCTGAAAATGCATATTTTCTATTTTTCACTTAAAACTATGCTATGAACATTTTTCCCCTTATCAAAATTTTAAGTGATTTTAATCATAAAAACAATGATAAATTATGTTTATATAATTCTTACAATGAACACAGCACTGTTAACGTGCTTCATATATTAATCTTCATTAAAAGCTTATGAGAGGGGCCCTATTACTACTCCTGTGTGGCAAATGAGAACAGCAAGCCATGCGCAGGGTGAATAACCTGCCCAGTCCTACAGTTAGTGAATATCATTGCTGGACTTTGATCTGGCTGTCTGGCTCCAGAATCCATGCTCTTGATGGTAGCACAACAGTTTATCCTGTTGAAGAATTGATTGTTCAGTATATTTTCTTTTAATATATGATGAATAACCTTGTGTATATATCTGCAGTCACTTCTATTTCCCCACAATTCCTTGAGATGATACTAGCCTGTAAAGAGTATGACCACTTTTGTTTTATTTTTAAATACATATTACTAAATTACATTGCACCATTACATCAGTTTGTATTTAGGGATTATAATTTCCTAGTATTTTCTAATTTGATGGAAATGGCATTTCATTTGTTTTCTTTTGCATATCTGATTACTAGTAATTATACATTTCTTTACATATTTATATTCCTTTTTCTGTGAATCATGGGGGCTGCACATTTTTCTACTAGAATGATTTTCTTATTTATAGTAGTTGTTTACATTTTAAAGCTTTTTAACCCTTTGCAATATATATGATGACCTTTAATTTGTTGCTTTTGAATTTTGTTTGGATTACTGGAGATTGGTCGAAAGAAACCCATCTCTCCCTGAAGCAATGTGCAGAAGACATGCTTGATAATATTCTGATTGAGTGTTGTAGGTATGAAGGAGGAGACAAACCAAGTGTCATTCAGAAGATGACAGCTTTGACTTAATATCCTAGAGTCGGAAAATAAAACCCAGAAAAAAGCAGACAAAGCCATGGTTCAGTCAGTGGTAACTTTTTATGACTTTGTTTTTTTTTTTGAGGCAGGGTCTCTAGCTCTGTCACTCAGGCTAGAGTACAGTAGCTCGCTTATGATTCACTGCAGCCTTAACCTCCCAGGCTTAAGCGATCCTCCCAACTCAGCCTTCCTAGTACCTGAGACTACAGGCACACACCACTATGCCCAGCTAATTTTTTGTAGAGACAGGGTTTTGCCACATTGCCCAGGCTGGTATCCAACTCCTGGGCTCAAGTGATCCACCTGCCTCAGCCTCCCAGAGTGTTGGGATTATAGGCATGAGCCACCACACCTGACCTCATATGACATTTTTAATGGTTAAGATACAGTTAATGTACTGTGTGACCCTGGACAAGTTAGTTAACTCTGAATCTCAGTTTAATCTCCAATAGACCAGGATAACGGCACCTACACTTAGAGTAGCTATGAAAGTTACAAGAGAAAGCTTTGTAAAATACCAGGCATATGTAATACCTGGCAATGGTGAATGTTTTATAAGTATTCATGATTTTTGTTCACTATATTAAAGTGCAAATGTGAATTTCCCTGCTTTAGGCTCACTTATCTTCAGAGTTATAAACAATATTAAATTGTAAAACTTATAACCAAAGTTAAAATCCTTCCATAAAGATTGAGTAATTTCAAATATTCATTTATTCAACAAATATTTGTTTACTGAGCTCTAAAGGAGAACAAGGCAGTCTCTGCCTTTATGAGAGTAATATTTATGGGGCAAACAGATAATAAAAATACAAGTAAAATAACTGCATCATTAAAGGGGAAATTAAGAAAATATAAGTAATACTGTAATATAAACTATCAATAGGCAAAGCCCCTATTTAAAATAATCAGGGAAGAGCTTCCTGTGATGTATTTAAGCTTAGGCACGAAGAATGAGAAGGAATCAGACATAAGCACTTCTGGAACAGCTGTCTGGTAGAGAAAAGAACAGCAAGACTCTGTGAAGAAAAGTTTGGCAAGTTTAAACCACAGAGATCTGCGTCCTGCATCCATTGAACAGATGAAATGGTGGGGAGGAAGGCAGTGCCGATCTAGCAGGAACGTTTAGAACATGGCAAAGTTTACATAAGAAGCCATCCAAGTATATTAAACAGGGGAGTGATGAGACCTTTAAATTTGGAGATCAGTCAGGATGGAAAATGGATTAGAGGAGCATAAAACATAAAACACAAAACACAAGAGACCACTTAAGATGGTCATCATTTCCCTCTGCCTTCTGAGGTGTTATTTTCTTTCTAGATACAAAGAAAAAGTTGTAGGCCCCCATTTCACATAACCTTAGGAGATCCAGTATCCTCCCCAGTGTTTCTGAGGATACCGTAGAATGGGGTCTGGGATGCTTAATCCTCCAGTTGCCTGTAACACACTCTTAATTTCCCCTGGGCACCACTCAACAAGGGTATGGTGTGTAACCGATCTTTACTCAGAGTGAATTCGCGGAGGAGAGGATTACAGCACAAAAGAGGAAAAAACTTTGACCTCAAGATAGTATCAGTGTGCTTAGGCCGTCACTGCCTTAGGGACCCTTACTCATATTTATATTTTTCTTTTTTTTGAGAGAGTCTCGCTCTGTCGCCCTGGCTGGAGTCAGTGGCGTGGTTTGGCCGACTGCAACCTCTGCCTCCCAGGTTCAAGTGATTCTCCTACCGTAGCCTCCTGAGTAGCTGTAGCTGGGACTACAGGCACCTACCACCATGCCTGGCTAAATTTTGTAATTTTAGTAGAGACAGCATTTCACCATGTTGGCCAGGCTGGTCTAGAACTCCTGACCTCATGATTTACCCACCGTAGCCTCCCAAAGTGCTGGGATTACAGGTGTGAGCCACCACACCCGACCCTTATCTTTTTCTTCAAAAATCTGTCTTCTTTCTTCTCCAAGGTCCCACAACCAACCCTCTTCTCTCTCAAGCTATCCAGGAAATCATTGAAATGTCTTGCCGCTTTATTGGGCTGAATACTTCAGGTCCCACTGTCTTAATACTCCTTTCTAGACAAATCCAAGCCTTGCCAGCAGCATGTTTTTCACAAGATGAATTCAACCATTTCCATAGACCTCACAACTGTCTTGGTTTTTAGCTTATTTTTAAGTAGCATTTTTTACCCTTTCCTTTACAGTTTGGAATGCACAACTAAGTATCATAAATGATTTTATTAAAACCATTCTAGAACTTAAACCACTTAGTAAATACTGTGCTTATTAACCATGAAAGACATTCCAATGATTAATGACTGTTTTGGACATATTTTAAATTGCTAACAGAATTTCTACTATATTACCTTTTTATCCATGGTGTAGAGTAAGCACAAGACAAATTTCTGAAGCAACTTAAAATCTGGAGCAAAATGAGATAAAAACATATATTTGGGGTTGGAAATAAGGTGTCATAAAGTTGTGTATCTAAGGTGAGAGCTCTCAACTTTGGAGGTAATTGTAGAGTACTGGGGAGAGGAGGACCATAAACTTTGATTAGAAAAAACATTTTATCTTTCTTTTCACTAACCTCTATTAAAAATAACATTTCCTTTCATTATGAATGAAGATAACACTCCACCATCATATTAGCAATAAATGTGACTTTGAGTTAGCAGTATCATCTTTGTAAATATCAGATATTTTCATACCATATTCCAGTTGCTGCAGAGATCTCAAAATATAGTTTATGTTCATCACTACTTTGAAACTAATAGCCCCTTTCTAGACCTTAATAGGGAAACACATATTATTGTAACACAAATCTAGTTTTAAACAGTTTGATAACTATTTCAATTTAATTGGTTTCCTTTATAATCCTATGTATTTTATGCATTTAATAACAAACTATGTTGAGAAAGAGCCCATAGTCTTCACCAGGCTGCTAAAGGGTACAATTA
Source organism: Sapajus apella (assembly GCF_009761245.1). NCBI lineage: Eukaryota > Metazoa > Chordata > Mammalia > Primates > Cebidae > Sapajus > Sapajus apella. The sequence goes on from NW_022436942.1 coordinate 34,619,823, forward strand.
CACAAAGTTTAGAACTTTTTCCAAAAGCAGGGTTCCAAAAAAGATTAGTGCAATGGCATGTTCATTGAGATAAATGTGCAGCCTCTGACGATTCTTACTACTATGAGGATATTTATGGGGATTTAAAGTGCTTGGGTATTCCTTCACTTCTAGTCTGTGACCTTGGTCAATTACTTATACTCTATGCCTCAACCTCTAGCTACGTAATGGGGATAAATAGATAATACTAACTTCTTCATAGGGTTTTTGTGAAGATTGTTTCATTCAAGGGTGTTTAGAACAAAGACAAGCACATAATGAGTGCTCACTAGCTAGTAGCTATTAGTCATATCACATCTTGTATGTGAAAACAATTTTCACTTTAGAAATTCCCCCATGCCATTATTTATTATTCTTTTTGGAAGGTACTTACGCCAGCCAAATGGCTCCTATCCAGTGAAAACTATGGAGGACTGACCAACTGACAAGATTGAATGTGGGTCAACATAGCTTTTCTAAGACGGACGGTTTTTTGAATGGCAGTAATCATATAAGCCAGAGGGTAGGTAAAGAGGAGGGAGCACAGCTCTGGAATGAAAGCTAGGTTTCCTCTGACTCTGAAATGTATAAATTGTGATTAAAGACAAGTTACTAATTTCTTACATCTTTTGTCTCCTTATCTGTAAAACAAACAATAACTTCCTCCCTGAGTTGTCACAGTTAAACGGAATGCAGATTAAAACAGGTTTGTAGACATAGGTACATAGAATGAACTCTGCAAATATTAGCAGCCTTCCATTTCTGCTTTCCTGTCTTCACTTCTATCACCAACTCTCTGAACCTTTGTACTTCATTCTACTATTCTTCTGGATTTAGTTAAGGATTCATAGTAAATTGCAATATTAAAAAACCTAAAAACTCCTAATGGACATCCTCCTTCTACTTTACAGAGGCAATTACCCAACTTGGCCATATAAGAAAGGAGCCACCTGCAGTGCCTGCCCCAATAATGACAAGTGTTTGGACAATCTCTGTGGTGAGTAAAAGGAAGAGTCTACCAATAGAATCACTTAATAGTAACCTGTAACTTTCTACAGAATTAAAAATGAAACCATTTGTTTTATCCTAATGACTGCCTTCAAGGAAATTGGCATCAAGTAGCAATTAAACCAATGGCTTACTGTTCTAGGAATATGTGTAAGATAAATGTGAAAATCACATTCTTTTTATTTAGTTCTAATTGGTCAAAGTATGCTATAGACTAATGTTCCTAAGATTTGCTTATTTCAGCAAGATCAAAAATAAGTATAACAGGTCATCCAAACAGATTCTGCATTCTGTAGTCCTATCTGCCCAAGGCGCTCAGGGTTTGAATCTTCATCTGTAGAACTAAACAAATGAATTAAAGCTGCAACAGGCCATGCACGGTGGCTCACACCTGTAATCCCAGAGCTTTGGGAGGCCAAGGCAGGTGAATCATTTGAGGTCAGGAGTTCAAAACCAGCCTGACCAACATGGGTAAAACCCTATCTCTACTAACGCAAAAATTAGCTGGGTGTGGTGGTGGGTGCCTGTATTCCCAGCTACTCAGGAGGCTGAGGCAGAATTGCTTGAGCCAGGGAGGCGGAGGTTGCAGTGAGCAGAGATTGTGCCACTGCACTCCAGCCTGGGCAACAGAGTGAGACTCTGTCTAAAAGAAATAAAAATAGAATAAATAAAGCTGCAACATGGCACTTTTATTAGCCAGACAGCATTTAATGAAAAAGTGTAGAAGCTGTAGGCAGGTAAATTTCCAAGGATGTTTTACTAAAAATCCAAGCAAAATTCTGCTTTGTGATTTTGAAATATTAGTAATTGACCAAAATTTTATTTCTGGTTCTTGTTCCAGACACAAGCTCCTCTATCCTAGTATGTTTTTATTTTTACCATAGTGTGAAAGGAAAACTTCAACTAAGCTACTACAGCTGTGCAAATCCTGTGGTACTTTTATGTCCACATCTGTAACAAACTGAACTCACAGCAGCTGTGCTAGAGTAGGGTGCTTAGAATTGAGGAAGGACAGAGTGGGCCAAATTTCACTGCATCAAATTTTGTTTGAAAAAAAGTGTTCCATTGCTCACATGTTTTTTAAGGTCCTTTCCAGGCCTAAAATTAAAATTCTACATATTAAACTGCTTGTTCTCCTCCTTCCCATTTAATGTTGAATACTTATTTTACATATAATAGACGTTTTCAAAGTTTGTTGAGCCATTTGTCTCTCAGTCCAGTCACGCTTTATTTCACTCATAGGACTCTTGTGAAGAAAACTCAGTAACATGTAGCCACAATTCAGCTAATATCAAGGTATCAACATACTCACTGAATTCTTCCTTTTACAGTGCTGTAGCACTTAAAAACATACATATTTCTTCCAAGTTAAGCAGTATACATAAGAGTTAAAACCATGGGTTTTAAAACCAGTATGCCAAGTTTCAGTGCAGTTTCCAGTTCTACCACTGTGACTGGGCAAGTTTCTGCCATTTTTTCAACAAAACAATCCAATGAAGAAAATAACTTTCCCTTTAAAAATCTATGTAATTAGTAATACTACCACCACCACCACTACCACAGTGACAAAAATACCGCTGGTTTTAGCTTTTGATCTTTGGCAATCTAACTTGAGATGATCTCTAATCTTGGGGAATAACACGTAAGATTAAAGCTGTAGTCCAGTAATGAATACCCTTGGACTCTTGAGAAAACACATGCTAACTTGCATGGTATTTATAAGATGTGAAACTCATTACCCATTTACTTCAGATAAGAGCTCAACATCCTACAGATTGATCTTGTCACTAATTTTCCATTCTCAAAGCTAGATTTTATTTTTTTTGAGACAGAGTTTCACTCTGTTGCCCAGGCTGGAGTACAGTGGTATGATCTCGGCTCACTGCAACCTCTGCTCCCGGGTTCAATTGATTCTCCTGCCTCAGCCTCCCAAATAACTGGGACTACAGGTGCACGCCACCACACCCAGCTAATTTTTGTATTTTTAGGGTTTTATCATATTGGCTAGGCTGGTCTTGAAATTCTGACCTTATGATCTGCCCGCCTCGGCCTCTCAAAAATGCTGGAATTACAGGCGTGAGCCACCGCACCTGGCCAAAGCTAGATTTATGTAATTTGTTTTCATGTAAGTGTAGACTTATTTGAAAGTATTCTACTCAGCACTAATATTGAATAAGACTTGTGACTAAAAAAACTTACGAATAACCATTTCACCTTTTGTAAGGTCTGATGAAGGTCAAGTTTAGAGGGTAAAAGCTTTTATTTAACAGATTCCACCTCTGACAAATTATGGCAAGCACAGGAATATAAATTCCTTTGTGGTCTCCTAGATATTGCTGGTAGCTCAATAAATACCCCTGGAGGCCAAATCAGGACTGCTTTACAAAATGTGCTGGGCATGCTTGTGGTACCTAAGATGATTTTAGCTAGTGCACAGATGCATATTTGTTTCAATAGTTGAATGTTGAACATTTAAAAATATAAGAAAAAATAAGTAGAACATCACACTCTTGATTTCATGGACATAATTGCCAAGAAAATGAGGGTAGCATCTTTACAGTAATTCACCACAGACAAAGCCACTCCCAGGTATACAGACCAGGAAGGCTCACAAGTCCCCAGAGGACCAGATTCTTGATGGCTTCTACCATGAGTAGAAAAATGACTGCTGCAGAACTGGTGTGGAAAAGGTTTCTATTTCATAAAAGAAAATATCCAGAAGGCTAAAGGCAGTTTGGAATTTATTTCTTCCCAGTGCTCTGAATGTCAAAATCTGAATAAGGCTCAGTGAAAGGAGGGGAGTAACTAATAACTTTTGATAGCCAAACAACATAATGATGATTTCATGATATACTAGACTGGATGAGAGAGATGTTACTGTCTTTTCACTGTGGACTCATCATAAACAGTATTTCTTCTCAAGAGGGAACTTAGTTTTAGAAATATATTTTAATAAATTTCTCACATGATTTCTAATATTTTTTAAATTTTATTACCTGCTAGTTATGATGTATAATATGATTTTCCATTTATAGTAATGGTATAGTTTCCTTTTTATAAAATTTTATATAAAAAATCAACTTAAAAGTACAAAGTTAGTTGCAAGTTAATGGTTATAATTAAAGACTTAGCTTTTTAAAATAAACCCTCACTTATACCTACCCTTTCAATTTTTTTTCTTCTCCCTAACCTTACAGTTAACCAACAGCGAGACAACGTCAAACGTATGTACATCAATCTTGTTTATAAAGAGCTATGTGAATTCTGTCAGTGCAATTTGAGGAACTGTGTCTAAGAGGATATTCTATGTTTTTTTCCACAGGTTACTACTCTGTTGTGTATCCAGGCTGGCCCATTTATCCACGTAATAGATATACTTCTCTCTTTCTCATTGTTAATTCAGTAATTCTGTTGCTGTCTGTTATAATTACCATTTTGATACAGCACAAGTATCCTAATTTAGTTCTTTTGGACTAATATGATCTAGTTTTAAAAAAAAAAAAAAAAACCAACCTTATTCACATATGGCTTTTTTTTAACCAATAACAATTAGGTGTATTTCTATTTTAAAACATTTCAGAAAAAAAAAATATGTTGCAGCAATACTCTTACTCAAAAGAAGAAACTTCCTAACTCTATAAATAAGTATTGTTTGCAGGTTGCCACATGTGGACTTCCAGTAAGTAACCTAACCCGTGTTTCAACTTCCAAATCTACAAAATGAGCAAGGTACAGTAGCACTTTTTTAGGTGATTCTTAGTAACTCCAGTTTCCTTCATTAGTTAAAAAAATTATTATCGTTTACATGCTGCTTCGACTCTAAATGTCTGGTTTTCCTGCAATCTGATGTGTCTCTGATTTACCACTTCCCCAGATTGAGAAAACAGGAGTATCTAGGAGATCTAATTTCAGAGGGCTTAATTTTCAGCTTGCAGATTGTTTAAAGGATTGATCAAAATTTCAAAAGAGATAAACCTATATGTTTACTTGTTATCATTAGAGAGGGAGCACCAAATACTGAGACATCATTATATTTGATCAATGGCATCTGTCACTGGATTTAATGGATAATCACAATGGTCATAATGTATACAAAGACATACATACCACGTTATAGTATAAAATTTTCAAAAAAAATTACAATAACTTATGAACAAAACTCAGAAAATTTCTCACAAATAAGGCAACTAATTAATGCCTGGTATCTCAAAATCCTTTACAAAAGGAGATAGTTCTAGTCAAGGAGTTTTGTGTATGTTACTTTTTTTTTCTTTTCTTTTCATCTGCTTCCATCTTAAGTGCAATTTCTTCAGCAGTAAGAGCGCCCAGTTTCTTATTCTTTGCTTTCTTAACCTTTTCCTTGATGCTGGCCACATCAATTTTAGTTTCAGTAGAAGCTAAACAAAGTAAAATCACAATACATGTAATACTTCTATTTTACGAAGTAAAAAAATGTATGTTTAAGGCAGTAACTTCAGAGTACTCTTATAAGTGAAAGAAATATAAAAACACCTGCCTAAAGGAGTTAAGAGAAAACAAATCATAAAATGCTTTAAATATACAATATACATTAGTACAAGTATACATAAAAATGGCATGTTGGGACCAATTACTAGATTCAATTATTAAGACTATTTCCTTAAATCCTACTTGAGACTAAATTTTACTTACATTCTTTTCCATATTTTAGAACTTTTGAGTCCTAATTATTTTCCATCTTGCACATTAAACTTATTGAAACTAGAAAGGCAACATGTAATTTTAATCCGCTAACCATAACCTAGAGGTCAAAATCTACTTTCTCTGTTTTCCAAATATTAATTCAATGAATACCTGATAGTCGTATTTTATTTAACAAGATTTTGGTAATAAAGACAATAATTTGGGAGTATTTGGAGGTCCCGCTTATAGAATCTAAGTATCTAATGCTAAAAGTGTGAACAAAATAGAGAAAGGAAGCAGTGAAAAAGAATGCAAGTTTTTCTTACCATTTAAAGTACAGTATCACAGTATAAAAAAAGTAAGACAAGACGTCATAATGTACAAACTACCCAGCAACCTGAGAAGTATAGAGATTTAAAGCTTCCACTTTGTGGAGAAACTATATTCTTAATCATTATAGATAAAGATTAAGTAGCTACTGCGTACCTTTCAAAGCACTCAACTGACAGGTTGTACAGATTAGAAATTATAATACTTATGACATTTTTATCTTTTATATAATCAATAATCTAGGACAGAAGACAGTATTTGCAAGTATTAAGCAATATAAGATATTAAAATAATATGTTATATCTGTTTCTGACCAAGTCTATGTACAATATTGCTGGTGAGCCCTCTCCCCTCAGTGTATCACTGTTCACTTTGAAGGGTTACTTTAGGAAGAAGACAAGTGTTACCACAGGGAAAGTAAATGCAGAAGAGGATGCATCAGAGTGAGACTAGAAATGAAGAAAAGGCATGGAGTGTTTTCTCTTAGTGTCTTTTAAGTGCTAGGTTAGTATGAAAGTGACTATGGTTTTTAAATGGCAAAAACTGCAGTCGCTTCCACACTAATAGCTCCTAGATAAGGCCTGTCGGCATCCTTTAATCCAAGGTGATGAGAAATCCATGTTATTAATATAGAAACCAAACTTTAAGCCAACATCACAATCCCTCTATGAGAGGCATGACAGCAGTGCTCAGGGATCTTCTTGCTTCCATTACTTTTATTTTTACAAAAGATGCACTGGCTGCTCTGGGTTTGTATCTTTCAGAACAAAGAGTCTTTCCCAAGCACAGACCAGAGGTCAGGGGAGGACTGTCAATCCAGTTTGCACTGAAATAGGCACTAGCTGCCTCTAAATTATAAATTATCTCAGTCATCCCTGGTCCTTAAGATTAGTAATTAGAGGCCGGGCGCAGTGGCTCACGCCTGTAATCCCAGCGCTTTGGGAGGCCGAGGCGGGTGGATCAGGAGGTCAAGAGATCGAGACCATCCTGGTCAACATGGTGAAACCCCGTCTCTACTAAAAACTACAAAAAATTAGCTGGGCATGGTGGCGCGTGCCTGTAATCCCAGCTACTCAGGAGGCTGAGGCAGGGGAATTGCCTGAACCCAGGAGGCGGAGGTTGCGGTGAGCCGAGATCGCGCCATTGCACTCCAGCCTGGGTAAAAAGAGAGAAACCCCTTCAAAAAAAAAAAAAAAAAGATTAGTAATTAGAGAAATGACGAAAAGATAGTTATTTCTTTACTCAACACTTAAAGAGACTCAGACAAATTCACTATGGGTTTACTTTTCATGGTTAATAAAGACTTTTACAACATAGAAAGCATTACCTTTCTTAGGTTTCACAACAGGTTTTTCTTTAGGTGGAATAAATGCTTTGTTTCTTTCCTCTTGTCTCTTACTGACGGCTTCTGCTTGTTTAGCCTACATTAATAATAAATACATTAGTTAAACACATTTAGTTAAATAATTCAAGTACCTATGAAAGTTGTGAGCTACGCATAAAATGTCTTACCTTTATTGCTTCCATTTTCTGCCGCTTCTTCTGATTTGCCTTCAAAAAGTATTCACCACTAGCCAATTCTTTATCAATCTGTTGAAAACGGTATTTACAATTAAATTACATTAGAAATAACATTGTGGAGAAGTCATGTGGTGAGCAAGTCACAATATCTTTAGGGTAAAACTGATGAGGTCATTTTATTAATAAAAATGGTAGTGATATAAAGGATATAGAGTCTAAGCTGAGGGGATAACATACACAAAAGTATGCAGGTAGGAAAGCACCTCCATGGAATACAACCCAGAGTAGTTCAGGTGGTATGGAAGGTTTCAGAATAGTGTGTGAAGAAACCACAGGGAGTGTTTTGGGGAAAGTTGAATGCTAGGCAAAGAGAGGGGATTAGATTTAGAAATGACTGTAGGTTTCTGAGAAGACTGAAAAGACCAAAGCATAATTTTAATGGAGAGGAATGAAGAATGGATGAGAGCCTGGAATAAAGGTAGTGACATGCAGAATTAAAGCAATAACTGTCAGGAATTGGTGACTAGAGAAAGCAACAGCTTGTTCATTCAATATACAGCCAACATGTAAAATGTGTATAACTGACCCATCTCCCACTTATATAGCATTATTATATCTAAGGCACTGTTCTAAGCTCTTTACAATTGCTCACTCATTTAAGAAACTTAAGTATGAATGTGATAAACAACTTACCCAGTCACATAATCACATAATGAATACATGTAAGAACAAGTCAACTGAGACATCACTGTTTCTAATCTAGCTTATACAGCTAGATTAGAAAGATACTAACTCCAAGAAAGGGCCATAAGAAATAAGGGTGGTGTAATGGAAGCATGATTTAATGACTGCATCACTCCACTTCCCCCAATTGCTATCAATTTCCTCCATGATCCAACACTTTCATTGTTTTTTCACTATGATCATCAAACCTTCCCTGAAAGGCTCCTAATACGGTTGTGGAGAAAAAGACATGTACAAAGGGAAGGCTTTAGGATAGAGCCAAGGGACGGAATAATGAAGCAAGAGCCACCAGGAGACAGGTGAAGATGGAATTCAAAGAACACATACAAAAGGTTGATGCAGATGGAAGAAAACCATACGTAAGAGAAGAGGAAACAGGGGTTCTTATCTGGTGGTCTCGAAATATTTCAATAAAATGCAATGTCATCTGCTAAACCTGGGAGGGCCCTGACAGAATTCAGAGGAAACATGGATTTTGAATGAATTTAATCCAAAGATAAAACTTTCTCTAACTTAGTTTGGTAGCCATGTTACAGGGAAGAGGTCAAGTTTTTAGACTGATCCAAGTTTTAGAGTTTTCCTGAGAAGGTGTGACAGAAGTTAAAAGGGGCATGAATGAAAACAAAGATGGGCAAGAATGAAAAAAGCTTTGGTCACATTGGGAAAGGAAATGAAGCAGAGGACAGCTGACAAATGGAAGGGAATCATAACTTAGAAAAAGGGTGGGTGTTACAATTTAAGATTTCGGAACTAGAACAATCATAGAGCACACAGTCAGAAGACTGTTGCCAAAGCAGAGTAAAGAGTACTGCAGGCTAAACCACTGAACTTTTATCCACTGAACATTCACAGTGGCTACAGGGCGCAACAGACACAAACCACCTGGACGCAGTTTACAGTCAATGTGAAGGCCACACTCCCCACCCCTATGCACTCAGCTCAAAATATGCCTATTTACACTTGCCCTCAGTTTATTACACCTCTCATGCAGAATATACACTCCACCTGAAATACCTTCAATAAATTTTCTGACCAAATAGATTAATATAGATTCTCCTTCATATAAAGTTCAACATTTAGTACTAACCTGACTTTCTGGCTGTGGTGGTGGAAATGGTGTATATTCTTTCTTAACAGTTTTCTTCTTTGGTTCCTTGCGTTTATTCACATTTTTATGTTTGAACTGTGGCAAAAATCTCTCCCAACTTTGTGATCGTAATTCAGAATCTTTTGCCAACTCTCTTTTAATCATTAAGCTCTTTAGTCATGCAACAAAGTAAAAATCTTAATGTTCAAAAGTCACACATTTGTCAAATTAAGACATAAATACTGCTCTTATAAATAAAAAGAACAGCTCCTACTTTTAGTGAGATTAAATCAATTACATAAGCAAAAAGGTCATCTCAAACATGTAAAACTAACCAAGTATTAGAAAACTTAGAAATTTAATTACAAAATGTAGAATTGTTAAAAATGAGATGAAAATAAAACTGACTTAACTTTTCAACCCTTATTTCATGAAAACGTTTAAAATTCAACTGATAAAAGCAGGGAGGGTTCTTAATTAGCTGTTCCCTGAAAGGAAGTTTTCAGTAGCAAGTGAAATATAGAAAAAGACAAAAGTACACTTTCTCATGATTACAGAAAACCAATATTCTCAGATTTCCCTATTCCATTTAAATTTCAGACCTTGGAACATCAGAGAATGCAAACTGAGAATCAGACACATAGCTTTGTTTTTATCTGCAATGTCCCAATGTAACTCAAAATCACTTTCACCCTAACAGTGACTTTCTAACAAGTTCATCAAATTTAAGTGGATTGCTCAACAAACCCATCATAAAATAGTTCTTTATGCCACGGTTACATTTCTAAGCATAATCGAACTCTGTGCACAGTGATATAACAGATTTCTCTCAAAGGGGCTACAATTTGAGTATTAAATTTAAAAAAGTTTTAATGCAAATCTAATGCAAGATGTTCTAGATTTTATTTACTAGAAAAAGGCAGAATTCTGAAAGATTGTATCTTTAAATACATGGGTTCATAATCTAAGAAAACTGGATTGATATGAGCTACAACAAATTCTGTGAAGCTTATTTACATTGATTAGAATTATATAACACATTACAACACTATCCCCTTCAGTAGTTTTCACACTGTGCTCCATAGAGAGCCAAGCTTCCAAGGAAGTACCTACAAAACTTGGGTACAGTTAAGTCAGCTGAATTCTACCCCTAATTTACCCAAAATAACTCTGCTTTATCTGGTTGTGCTTTAGAATTTCATAACACATTTAATTTCAAAAAGGTTTCTGTAACTAAAAGAATTATGACAACCACTGGTACAGTTATACTCACTTTAATGTTATAAATTGGATGAATATTCTTCATAGTATCTAGGACTACTTTTCTAACCTGAAATTTGCAAAGAAAAACAAATTAGTCACTTACAGGATTTTAATGAGCTAAAGAGAAGAGGATTAATAACGCAAAATATCCAATCAGGTAATGGGTACCAAATTAAACACAGTAGTTCCTTTAACTGCTTTGAGTGGCTTCTAGATCTTTCATAAAGGCAGTCAATTTCCCTTGAATACAACATAGTTTCTCAATTACTGCTAAAATGTAGCACAAAGAACTAACACAACACTCAAGAACAATGTGATTGAGGAGGGCTGGAATACGAGAACTGCCACTACTTACAGGAAAGTCACTTTCCTGTTCCAGCTCCATTTGTAATATGAAGATAAAACCATAAACGTCAAGACTCTAATGTAAGAAATAATATAAAGACTTTATAAAATTATTCAATATACTTAATTACTGCTCCATGAGAAAAAAGCAGATAACTTGTGAGAAACGAGGCCAACAGGTTTACTATTAAAGGCCCTGGAAAGGAAGCACAACCTCACAAGCCAGAACTAGACAGTAATAGTACGAAAAGGAGTCAACAGAAATAGCATTTGCTCCACAGATTTTCTCACCACATTTAATTTGAAAAGTTAAATGTTCGTGACAAGTTATTAACCACTATACTGAAATTCAAACATAAGAAAATATATCTTGAAGAATCAAGTTTTCAGAGTGTGCCCTCTACTGGCTGCATACACTACTGCAAATAACGATTTTTGCTCAGTTTTCCCACCATTTGAGCACATGTGACTACATGTTTTTCATACGTGCTACCGACTGAAGATCTTACATGCCCATTTAAATTTTATGGTGGGAGGAGTGATGGTATGCAGACCTTCTAATTCAGAAACGGATGTCTCCACAGTTGCCAAAGATTGGCCATAACATGTTAGGGTCCAGAATTGATTCCCTTGAATCACATAACATAAAAAGTATTTACTAATGGCAAATCAAAGTATATTCTAAAAAAAAAAAATTATAAAGCAATATATTATCCAATAAACTATATTATAACCAAATCATTTGTTCTCTGCTGAAAATGAATTGAAGATAATACATAGGTTCTCACCTCTTTTAAGCCACTAAAAGGTCCAATGGCTGAAACTGTGTTTCCCTGAACCATAATATAACAATTAGTTAAGAGTTCCAATGCCTGTATCAAAAGAACAAGTTAAAATAAATTACTCTGAAAAATTAATAAGGAAAAGACTCAAGTTTTCCACTAGTAACAAGTACCTTCAATGTAGATCCTTTGGGACCAATAAGCCGTTGTCTTCTTTTTACAAATCTTTCTTTATTTCTTACTAAAGAACCTATTTTAATGATGTCACATGCAACATCATCCTGAAGAATTCGTACTGCCTTTTGAAAAAAAAAAAAGTCAACATTTTTTACAATCACATTTATTTTCCAAGCCCACACTAACATTATCTAAGCACAAACATGAAAATTTGATAGTGGAAGAGAGGGAGGAAAAGATGGGATGCTATAGGTTTACACTAATGCAAATAAAGCAAAGTCTCTAATTCTACATTTACCTGTTCATACGAAACACTCCTTGCTAACAGTCTTATCAGATCTCTGGCTCTGATGATGATATATGGATCAAAAGTCTTCTTTGTAGTACAAACAGTCATACTGCCCTCAATCAGGTCCAGGGTTGCATTAACATGCTACAAAAAGAAGGAAGAACAAACACGCAGTTGTCTAAAAATCAGTTTATTTTTAGATAATCATAAAGCCTATCCTAACCAACCTATTAATTTCTGTCACCTCTCAATTTCTATCAATTACTTCCTTGAAGAAGCTAGATAAGCATAAATAATGAATACTCAATTGCTTTCATACTTTATGGACTATAAGAAACAGGGGCAATTGAAACCATTTACACTTGGTTTTAGAATACTTTGTAAGCATTGGAATATTGATTGCCTCTAATTTTAAAATTATAAATCAACAAATGAGGCCATACTTAAAATCTGACTAAAGTAAAAATGTAAAGCTGTACAGCTTCCCTATTCTGGACCCAGCTCCAGTCTACCATCTGCTCTATTAGTAAGAATTGACTTTCCCTTTCACACCTTATCAGACTAAATACAAATTTAAAGCAAATTCTCACAGGTTCAGAAAAAAACAATGATTAGAAAAGCATTAACTTTCAATCAGAAAAAAACATTTCAATGAAGCAAATTAAAATCCTGTTTTCTCACTTGTGAGCATCTCAAGAATATTTCAACATAAAATTAAAAACAAATGATCATTAGGTAGAAAGAAGACTTACCTACATTATTTAAAATACCAAAGGAACCAGCTATGTTAGCACCATTAAAAAAAATACATCAGCACACATACACTTACTTAAAAGTAAAGGCATAAGCAAAAGCAAAGTCTAAAATAAATGTATTAATATAATATACACATACATGTTCATTTAAGGCTTTCTGCACCAATGGCCAACACTCTTTCAAGTAAGCTTCTCTGTATTTGGGGAACAAAGTTGCAAAACTGCTCTCCTCCAAGAGTCCTCTAGGATTGTCCTCTTTGGAAAAAGCTGGTTCCTTCCAACCATCAGGAACAGTAAGGAGTTCTGATTCATCTATAGAAAGGAAAAAAGTTACACATCACATTTTAACTGTCTTTTGGACACTTTATGAACACTCTATGCACATATTCACAGGTCTTCTAATACTCCTTACATTTCCTCTTCCCCTGCTGCTTTTTATATTACTTAAGAGTCAAAGAACATTCCTCTGTCATTATCATCAACTCATTGTATTAAAATTACCTGTACACATTTCAGTTGCCTCAGAAGACAAAGTCTTCTAAAAACAGAAACCCTCCTCACTCTAGTTGGCATATGCCAGGCAGATAGTACTCAAGACACATATACTTCATCATGAAGATTTGAATGCCATTTTGTCTATTATTTTAAATACAATTAATCTTTTGACTTTCCTGGAGTGGATGGAACCTGGGGGGTGTGTGTTTGTGTAAGACTTCTGAAAATGGATTCTAGTTTATACTTTCAGTTAATAATCACTGGTAATTCTAGGTTTTCCTAAGTGTTTTCAGTGCCTTATTTCCATATGCCTTTCATCATAACTATAGAAGTTAGAACGAATCTGTATTATTATTACCATTTTATAGAAGATGGTCTGAAAAGGCTAATTGCCTAAGTGAACACAAAGCTGACTCAGCCTGGGACTCCTTTCACTAAAAGAAAATGCCTCCTAAGGGTCATAAATTATCTCCTGAATCATTTATTTTAAAAACTCCTGGTCCTGAATTTTAAGAACCCCTGAAATTTAACAGCTATACTCTAATTCAGTTATACTCAAAGGTATGATCTATAGACTTGCAGTATCATAATAAACTCTAAGTCTGTTAGAAATGCAATTCTTGGGCCCCACCCCAAACCTACTGAATCAGAATCTCTGGGATGAGGGAGACTCTTAAGCACAGTAAAGTCTGAAAAGCAGGTCATTAGCCTATGTTATTAACCTCAGACAGCTTAACTTTCTGCATATACTCACATCTGCTTTGCTATTTCTGGTTCAAATCACAGACAATTGGCTAGTCTTCATATACCATTCACTCTCCAATATCTTTTAAAGAACTCATTCTACAAAAGTGATTATATATATATAGTGTGTGTGTACACACACACACACATATATATTTTGGAGACAGAGCTTCACTCTAGAATACAGTAGCTCCAACCCAGCTTACTGCAGCCTGGACCTCTTGGACTCAAGCAATCTGATCCTCTTGCCTCAGCCTCACATCTAGCTGGTTCTACAGGCATGTGCCTCCATGTTCAGCTAATTTTTGTATTTTTTTTTGTAGAGAAATGGTTTGCCATGCTACCCAGGCTGGTCTCTTGGGCTCAAGCAGTCTGCCCACCTCAGTTTTCCAAAGTGCTGGGATTACAGGCATGAGCCATCGCAACTGGTTACCTACAATGCTTACCTGACCAAGTCCCCATCCAATTTAAAATCTTCAAAGGCTATGGATCAGTTTTTTTAAACTCCCCACTCCAAAATCAGAAAAAAAAAAAAAAAAAAAAAAAAAAAGACAAATAGGGAGTTTCACAGTTAAAGTACAAATAGCCTCAAAACACGTGAAAAGATATGCAACCTCATAGGTGATCAGAAAATGCAAATTAAAACTACAACCAGATACCATTTCATACCTACCAAAATGACAAATTCAAAATTCGGATAATATTTGTACGAATGGAAGGCAATGAGAAATTTCATTCACTGCTAGTGGGGACAAAACTGACACAACCCCTTTGGAAGAAAAAGTTAGCATTACTTACACACACCCTACACTTCAGTGATTCCAATCCTATGTTCATAACCTAGGGAAACCCTTGAACATGTTAATCAGAAGACATGTACCACGATGTTTTAGCAGTATTGTTTATAATTGTAAGCAATGTGAACAAACCAAATGTCCACCAACGGTAAAATGAAAAAATAAATTGGCGTATATTCATTCAAGGAAACACCACATAACAGTGAAAAGACTAAAACTACACCTACAGGTATCACCCTGTTTGAAAAACAGAAAGCTAAATCTAAGAAGACACATTAAAATGCATACAGTCCACCTTGATGTATAAAATTGAAAAAGACACAAAATTAAGCCACTTCGTGACTACAAGAAGAGGAACAGAATATAATACAATTCAGAGTGGTTACTTCTGATTCTGGAAAAGAGAATATGATCTGAGAGGTGTACATAAGGGTTTGAGGGGTATAATAATGCTTGCTCTATTCTACTTAGTAGTCTGAATGCTAGGTTCTTGCATGTTTTTATTATTTAAACTGTACATAAGTTGTATCCTCTGCTATTTACATTACATAGTCACTTAATGAGCCACAACAAAAAAACCTTTACTACTTTCCCAATGTATCTAAATTGAGAGTTCAATGTTTTTAACACTTCCTATAGCCTGGTTGCTCAGGTCCCTGGGCTATTTCTCTGACTTCTCTGTCACTCATACTAAAGAAAATGGGTAAAACCAGACAATAACGCAAGAGTTAATTGAAAGGTAGCACAATTCTAAAGAGTAAGAACTGTGTCGTCTAATATTTTAGCAATATGACACAGGAATAATTGATAAATCTTTTAAAATTTCTTTACTGACAAACCAAAGGTAAGGGCATGTCAGCTCCTTTCCCCACATCTCACTCCATTATGAGGGTCCACACCTGTATATCATGACTACCTATTTCCACCTCACCCTATTTCTCATTCCGTCAATGACTTTCAGCCACCCACGCGCTACGAGGTTCCGCAGCGCCCTGGGCATTTTCTCAACCCTCATCCTTTTACAGAAGACATATTCCGCAACAGCTTCGCTTGGGGGACCCTTGAGCAAAAGCCATAGTTAGGAACACGTGGGTGGCACCATATCGGCTTGTCGTTCCTGTGGGCCCGGCCAACAATATTAATCATCAGCAATTCAGATACTCAACTACACAGAACAGGCTCCAGGTGGTTTTATAAGTCAACAAGCAACAAAAGAAACATCGCAACTCAACGTCCACAAACCCCAGGCTTCGGTTCCCACATAACATCACCTTGGTTTTCCGGCTTCAGCTTCTGGTTACGAAATTCACTTTTTCCAGCAGCTTTTTCTGGCCGCGCCAGCGAGGACGACGCCATTTTCAAGCTGCTTCCGGTGGCGCCGGATGTGTAACTGCTTTTAAGTCCTACCTGCTGAAATGCCCACAGTCAAAATGAGTTCCGCGGAACTCAGACGAGAAGACCTGCGCAGTCTCCGTGCGTACGTGCGCTAAGGCCTGCGTTTTTGCCCAACCCACAGCTTCTCTTTGTCAATTGAAGAGCCGGAAACTTTCTCCCAGGATGCACTGCAACCATGGAGTTTGCGTACTGGGAATTGTAGTTTAGCAAGCGGTATAGGCAAATTGGATAGTAATCCGTAGTTTCCTCGTGGCCTAACTTTGTAACCTGGACCACCGGACTGCCGAGTGCGACCAGGCTGTCATGGATGTCGTTTATTCTTTCGATGAATATTATATGATGGCCAAATATGCACTAGATGTCGGGAGGAAATAAAAAAACGAGAATACGATGTATATGGGTCTCACTGCAGGAAGTGACAGGAATAGCTACTATTTATTGTGAAAAATACGTTGGCTTTACAAGAGTAAATAGTACCTATATATACTTACTAAAAAGTAAAATTGACAGTTAAATGAGAACAATATTTCAACAATTTGCTTAGACTACGTTTTAAGCAATTTCGAAGAAAATTTTTAAAAATAAATATGGTATGGAATAAATAAATTCCAAAATAAATTCAACTAGTTCTTCTAAGAATTAAACATTGCAATCAATATTACATATGAATGGTTTAAACTTTTAAAACCTCTAAACAATAGTTTCCACGTGTGAGAACTGTGTGCTCTAGATGATCTAATTTCAACATCTTCCAAAAATTCATTAGAATTGAAAGAACGATTTTAAATAAATATTGACTAATAACTAAATATTATATTTATTGAATACATATTGAAAATAAATATTGAAAAATCTCTTAAAATCATCTTAGAAGACTAGAAACTCAAAAGTGATGATCAAAATGATGGTGTCCAAATTTTCATCTCAATTTCAGTGACTCACTGATTATAAAGTATTCAAAATAATAATTTAAAATTTAAAATGATGAGAAATAGTGTGAGAAAAATAAAAGATATAAGAGAGATGGGGAAATATTCACAAAACATTTAATGAGTTGATTACAATAATATTCAAGGTGATAAAAAGATGTAAGCAATTCAGTAGAAAAATAAGGAAAATAGTAGATATTTGTGATGGTTAATTTTAAGTGTCAACTTCACTGGGTAATGTTATCCAGATATTTGGTCCAACATTATTATGGATGTTTCTGTGGGAGTGCTTTTGGATGAGATTAACATTCAAATCAGTGAACTTTGAGTAAGGCAGATTTTCCTCTATGCTGTGGGTAATCCTCATCCAATCAATTTAAGACCTGAATAGAAAAAAAAGACTGACCTCCCCTGAGAAAGAAGAATTATGCAGCACAAGTCCCTTGGACTTGAATTGCAGCATTGTCCTATCTCTGAGTCTCCAGCATGTCAGCCTACGCTGCAGATTTTGTACGTACCAGCCTCCATAAATGTGTGAGCCAATTTTTAAAATAAATAAAAATAAAACACACACACACACACACACACACACACACACACTTACTGGTTTTGTTTTTCTGGAGGGCCCAAATACAACAATTTTTAGTGGCGCAAATCCAAATGAATAACAAACATATAATGTTCAACCTCACTACTGTCTACAAAGTATACAGACCTAACAATGGAATATCACTTCTCACCCACCAGATTGAAAAAAAAAAAGAAAATAATAAATATGTATTTTTAAAAATAAGACTGCTAGAGGAAAGAACACTCTCATACACTGCTGGTGCAAATGTAAACTGTTACTGCGTTTTTGCAGAGCAATTTAGCAATATAAATACACATGTGGTTCTGTAGTAATTCTACGCCAGATAAACTATTGAATAGAAATAAAGGACCATTCAATTAAAGTGTTTGTACAATAGTGTTGATTACTACCTTCTATAGAAGTAGTTCAGTGAAATATACTTTGGAGCCATACTGACTAGTTTGCCGCCTACTGGCTGTATAGCCTTGGGCAAGTTTCTTACCCATGCCTGCTCAGTTTCCTAAAATGGGGAGTATAGCCTAACCCTTCAGTAGTTTAATACACGTAAAGTAAAAAAAAAAAAAAAAAAAAAAAAAAAATTTAGCATATGATAAACACTCAATAGGTGTTAGCTATTATTGTTTACTCTGGCAAAAAGTAAAAGCATTTTATCTATCAATTAGGGATATACTTAAATAAATTGATGTTACCTTCATAACCAAGAGCTATTATACAACCATTTATAATAATTAATAAAATATATATAAAAAATTACATAGAATATTGAGCAATAAAAGCCAGATACATAAACATATATATACACATATGCACACACACACATATATATATATAATATGATTCCACTTTTCTAAGACAATTCATTCAATAAATATTTATTGAGCACCTATAATGTTCAAGACACTGTTCTAAATATTTGGTTATATTCTATGTGCTGAACATAATATATGATTATATGAATTTGTATGTGATTGTACAATGAACAAGAATTGGGATGGATACAGGTTAAGCTTTTAAGACTGGCTAACTTAGAGATGAAAGTGATTAGAAAAGAAGATGAAACTAGGCAAAAAGACAAAAGAAGATGTCCATAATAAAACAGCATGTATAATATGATCCTATTTACATAAAACTGTCTGTGTGTGTGTGTGTGTGTGTGTGTGTGTGCCTGCATGAAAAGATGGTCATCAAAATGTTGACTATGTTATGTTACCTTTCAGTATAGAGACATTTCAAAGTATGGCAATTCAATAGCAATACGACTGATTGTAAGTCAATTACAATATATATCATTTTTCTTTAACATCTTTGGAAATCTGAACATAAATATGTAAATAAATAGAATATGTACTCAAATAACACTAAAAGGGAAAAGAAAAATTGACATCTCTAAAGGGTTTCTTGACACAAATCTAGACTAGATTGGGAAAGTCCTTGGGTCTCAGCCCTTTTTTATTTTTTATTTTTCATTTTTCAAGACGGAGTCTCGCTCTATTGACATTGCTGGAGGGCAGTGGCTTGATCTCAGCTCACTGCAATCTCTGCATCCCGGGTTCAAGCAATTCTCCTGCCTCAGCCTCCCGAGCAGCTGGACTGCAGGTGCCCACCATCATGCCCAGCTAATTTTTGTATTTTTAGTAGAGATGAGGTTTTGCCATATTGGCCATGCTGGTCTTGAACTCTTGATCTCAGGTGAGCTACTCACCTCAGCATTCCAAAGTGCTGGGATTACAGGCAGGCCCTTTTAGGCCCTTTTTGATTGTGACTTCTCCCTATTTTGACCTTTTTTTTTTTTTGGAGGCAGAGTCTTGCTCTGTCATCCAGGCTGGAGTGCAGTGGCACAATCTCAGCTCACTGCAATCTCTGCCTCCCAGTTCAAGCAGTTCTCTGCCTCAGACTCCCAAGTATCTGGGATTACAGGCGTCCGCCACCATGCCCACTAATTTTTGTATTTTTAGTAGAGACGGGGTTTCACCATCTTGACCAGGCTGGTCTTGAACTCCTGACCTCATGATCCACTCGTCTCAGCCTCCCAAAATGCTAGGATTACAGGCATGAGCCACTGCACCCGGCCTCTTTATCCTCTTAAGCAATCTAGACCCACATGCAGCCATCATCTTCCTGTGGGAAATGTGCTCCACCTGTTCTTAGCCTGCTTATTCATTTTCCCATGGAAAGCACAAATTGGCCTCACACAACTCTCCTTTGGAATTAGAGACCTTAATTCTCACAGTAACCAGAGGGTAGAGGGGAAAGAAAGAGTACAGATGAGATTTAACAATGTCCTTGGAGAATGTATTATCTCTTATTAAACAGGCAAATGGCAAATAAATGTGGTTTATTTTTAACATTTCTACACTCACTTATCACAGACAAAAAGTAATTTTGCACAGTGATCTACTTTCTTGCAAACTTTGTTTTGTTTTTTAAATAATCCAGATAGGATTTTTCAAATACGTAGGGTTGACACATTTTTATTTTCTTTTTTTAAATTTTATTTTAGGTTCAGGGGTACATATGCCAGTTTGTTATATGGATAAACGCGTGTCATGGGGGTTTGTTGTACAGATTATTTCATCACCCAGATGCTAAACCTAGTACCCAATAGTTATTTTTCCTGCTCCTCTCCTCTCCCCCTCCACCCTCAAGTAGGCCCCAGTGTCTGATGTTCCCTTCTTTATATTCATGAGTTCTCATTATTTAGCTCCCACTTATAAGTGAGAAGATGTGGTATTTGGTTTTCTGTTGCTGCATTAGATTGCTAACGGGATTAGATGACTCCTGCCTTCTCACATGGGAGTCAGTGAAGTGTTTAGAAACTGCTGCAAGACAAACAAGCCTCCAGTGGGTGATCAGTAGGAGAGCACGTTCAGAGGGAAGAGCCATCTCGACAGAATCACACCAGATTCTATTTTCAGGATGAATTTCTTATTTCTGCCATCTTTTGGAATAAATATTCTTTTCCTTTCTATGGAAAAAAAAAACATTGCTAATGCAGCAACAGAAAATGGATGGAGCTGGAGTATGGAGTCTCCAGCTCCATTTATGTTCTCTCAAAAATCATGATCTCATTCTTTTTTATGGTTACATAGCCACATTTTTATTTTCTAATATACATTAGTTGCTTTTTATCCAGACATCTTCATGGAAAAGTTTGAAATTCTAAATTAATATATCTAACAACATCAATAACAGTAATAATACCTGTCGCTGTAAAAGTAAGCCCTCTTCTAACTCCAAGTGATTTCATAATGAAATAGGTATCTAGTCAGGCACACACACACAAATAATGTAGTCTAGCTGTAAACTAATTATATATAATCAGTCATAAAATTATTATATTATTAGCCTATCTTTAGAAAAATAATGTGTTGATAAAAGTGAATTGTTCTTCATGAAACCCAAGAACCCTTGGAATCTAGAGAGAGACCAGACTTAAGACACATTCAGAGTAAGTCTTGAAATGTTTTCTGCTGTGCAGCAGGGTGTTTCCTGTAGTCAGCGCCTGGATGAAATATCTTTACAGGATACCCACCTCTTTTGCCAAGGCCACACTTAGCAAATTCTGTGAAGAATAAGATATAATGTACTGTTTTGGCTGCTATCCAGACATTCAATCTTAGATAAGACTTAAGCAACTGGTTTCTTTTATGGTAAAATGAGAGTTGGGTTAGATTACTGTTCCTCAAACTTTAACCAGCCTCACAATCACATGGAGGGGTGGCCCCACTCTCACTTCATGATAGTCTAGTAGGCCCTGAGAATTTGCAGCCCCCCCAACAACAAAGAATCATCAAACCCAAAGTATCAATAGTGCCAAGGTTGAGACACTCTGGCCTAAAGGTGTTCTGAGTGGCTGTTATTCTACTTTAAAGAACCAGTAAGTGCTTAACCAAGCATGCCATGAAAGCAACGTTATTTTCCACTTTAAAAAAAAAAAATCAGCCTATTTAGGGCAAAACTAGATTGGTATGAAAAGCCAAAGTTTCCAGATGGCTGTTCATTATTATGCTGGGCTCCTCTGCGGACAGATCTCCACTTTCCTCCACCATATCATTGTGGAATTCTGTTGCCTCATAAACTGAACAAACATTGGGATTTGTACATAGAGTGGACACTTTGGGTCAAAAGACACTCATTACTGCCTGAATATTAGTCTCTTCTAGCCCCAAGCCAATAAAACATTCATATTTTCATTGGGAATCTAGCGTGTCCTACAACTTACAAGCAATCTTCCCTCTTTCTCTTTGTGATTATTCTCATTGATAAAGACTAGCTTTGATATAATTTTCAGTTATAACACTCTTCCCTCTAAAGGAAAGCTGAAATACATTTCATGATATGAGGTTCCACCATAGCAACAGAAGGCTCTTTATTGCATGCATGAATATTCAGGATTTAATTAGTGGCATGTGAAATGTATTGATACTGCTGAGACTTATTATTTTATGCTAATAGAAAAACAAATTACAGTATTTTATTTGTAAACATAACACTGGAAGAACATCTGAACTTTTCTGGAAAGCAAATCTTTAGTCATTTGTTGAAGCTATACGCCTTTCTCATCTTTTAGATGGCAGTAACTACAGATGGCCCGTAATAAAATGAACATTTTGAGTAAAGTATTTTAAACATTTAATAGATTTATATTTTTAAAAGTGATTTCATGATGTTAATAAGATGGTGGCATTGCTTCTTCATTGTTTCAAATAGTCTAATTAAAAGATCTAGCTACCTGACACTGGGAGGTATGTAAATGCAGGCTTTAACATAATACTTCATCGTCCAACAGTGATTTTAACCTCTTTTTGTTTACCATTCCCTTTACTATGTGATGAAATATGGACTTTTTCCCCAGAAGAGCACATTTTTGTGTATACATAATAGCACTCTTCCACAGAATCCCTAGAGGACCAGGCTACCAGTTTAGGGGATCTTTCCTTAAAGCAATGTGAGAGGAGCGTCTCAGAAGCCTGAATCTGATGTTATAAGCACCAGAGTGCCCTGCTCTTAGAGTTCCCCAGGGAAAACAGAGGGGATGGAAGGACTCTTTACCTTCAATAAATATGCATATGCCTTCTTCTGCAGTTACAATTTCAGTATGATTAAGTAGTTGCATGGAACTATACTTCTCAAGACTCCTTTGACTGCAAGTCACAGAAACTGAAAGTAACTTAAGTAAAAAAGAGGATTTATAGTCCTATAACCTAAATACTGCATCTAGGAACTCAATTGTGTCATAAAGACAGTCATGCCCTCTTTCAGTCACTGACATGTCTCTCTCTCTCTCTCTGTCCCCCTTCTGCATTTATCAGCAGTTGTAGGATACACATTCTCAACAGAAGAAGATTTTCTTTTTCTGAAGAGTTACATCAAAAGTCCAGGTGATCACTTATGTTTAGTTTGATATTTATCAACTCCATGCATATTTTTGTTTTTATGGGTACTACACACACACATACACACATACAATCTTTAAACAAGATAAAGTAGGCTTTACATATTTTAGATGACATATTGTACCTTATACATTAATAAACATGTATATAATTATTATATAACTATTTTATATTAGTTAACATTCATAAAATACATATATATTATATATACAAAATTATATATATTATGCTTCATATACTTATGAAACTTGCTTTTTATGTGGAATATTTTGTTTTTAGATATATTCATCTTGAATCCATGTAATGCTAGTTCATTCATCCATGGTAAATAACTTTTTTAATTAGTTTATAAAAGACATTGTAGCTTCCATCTTTGTTGCATTCTCTCTCTCTCTCTCTCTCTCTCTCTCTCTCTCTCTCTCTCTCTGGGATCACTCATTCTGGGGAAAGCCAGCTGTCGTGTTGTGAGCAGCCCTGTGGTAAGGAACTGAAACCTGTCAACAGCCACGTGAGAGAGTTTGGAAGCAGCTCATGTAGTTCAGTCAAGCTGTCTGATGACTGCAGCCCTACCTAATTTGCAGCCTCCTGAGAGACCTCAAGCTGCAATCTCCCAGCTGAGCTGCTCACAAATTCCTGACCCTCAGAAACTGCACAAATGTTTAAGTTGCTAATTTGGGGGATAATTTTTACATAGACATAACTAACACAATATTGAAACAAATGTAAGCATTTATCAAAATATATGCTTTGGTGGGGATATAGACAGGAAACTTTTTCTCAGTAGGAATAGTTTTCTCTGATTCCTGCCACTAGAGGGCAAATGGTCACAAATGATGGATGGCTTTTTCTATTTCTCTACAACTCAGACGTGCGATGCAAAAATTCTTAGAGAACATTTGCCCTGTTGCCTGAGATAAGTATACAAATGCCCATAGGCATTAGCTTACTTGTTCAAGCTCACACAGGCTAGGTCTTACCGTACAAACGCAGCTGCAGTTAATAACATACAAATTAGTTATTTTTATTTTTTTTAATTTTTGTGAGTACATAGGTGTATATATTTACGGGGGTACATGAGATGTTTTGATACAGGCATGCAATGTGAAATAAGCACATCATGGAGAATGGGGTTTCCATTCCCTTGAGCACTTACCATTTGAGTTACAAACAATCCAATTACACTATTTATGTTATTTTAAAATGTACAATTAAGTTATTATTGACTCTAGTCACCCTATTGTGCCAAGCAGCTATTAATTAATGCTGCTATTTCTGAAAGTCACTAGGTACAAATAAAGAAAGCTCTTTTTTATCTTTTTCATTTCAACTAGCATGTTAACATTCCTAAGACCACAAAACTTATTATAACAACTATTCCTATTTATTGGGTACCTATTATGAATAACTTATTATACATATGTGCTACATGCCTTTTTACCTAATCTATATAATGAAGCTTTGAAATTTATGACTACCAATGCATGAGGGTCAGTGTCTTGTCCAAGGACACATAGCTAGAAAGAAGGGAAAAAGAAATTAATTCTGATAGAAGTTAAATCTCTTTGCAATATTTTTCTTAGGGGACAACTCATAGCCTTTGATTATATCAGAAGTTTGTTGCTTCTGGAAATCTTTAGTATGTTGAAACATTTAAATGATTGCATATAACATTGGAAGAGAAAATAAAAAATTTTGATGACTCTCCTTCCTTTTTTCCCTGAAATATTTTTTTCTCTCTCTGACACACACACACACACACACACACACACACACACACACACTCTCACACTCACACAGCCTCTTTTCTTCATTCTAGAGGACCAGCTGTGTGATACTGGTTAGCCTTCCTAGAGCTTCATTTTGTTGCACCTTCTTCATTTCTAAAATAAGAATACACCTACCTCTTTTAAGCTCACAGCAGGGATGCTGTGATAATTAATGAAAAAAATCTTCACCAATCTCATTTGATTTTGCAGAAGACAGGAGTTTAATAAGGCTGAAGAATCATTATAATGATAATTAGTCATATTTTAGGACAGATGGGAAAGTGTCTGGCAGTGGTGGCTTAGCTGGAGCTGTTGCCACACCAAAGCAATAAAGTAATGTCAATGTGTCAGTCACATCAAGTTAGGCACAAGAAGGGTGCAATAGCAGCTTACTTCACACACTGCTTTGTTAATCATCCCTGCCTGGCACAGACTGGGACAGAGTTACAGCATTTCCAAGACAGATAGGCAGTTTGAGAATAACCATCTCATTATTATCACATATAATCTCCAAAGACAGCCACCATTGATAGCTTCCTTCCTTGATATGCATGTTACTCCTCACACTGGGAGAGTGAGTCTACCCCCTTGAATCTGGCCTGGCCCTGTGAGTTGTTTAGATCAATAGAATACTGTGGCTATGACTCTGCTAATTGTAGGTCAAGCTTTTAGAAAGACTGGCAGCTTCTGCTTCCTCTATCTTGGAAGAAAGCAGTAGGATAAGCAGTTCAAATACTCTGAGCCCATCTCACTATGAGACAGCCCAAGCTAGCCATGTAAAAAGAGGGACAGAAACAGGCCTGACCAGCTCTTGGATATTCCAGTCACCCCAACTGAGGTTCTGGACATGAGTGAGTGAAGAAGCAATTTTACACATTTCAGCTTCAGTAGATACCACGTGGAGCAAAAGACCTGTTCAGTCCAGATTGTTTTTAAGCCGTTATGTTCTGGCATGTTTCATATACAGTAACAGATATTTGAAACACCTGTCAACATTTAAAATAGGGTCATATATCTCTTGATCTCCTCTCTTTGCTAAATGAAGTAGAGCATTTCTTCAGAGAAATGAAATAAGGGGAAAACAGTAAGAATTTGATACAATGGAGAGGGTAATTCCTTTTCAGAGGATACAAATTTTAGTTTTATAAAAGTCCTATTAATATAGAGCA
This sequence comes from Sapajus apella, assembly GCF_009761245.1. Taxonomy (NCBI): domain Eukaryota; kingdom Metazoa; phylum Chordata; class Mammalia; order Primates; family Cebidae; genus Sapajus; species Sapajus apella. Next base: position 34,646,087 of record NW_022436942.1, read on the forward strand.
GTTAACCTTTCTTTGTTCACTCATGCATTCATGTGTAAATATTTTTTGAATAAATGTATTGCTTACTATACATAGAAAATCTCCAAACTGTGATGATTAGATTTTCTGATGGTACGCAGAAAGTCAAAAAATTTAATTCTAACCATCATAACTTGGAGAGTCATTCTGTTTCTCACTTTCAGTACAGTAGCCAATAAACTGCATGAGACATCAAACACTTTATTATAACATAGGCTTTGTGTTAGGTGACTTCCCAGCTGCAAGCCAATAGAAGTGTCAGCACATTTAAGACAGGCTAGGCTAAGTTCTGATATTCCATAGGCTAGGTATATTAAGTACTTTTTCAATTCAGAATATATTTTCTGACTTATGATGGATTTATCAGGACACAATCCCATCATAAGTTGAGGAACATCTGTAGGGCTAAATGAGATAGATAAGGTCCCTGATCTCATAGTGCTTATATCCTAATTTGGGAAGACAAATAACAAGAACCAAAGCAAAAAGACAATTTCAGTTGGTGATAATGCAATTAATCTGGGGAAAGGTAATGTGATAGCTTTATCAGAGTCTCTCTAAGGGTTCCCCACAATGCATCAGCAATAAACAACAGAAAAAAAAAGAAAGAAAATGCTCACCCTGAGATTGTAATACAGTTTAATTATCTGTAACCTAATTCACAGTTTCTGGTTTGAGTAAACACAATTCATGGTGTGGGCGGGGCTTTCCCATTTTGAGTCTTACTTTGAGTCTCAGCTTTGTTAACACTGAAACTGATCTGGTGGGGCAGGTTCTTTTTCTCCTACCTTATTAGCTTTTAGGGAGGTAAAAATGGCACGAGCTAGCACTGGAGGTACAGGTACTTTACTGGCCCACAGGTTGTCTATTAATGCATTACCTAAGACAGAGCCATTGATGTGCTCAAAGAAAATAAGTTTGATGGGCATGTTGGTTGATTCCATGACTTCACTGTTGTGAATAGTGCTGTGATGCACATATGAGTGCATATGCCTTTTTGGTAGGACAATTTATTTTCCTTTGAGTAATGGAATTGCTGGGTCAAATGGCAGTCCTGTTTCAAGTCCTTTGAGAAATCGCCAAACTGCTTTTCACAGTGGCTGAACTAATTGACATTCCCACCAGCAGTGTATGAGTGTCCCCTTTTCTCCATAGCCTCACCAGCATCAGTTGTTTATTGACTTTTTAATAATAGCCAGTCTCACTGGTGTGAGATGGTATCTCATTGTGGCCTTGATTTGCATTTCTCTGATGATTAGTGATGTTGAGCATTTTTTCGTATGTTTGTTGGCCGCTTGCATATCTTCTTTTAAGAAGTGTCTGTTCATGTCTTTCGGTCTCTTTTGAATGGGGCCTCTTTTGTTTTTGCTTGTTGAATTGTTTAAGTTCTTCATAGATTCTGGATATTAGACCTTTGTGAATAGTTTGTGAATATGTTATCCCATTCTGTAGGTTTAATCTGTTAATAGTTTCTTTTGCTGTACAGAGCTCTTTAGTTTAATCAGGTCTTACTTGTCAATTTTTGTTTTAGTTGCGAAGGTAGATTAAATAATAAAATGTGGTACTTATATGCTATGGAATACTACGCAGTCATAAAACAGAACAAAATTATGTCCTTTGCAGCAACACAGATGCAGCTGGAGGCCATTATCCCAAGCAAATTAATGAAGGAAAAGAAAAACAAATACCACATGTTCTCACTTACCAGTAGGAGCTAAACACTAGGTACCAATGGACATAAGATGGCAACAATAGACACTTGAGACTGCTAGAAGGACAAAGAGGTTGAAAAACTAACTACTGGATACTATTTTCAGTACCTAGGTGATGGGATCAATCATATTCCAAACCTCAGCATCAAAAAATACATCCATCTAACAAACCTGTACATGTAGCTCCTGAATTTAAAATAGAAGTTGAAAATATTTCTCAAAATGAAAATAAGTTTGAATTGAGAGAGAGAATCAAGGAACTAGATATTTTACAGTCCTGTATTTCTGCAAGGCTTCAGTTACTTATTTTCTTCTGAAGAAAGAGTATTTTTCATAAGAGAATTGGAAAAACCACTCTTCTTTCACAAACATAGCATGGTTCTCTGTGATATACCATGAATCTTCTGTTGAGACTCTTCCACATTCTTTTGAAATTAGCAATGACTTCCTTGAAAGAGGGTATATACTTAGAGGATTATAAATCATTCTACTATAAAGAAATTTGCACATGTATGTTTATTGCAGCACTATTCACAATAGCAAAGACTTGGAACCAACCCAAATGCCCATCAGTGATAGACTGGTAAAGAAAATGTGGCACATATACACCATGAAATACTATGCAGCCATAAAAAAGGATGAGTTCATGTCTTTTGCAGGGACATGGATGAAGCTGGAAACCATCATTCTCAGCAAACTAACACAGGAACAGAAAACCAATCACCATATGTTCTCACTCATAAGTAGGAGTTGAACAATGAGAACACATGGACACAGGGAGGGGAGCATCACACACTGGGGCTTGTCAGGGGGTGGAGGGCTGGGGAGATGATGGGTTGATGGGTGCAGCAAACTACCATGGCACGTGTATATCTATGTAAAAAACCTGTACATTCTGCACATGTAGCCCAGAACTTAAAGTAAAAAAAAAAAAAAAAAAAAAAAAAAGAGGAAATTCTGTCTTAATTTCTGCTTATTTATCCTCTCACACAATATCCTGCCCAAAGTACATGCTTAATAAATATTTGTTAAATAAGTGAATGTCAGATAAAGAGACCAGTGTCTGCATTCAAAACCCAGCTCAGCAACCTACTAGCAGTGTGACCTTGGTCAAGTTACTTAATTACTCTCAACCACTACATTGTTACTTTAAAATGAATATTAAGTTTTCAAAATGGGGACTCTGGATAAATTAGAATAGACACTTAGCCATTGCTAGTTAATGCTGGCAACACTGTGTGTGTGTGTGTGTGTGTGTGTGTGTGTGTGTAATGCCTATACATATATACATGTATATATTAGTTGTATTTGTATTATATATTTTAATTTCAATCATTTGTAGGCATATATATATACATGTATACATACATTTGTATGCCTAAAGATGATATATATATGTATATATATACACATATATATATACAAGCATATATATATACACATATATATATACAAGCATATATATATACACATATATATACGTGTGTGTGTGTGTATATATATATATATATATATATATACGCAAGTATACAAACATACACATACGCACACACACACACACACACACATATATTTGTGCCTGCAAATGTAATCGTTTCCTCATAGAGGTTATTTGCCTTTAGATAAAATCTGAGAAAAGTGAAGATCATTACTGTTAGAATTCAATTTGAATGTATTTTTATTTAAATACTGACTTTTTAAACTTTGCTTTCTTCTAAGACAAATTTCTTATTTGGCCAACATTAACTTGCAATGCCTATGTATCTATTATAATTTACCTAAAGCCACCACTTTAAAAACTTAATAATATTAATTTTAAAATAATTATGTGGTAGTTGAAGTTTATTAGTGGAAAAGCGGCAGAAGGACAGAGGAAAGAAACAGCAAACTTGACTTATTTTACAACCTAAAGGTCTAATACCAGAAGACCTACTCTTACAATGTCTATTCATGAAAAACTCATTGAAAAGTCCAAATGATACTAATGAGATAAGTTAAATGTCCTTGCCTGCAAAGAACCCCAGTAGAAATTTTATAATAAATTTGTCTTCAATTAAAGGTAATAGGGTAGAGAAAGGAAATAAATCATATAAATTAAAAGTTTTTGCCATTTTTTATGTTGGTCACATATTTGTGGACTAAGTAGATGAGGACTTATTGATACAGAATTAAACAAAATTGAGTGATATTATAATTAATTTTAGAGCGTAGCATTTATTTGGCAAGATGAGAACACATAGGGGCTGGATGCGCCAGTGTTTAAAAATGAATGATAATGAGATAGTATTTTAGTTAGGACTATCGGCTTAACATCAAGAGCCATTTGCTTAGACTATAATTTCACAGGAAATATAATGCTAATATTCAGTTTATAGAATAATCCCGTTAAGTGGTAGAAATTATAGCCTTTAAGAAGATTTCAACCTCTTTTTTTTTAACTTCTAGGGAGAACTTTATCTGCTCTCAAAAGGTCTTAAAATAACCATCTGATCTTTCAAAATATGTATCAGTCCTAATTCTAGGGTGCCTCATCCTTCAGTGAACCTAAAAGTTTGTAAATAGATTTATAAATAGTGACAACAAATGATTCCTCTTTCTAAAATGCATTCTTACCTTGGCTAACAAATAACTGAAAGATTTTCAACTACTTGCTTGCCCTTCTAACCAGGCAATCTGAGGGCATTCTCTAGCCCTCGGTCATCCAAATAGCAACTTTGCTTGGAATAAAATTAGAGAGAACATTATCACCATAACCTGACAAACACTGAGACCATCCCACAGAAGTAAGCTGGTAAAAAACATAAGATAAACAATGATCCTAAAGATATACCAAAAATTAAATATGGCGTTTTTATCATTGAACTCCGGTGGGATATACGGTACGAAATGGGGAATATGAACAGGTTACACGTTCCATATCACTCTAAACAGCTCAGTGAAGATTCCTTGGGATTTATTATGACAGATACTGTTACAATTTCTTTAGCTCTCAACTTAAAAGCATGTGTTTGGTTCAATCCCCACCCAGAATTATTGGGTTTATATCAATGTCACGTAACCAATGTCTTCCCAGATAGTGGAACATGTTACTGAAAATATCTTTATTTCCCTTCACTCACAGATTTACACACAGGAGGGGCTTAAATGATTCTTAGTCCTCAGAAAGTGTGTAATGAGGGGGTCAGGAATGGTACAGGTAGAAAAATGTTCTCTTAGTGGAATGTAGTATTGGCTCTTCACCCAATTTCTGCAGATGACCTAAATAACAATTGCCTTAGAGATGCTGGTAATTTGAAACAAAAATTACCATCTCTATCAGATGTTGGCTAGCATCTCTTAAATCATCTAGTCTTTTATTTATTTGTTCCATAAAAATATATCGAGTGCCTTCTCTGTTCCCCAAAGTGTACTGGGCCCTACAAATACTGCATTTAATGAGACAGACATTGTTCATAACCTGCATATGAACTTGCAATATAGAGATGGAGGGAGATACTAAACTACAATAAACTAAAAGCAGAGCTAAACAGATGTTTGCAGTCAAGTGTTACATATGGGAAGCACATAGTGCTACGGAAACATGTTATAGGAATGTTCCTACTTCTTCCAACTGGTAGAAAAGGACACCAAAGAGATCCTCATCTTTGTAACCCACTGCAAATGACTTAATTTCCAGGGCTTTGGTTTCCTTGGATAGAAGTAAAAGGAATGGAAATAAATGAGTTCCAAAGTCCCTTTCAGTGACAAGGGGCTAGAATCCTTTCCAATCTTCCCAATCCTAAAAGCATATTCCAATGGCATGTTCTCTGCAAGAATAATTTGATGGCTTGTTAATGACGAAGTGCAGACAATAGCTATGTCTTTGACTATCCCTAGAGTGCCAGCAGTGAGGCTGGATTTCAGAACCTGAGATGCTCACTCACCTCTACTGGAAATACGCTAGGAAGAAAGTCCTTGTGGAATCCCATAGGGTCTTTTTTTTTTTTTTTTTTTTTTTTTTTTTTTTTTTTTGAGATGGAGTTTCGCTCTTGTTATCCAGGCTGGAGTGCAATGGCGCAATCTCGGCTCACCACAACCTCTGCCTCCGGGGTTGAGGCAATTCTCCTGCCTCAGCCTCCTGAGTAGCTGGGATTACAGGCATGTGCCACCATGTCTAGCTAATTTTTTGTATTTTTAGTAGAGACAGAGTTTCACCATGTTGACCAGGATGGTCTCGATCTCTTGACCTCGTGATCCACCCACCTTGGCCTCCCAAAGTGCTGGGATTACAGGTGTGAGCCACCGCCTGGCCCTCCCATAGAGTCTTACTGTCTATTTCCCAAAGGCTCCTTTTCCTTGTGTGTATCAAGCTGGGTAGGAGTACTATTCTCTTCTGATTCACAGTGAGCTGTCATGTGCCCTAAAGGTGCTGCCTCAGAATGTTGTATCCTCTCAGTTTTCTCCCTTAAGTAATAATGTAGATGGACAAGAACCCCAAAGGATTCTTGTTAGCCTTTCATTACCAAAATAAGGGGATGAGTCGCATAAACAGAGAAATAGAAACCTGCCTATGTTTTCCATGGTTTCTGAAGTAAAGATGCAAATGACTTCTGTAGTAGACGCTGTAGTATGGCTCTTTCAATATATTTTCCAACTCCTTTCTTGTTTTCCTCTTCTATTGTGGCCAGAAAATGGAAGTGCTTAATTCTCAGCCTCTCTTTCAGGTCATGATAGCTCCGTTCTGGCCTATCAGATGTAGCAGAAGTCCCTAGGAACTCAAAGGGCGTCCTGTTGCTTTGCTTTTCTCATTCTTCCTGTTTGGAACAGGCATGTGATGGCTGGAAATATAGCAGCCATCATGAAACTGTGAGGAGGAAAGTCATTGGTGAAGTTCATGGAACAGAAAGAAAATGAACTTGGTTCTTTGATGACATATTAGAGAAGCTGCCTCAGCCTTGAACAATCTTCATTAAAACTGATATTTAAATATTTACTGGGTTTTTGTTTGTCACAATGAATTTAATTCTAACTGATCAACTTGCAGTAATAATACGGATTGTATACAGGAAGATCATATACAGAAACTTCAGGGTGATCTTGGTGTACTTGGAAGTAGCCTAAAATTGATCAGAATGTCATCATACTTCTTTGGGTTGTATGAGATCATCCTTGTTATTTCATAGTATTTTATCTCCTAGGTATAAGATTTTGGTCAATAAATATTAGAATATTCAAAGTAATGGAAACAAAGCTGCCAGCCCCTACCTGTATTGACAAAATTAAAATGCTTTTAATTTAGAGAAGCTCAGTGTTGTGACCACTCTGAATTCAAAGGTGAGGTGCTGTACCTCATTCAGAGGGATAGAGTCTAAGACGAAAATATTTGTTTTAAAAAATGCAAGGCTATCTCAAGCTATTTATCATGGAGCATATTAAATAAAAGTTCCCACTCTGAAGAAAACATTCCTCCAATATTTAAATGTTTTGGGAATGTGAGAGGTTCATCGTGTCTTATTAAACAAACAGAAAATACCACCGCTCTAGGCTCTAGAGTCAGACTAACTGGCTACACTTTTTAAACCCTTACTGGCAGCACAATTTTGACAAGTTATGGAACTTCAGTAATGTTCAGTTTCCTCCTTTGTAAAAAGAACTAATAACAAGAATTACCTCCTAAACCTGTATCTATTGGATACAGTTATTTGCAGTAAATGTTATCAGTTACAATTATTGTGGCAGAAGCTTTACCTTGAAGGTTTGTTTATGTTTCATTTTTGGTTGGTATTACATTTCTTTACCTGTGTTTAACTTATGTGGGTCTTTTTGGATAAAAAGTCATCAGTAGTGTATTCTAATAGATGATATGTAAGTTTACTAGACTTCTTAGAGTCCTTGAGGCACCTTGAAGGCAAGAAATATTTTTATCCAGTGTCAAGCACAGTGTTTGGCACATATAGGTGCTTAACAAACATTTGTTAAATAAACAAGTAAGTGAATGCTATGAAAGGAGATAAAGAAAATCCCTTAGGCAACTCTTTATTACTTTACATTTATTAGGGGCCAATATAAGAGCTATATTCAGAGCATAAAGTACCCAATGTCTCTGTATACTAACTTCTGAACTCCTAGAACTCGTTTTTATCTACAGTGTAACTAGCATTTTGAAAAGACCTCAATTTCCTGGGTTCTCTTTGTGGGTTATTCATTTTGTTTGTTTTGTTCAAGTAGTATAACAATGGTGTGGGAATTAAATTTAAACCATATGAACTATGTGCTAAAATCTAACATGTTCAAGCAGGGAAAAGCAGAACCAGACAAGAAACAAATTTCAAGTCTCAAGAAGCCAGTTTTGTGTTTCTGCAGACCCCACAGATAGAATCTAGGCACTGTATTAATAGTAGATTAATGTTTTTGTCTTCTACAGAGTGATTTGATCAACAATAGCCATTCCACAGCACTTATAAGCTGTAGTTGACTGGCATATATTGCCCTTAAACACAAAAACATAACCATAAATAAAAATGTAAACTCATCAGAGAAGGGAACTCAACATATGTCCCTGATTTCCCTTAGGCAGGCTTGGGGATACAGAAACTCTTGCAAATAGAGACAATAAAACAATGATTTCAGGTTCTGTCACTACTGAACAGGTAGAATCAAGAAATTCCTGAAGACACTGAACTGCAATTTTCTAAACTTCAAGTTAGATAAAAAGTTGATGTCTGCCACCTTGTTGATATTTGACACATTCTTAGGTACTATATCTGTTATTCATTTCATTAGTTTTGTCTGGTTACAAACAACAAAACAATCTAAAAGAGCTGCAGCTTAAACTACCTAGAAGATTATTTTCTTTCATGTAAAGTAGTCCATAGATAAGCAATCCTAGATTGGTATAAACATATCAAATATTCTTAAATGTCTTCTCCTACTTGTGCACTTTAACTAGAAATTTGGCAGACTTGAGAGATTCCATGTGATGGTGTTGCTACGTTTTGATTAAAATGAACTCTTAGCTAATTCCAAAATTTATTTTTCCCCTTAAATAAAAAAGCATTATCACAATTTAGATTTTTTTTTTTTTGATCTGGAGTTTCACTCTTGTTTCCCAGACTGGAGTGCAATGGCACAATCTCAGCTCACTGCAACCTCTGCCTCCCGGGTTCAAGTGATTCTCCTGCCTCAGCCTCCTGAATAGCTGGGATTACAGGCATGCACCACCATGCCAGGCTAATTTTATATTTTTAGTAGAGATGGGGTTTCTACATGTTGATCAGGCTGGTTTCAAACTGTCGACCTCAGATGATCCACCCACCTTGGCCTCCCAAAGTGTTGGGATTACAGGCGTGAGCCACTATACCTGGCCTAGAATGTTTTTAAAAAGCAGTATAGAATGCTACATTGATTTAGAGACAAATAGAACATCAATATATTTAAAAAATAGTTTAAAAATGTGTTCACGTGCGTGTGTGTGTGTGTGTGTGTGCACACGCGCGCATGTGCGCATCCCAAGATCACTAAATTGGAATTGACAAAGACTATTTAATATGTAATCCTATTAGGGTAGGTAGTTAGGCAGACATGGACAGGGCAGGAAAGGGTACCCTCACCATCCAGGAATGTCAGGTGATCATCAGGTGATGGTTTGGTAGTTGTTAAACTGTCTAAAATAATAATTGGTCACACCTGGTGCCAGGGAAAGACAGTCTCCCAAGAGATGAAAAACACCCAAAGCTGGTGGTCAGCAGCTTCCCAGTAAGATCTCAGAAGCTGGGCAAGTGGGTTCAAGCATGCACAGTAAGAGGCAAAATGGCAGAGTTTAACTCATATATAACCTTTCTCTAGGAACACTTGACGGGTAAGGAAAAAAATGCCTCAAGTGAGCATGCATACAATTTCAGTAAACACACTGCGTGCGGCCCCTCCAAAATGCTGGCAGGCCACTGCACATGTAGAATGCCAACTTATAAAACATCAAGTCAAAGGTAAAACTGGGCGCTTGAATCTCTCAAGTTGCCTGCTTGACTCTCCTCCAAGTGGATTTTACTTCCTTTCGTTCCTGCTTTAAAACTTTTTAATGAACTTTCACACTTGCTTTAAAGCTTGCCTCAGTCTCTCCCTCTGCCTATGCCCCTTAGACGAATTGTTTCTTCTGATGGGGCAAGAAGTGAGGTTGCTGCAGACCTGTATGAATTCATTGCTGCCAACAATCCCAAAATTTCTTTGTTAGTGTATCCAAATAGTAACCAAGAAGCAGATACATTTTCCCACAAACATTTGTGAAAAGAAAATTAAAACTCAGGACCTCAATTCACTATGCCAAAGAGAAAAAATTAAATTAAAAGGAAAATTTAATCAAATTAAATTAAATTAAATTGAAAGGAAAAATTAAACAGTCATGCAAGAAGCTGCCTTTCCTTTTGATCCTAAGCAAACAGCTACAGAAAAAAGGTTAAATAACTCCACAGGTAGGCACTCTATGTTCACCTTATCTTATGTAAAGTGCCACAAGATGAATACATAATTGACTATTCCCCTACCTGCTCCTATTTTCTTGGAACATATGGGTAACTATATCCTTATTTCTCTCCAGCCCACTTTTACCCCTTTAAATATTGAAGCCCTCAAATTCATCTTTGGAGAAAGACACAGACCACAAATTGTTTCTGTAATTCCATGTTTCATTCTTCCAGGTATGTCCTTAACCTTGGCAAAGTAAACTTCTAAATTGATTGAAACCTGTCTCAGATACTTTTGGGTTTACACATTGTAGGTGTACAATGTGCAAATCACCTGCATATTGTTGGAGACATAGTTCTTGCCCTAATAGAGCCTCAAATCCATAAATATAGAACTCCAAAGATACATACTATGTTCTGGGTGGTAGGTATGATCACAGAAGTAAACCTGAGAAGAGAGGAGGGAGTAAGGAAAACCAGGTGGCTTGGAACTTTCTTTGCCAGGTGGTGTGAGAGAGACATGGGCTGCACAGTAGGAGATCTACAGGGCCTGAGAGTCTTGTGCTACATAGCAGAGAACCATTTCAGCCTCATTAGGACTCTTGAAGCAGTTCTGCCACCTCCATAAAAAGAAGCTCCTAAACCTGGCTTAGGGGAATGAACAGGAAAAGCTATCAGTGTTTAGTAGGCAGGCTCTTTAATATGCATTCACACTGCTGGTCTGAATGTCAAACAAGGGCACCAAGGTGTGACCCAGAGAGACAAAAATCACTGCATTGACCCTGTTTAGGTCCTCTTCTGCATTCTCATTAAAACAAAAAATGTAAACTGAAATCTATCCAAACATAAATTTCACTCAGCCATCCACAGCCCTGGGCTTTTTGCCGTATTTGCTGATATCAATTAGTTTCGTCTGTATTCTTCAACGTTTTCAGTAATTCAATTTATTAGGTGACCAGATTTACCCACTGCCAATTTTCAGTTCTATCCAGTTCATCTTTGGTAACCAAATCATTTTAGAGAGACCACTACATAAAGATACAGGTGTGTGCCAGAGCTGAAAACAGAATTTGTTTCATCCTTCTAGGGATCAAAGTTATTTGCCAAGTATAACCTTAACATTTGGGTGACCAGATTAAGGCATAAGGCTTTTTTTTAAGAATAATTTTTCCATTTTTTTCTTAAAAAAAAATCCAATATAATGTTGACTAGAAGGTATCGTGCATTGTTTTTAAAAATCTTCCAATTAATCATATGCACATGCATATATTTATTTTAAATTGAATGCCTATTTAGATTTGCGGTGAGTCGAGATCGCACCATTGCACTCCAGCCTGGGTAACATGAGTGAAACTCCGTCTCAAAAAAAAAAAAAAAAGAAATATTTTAAGCATATGGAAAACTATAGAAACAAAAGTCACTTAGTACCCAGCATCTACAATAACATTTTTTTTTCCAGAATTTCTAACCTTTCAGGCCCAATTACTATCACTATCTTGAGAGTGAAGAGTATCTTTCCCATGCATACTTTTATACTTTTATTACATATGCATGCCCCCAATATCATACAGTATTGTTTTATGTTGGTTTTAATTGATAAATGTGGTATATTGAGCATATTTTTTAACATGCTTTGTACTTTATATTATTGAAATTTATACATCTTGGTACACACAACTCTCACTCATTTAACTTCTAACATTATATAAATGTACACTTATGTTGTATTGTTATAGCTACTTTTAATTATTGTTTTTGCTACTGTAATGAAAGCAATGAACTCTTCTGTATATGTATTCTGCAATGTGTAAGAATTTCTCTGGAAAATATACTTAGAAATTAAGCGACTGGGTCACAGTTGAATATTCATCTTTATAAACATTGTCAATTTTTTGCGGTAGATAAGTATTCTCTTTTCTCCATATCCTCACCAACATTCAGTTTTTAGCCTTCGAATTCTATCAATCTGATAATCACAGAATGGTATCACATTGTATTGCAAATAACTTCTAGTATGTAGTTTTTCTTTTTATTTTTTATAGTTTCCTTTGATGAATAGACATTTAAAATTTTCATAAATCTAAGTTGTAAATATCTTTTTTATGATTCAAGGTTTATGTATCTTGTTTAATTATTTTTTCTCTTCACAAAGTATGATCATAAAATATTCTCATTTTTCCTAAGGCTAGCAAGATTTTATTTTTACATTTTGTCTTAATTTACTTCAAATTGATTTTTGTGCATGGTGTAAAGTAGGAATCAAACTGTATTATTTCCAAATTAAAAAAACAATTGTATCAGGACTATTGATTAAATTGTCCTTTCCCATGGTTTTGCAATGCTTCCTCAGTCATAGATTAAGTTTCCATATATGGGCTATCTAGTCTGTTTCACTGGTTTACTTATCTATTTCCATACTAACACTATGCTTTTTAAAAATAATACATACCGAAATCTAGTAGTGAGATTTTCTACATCTTGTCTTTTTAAAAATTGCATAAGAAATTCTTGCTCCTTTGATTCTTAATTAAATGTTTAAAATCCGTTCTGAAGTTATACACATATACACATGTCTTTGGGATGTTAGGATTGAGATTTGGTGTTGGGATTTGTGTGATCACAGTGAATTTAACATTAATTTGGCAAGAATTGACATGATACTGAGTTTTTCTATCTATATACATGTCATCTTTCTGCTTATTTAAGCCTTCTTTCCATTATGTTTCACACACTTCTGCCCATTTTTATTAATAGATGTATTCCTAGAACCCTAACAACTTTTTTCTTATATTAAGTGTATATTGTACATTTTCTGTTATCGTAGTTAGGAATGTAATTGACATATATATATATATATATATATGTACATATATATATATTATATGTAGCAAGCATTCAGGACATTCAATTTTATTAATTTGTCTATAGATTTTCATGAGGTTTTTATGTAATTACAGAGTTTCTGTATCAGTATAGTTTTTTCTTTCTTCCAGGTCCTTAACCTTTTATTACCTTTTCTTGTCATGCTGTCCTGAAGACTGAATATAATGTTGAATAGAAATATCAGGCCAGGTATGGTGGCTCACGCTTGTAATCCCAGCACTTTGGGAAGCCAAGGCAGGTGGATCACAAGGTCAGGAGATCAAGACCATCCTGGATAACATGGTGAAACCCCGTCTATACTAAAAATACAAAACAATTAGCAGGGCATGGTGGCACATGTCTGTAATCTCAGCTACTCGAGAGGTAGGAGAATCACTTGAACCCAGGAGGTGGAGGTTGCAGTGGGCCAAGATTGCCCCCCTTCCCCCCCACCCTGGTGGAAAGAAGGAGATTGTTTCAAAAAAAAAAAAAAAAAAAGAAATATGATTGTTTTTAAATATCCACAAATTAATAAAACACATACATGAATACATACATATTTGTTTATTTTTATGTCAGCGCCTATTTAGTTCTAATTACACGTTTGTAAATTTCTTTGCTCACTACTGCCACTCTTCCGCTATGGATCCAAATCATTACCTACTGAAATATACTTGTTTTTATTTTATTCTCACTCAAAGAAATTTTTTGTGTATAAAATTCTAGGTTCATATTTTTTCAGCATGCTATGGATAGTATTCACTTGCCTTCCTTCCTTTATCATTGCTGATTACAACATGGCTACTGATTTAATAATTCTTCCTCTGTAGGTAATCTTTTTGATCTTTCCTCTTGCGGCTTTTAAAATGTTCTCTGTCTTTGACATTTTGTAGCTTTGCTACAATGTGTCTATATGTGGATTTTGTTTTCCTTATTCTACTTAGCACCTGTGTGTCTTCAGTCTGTAAACTCATGTATTTCCATTAGAACTGAAAATCTTCATCAATTGTCTCCTTATATATTGTTTCTTCCCCACTCTTTCTTTTCTCCCTTTGAAATTCTCATCAGGGTTTTATCTTATTCTGTACTCCATTTCTCTTAAACACTTTTCAATATTTGCTGTTTTTATATGTTTTTATGCTTTATTTTAAGCCATTTCCTTAGAGGTTTCTTTTAATTTACTATTTCCCTTTTTAGCTATATCATTTCTATCAGTTTTATTTGATTCTTGCTCACATTTGTCTGTCCTATTTTCAGGATCTTATTCTTCTTGGTTTCTAGTTCTTTTATCTCCTTAATACATTAAATATATTTATTTTATAGTCTTTTTCAGATTGTTCTATTAGCCAAGCTCTTATAGAGTATTAATCCTCCAAATGGTTGTCTCTACTAACTTTACCTAATAAATTTTCTTTGTGTAGTTAGTAACTTTTTGTAAATTGTGAGCTAATTTTTAGCTGAAGATTATTTTTCTAGTGTGGGATTCCAAAGCAATTCTATTTTTTGAACTATTAGTACAAAGCATTTTTACATTTGTTTCTGCTGGTTACCTAAAAGTACTTATTGTTTAACAATGTCCAGAATCACACTGTTGGTTATTTTTCAATTAAGGAATCCTACACAAAACTAGTAATATACTTTCGGATTCCATATCTATACATAGATTATCCAGTGGAACTTTTTTCACTCAGCTTAGGCTAAGATAAGCTTTCTTGTGATTCATCTCACAGCCTTAACAATGTTCCATATGTGTATACAGGCATCTCAGTTACAGTATTTCAGTTCACAACCCAAAACCAAACTTGCTGTCATAACATGGGTATTACGGAGTCCTAACTGCCAATGAAGGATCCAATGAGATATCAGATTACAAGGCTATTACACTGGCAGTAGGGTTTTGTTTTTTGTTTTTCCTTCTGATGATTATTTAAGATTTCCCTTTTAATTTTTTAAAATCAGCAATTTACATGTGAGGGGCGGGTGTAGGGAGAGGTGTGCACACACCCAGACTTGTCTGTGTATTAGGTTATATTTTATACAGCATTTCTACCCATTTGTGATAAGAGGGGTTCCATAGTAAGTTGGGCCACATAATTGACAGAACTAAGAAGTTTGATTAATTCATGAATACAGAAAAACTGAGATTACATGGAACATTCCTTTTTGGGAAGCTTTTTGTATTTTTCCTATAGTGTTCAGTCAACTTATATAATCAAACAAATTTTCATCCACATGCTTATTACTTACTGTATCTAGATCCTTGGATTCATCTCTAGTTTCTGGTTTCTCAACTAAGAAAGGCTCAAATCAAGCTTCTTCATAAGAATGGTGTTTTAAAGGGTATTTCAATTGTAACAATAGACATACTGATGATGCATAATAATAGCTATTCATTTTATGAAGATATCTAAAGCATAAGTCTTAGGTCACTGGAGGGAAATTAATTAAATCAATAAGGAGTAATTCCAACATGTCATTATTTTACAGGAGAATAAATGGTTTTGGCTGAATATCATTTTTAAATAAAAGGTAAAATCTTCTCCCACTTTCATTAACGAAGTGTCCATCTCATCAAAATAAAACGAATGGGTGCTTTTTAAAATTCTCATTTCCACAATTGTCTAATAAAACTCCCAAGAATACGGATCTAATTTTATTATTCAAAATTCTTTTTATATTATGAATCACTTAAGTGTCTGCAGGCCAGTTGCTACAGGAAACAAGAACTGTCCTTGATCAAAGAATTGCACAAACATGTAAACAGAATATTAGATTCTGATAGATGTTTGAGCTGCATTTCCAAAGGATGATGTGTGACAAATTACCACAATTCAGTATCATTCAGCCTATGAAGTAGGGAGTGGCAAAAGAAATAGTATGAGGCCAGGGCCTTATACTCCATGCTAACAATTTCAAACTTCATTTGGAAGATGATTGACAGCCATCAAAGAATTTTAAGCAAGAAAGTTATGATATAGTCAGATCATTTTAGGTGGATGATAAATTTGAAGGGTTGAATATAGGGATAGGAATACTAGTTAGGAAGCTATTTTAATATTCTAAGAAGAATCAGTACAGATAAAGGGTTGTCGCAATAGAATTGGAGATGTAGGAAACATAACTGAGAAATATTTGGGAAGTAAATCATTAGGGCTTAGAGATCATAACATTTAGTAAAGAATTTGATAGGAAAAAAGAAGTTTCAGGTGACTCCAAGACTTCTGGCTTCAGTGATGTAGTGGATCGTGGTGCAATTAACTGAGATGAGGAAGATGAAAGGAGAAGCAGACATGAGGAAATTAATGAGTTTTAAGTGCATTTGGGAACAAGATACACAAGCACAGTGCTTAGGTGAGCAGGTAGAAGTAGAGAATGAGATTTTTTTTGCATCATTAATATATAGATCATGGTTAAGTATAAACTCTAGATAGCATCTGTGCTTGAGGAGCAAATGGATGATGAGATTAAAGTGGACTGTCAAGAGTGGAAGGAGAGTCCTATAAGCCAAAAGGGCAGAATTTCAGTATGAAAATGTATGAAGCTGCGTGTGCGCGTGCGTGTGTGTGTGTGTGTGTGTGTGTGTGTGTGTTTTATTGCTAATGGTGGTCCCATTTACATACTTCGAAGGTAATTCTATTTACTATCTTCACTCTTTATAAGAATTCACCAACCATAGCAGAAACTTTTATATGAAAATGCAACTATTAAAAGTAAATAATACTGAAATTCAAAAACATAACAGGAAAAGGAGTAGGGAGGCGCTAAAGAGTATACACAAGGATAACTTTGATGCAGTATTTCTGGTGTTTCTTAAGAGAGCAAATTCCTCAAGCTACTAGCAATCTTGTTCATGAATGCAAAACGCCAGTGGGTAAATATGGCTCTAGACAGGAATGAGAGTTTTATCACGCAGCTCATTTTTCTATCAGTCAGCAGGGTGCTGCCATTGTTGTTAAGTCATTGTTAATGGCAGAATTAAAAAGCTCTTTATGAAGAGAGAGACATACCTTTATGCCGAAGTAACTAACTAAAAATTCCTGCTATTACGCAAATTAAAAACCAGGAGACAAATTTTAATTAAAAATATTTATAGCAGGTGGAAAAACAGCTGCCAGTTTCTCTCACCACTCCTGAATGTTTTGCAGCTGGCTATAATTCTCTCTTGTTTCAATCAGCTTAACCAATAATAACAGCTGTTCACTAGACAGGGGACATTTTATTAGCACCCATTTGATATGTAGTAACTGCTAAAGAAATCTTTAACATGAACGATTTTCAAGAGAATCACACCATGACTTGATGGATCATTGTCTAAAGAACTCTTTTGTTTCTCTAAATGAGTAAAAAATTCCTGTGACCTCTAAACCATCTCCATCTATCATAAGGCTCAAGCATGTCCATGAATTTCTTAGTTTAGTCATATAAAACTCTAAGAACATTTTAGGCCACATCAAGCAAAATTATGGGAGAAAAATCATAACAAGAAAGAGAATTGGGAGGAGCAAAAGAGCATATACAAGGAAGACTCTAATGCAGTACTTCTGGTGCAGTATTTCTGATACAGTATTTTTCAGAGCTCATGTTCTTCAAGATACTAGCAATGTTGTTCATGAATGCAAAACACCACTCAGTCAGGGCTTAATCACAGCCTTTGTTTGTTTATTTGGTTTTGTTGTTGACTAAGTTCTCAGTGTTTCTCAGCCTAGGAAGACATTCTGTACTAGTTCACGAAAGACAGAAAAGTCAGACAAGAAGTCAATGAAATGAACTGAAGTTGCTTAAACCAATGACACATATGAAGACAAAACATTTAGTAAATCTATGACATGGTAAGAGAGGAAACTGATGACTCATTTGAAGGGGATTCAAGTAGACTCTACAGATCAGAGCTTACTGAATGAAGGCAACATTGCTGTTGTATACTCAGGTGGAGTAAAACAGATCTGATTAGCATGGCTTAATAAAGGAAAAAAATATTTTCTTAAGAAAAAGTATAAGATAGGTTATTAGAGCAAATCTTAACAGAACTCATAATCTTGCTATTAAAGGAAACAGCAAAAAAATGTTTAATTGAAACTTCCTTCTTATATACAGATCCAGGGTACAATAAATGGGACATGATCATGATTTTCAATGTTTTCAAGATTCCTTTGGGATACGCCTTTCTAAAGATATTCTCAGCTTCCGTATATTCGAAACTTTTATGGAATTAAACTAGAAACCAGAGGTCAACTGGATCCCTAATTTTATTCCCTAAATGTTGTATAAACTTTTTACTGGAAGCATTTATTTAGTCATAAAAAAAGACAACATTAAAAATAAGTAACTTTTGGCTGGGCACAGTGGTTCACACCTATAATCCCAGCACTTTGGGAGGCCAAGGTGAGTGGATCACCTGAGCTCAGGAGTTCAAGACCAGCCTGGCCAACACGATGAAACCCGTTTTTATTTTTGGAAATACAAAAAAGAAAAAAGCAAAAGGAAAATTAGTTGGGACTGGTGGCACACGCTTGTTGTCCCAGTTACTAGGGAAGGTAAGGCGGTAGGATCACTTCAGCCTGATCGGCCGAGGTTGCGGTGAGTGAAGATCAAACCACTGCACTCCAATCCTTCATATTTAAATATGATGTTGCTGAGCAATCCTTTTAAAACAACATGAAACAGACTGAAATTGTGCATGAGGATTAGAGAGAGCCAACCAGAAGCAGGAGACTGGATACTGGACCTGAAAACCTGAGTTTGAAGCACACATTTTTTTTTTTTTAATTGTATTTTGGGCTCTGGTGTACATGTGCACATCCTGCATCCTGCAGGATGGGTGCATAGGAACATACATGCCATCGTGGTTTGCTGTCTCCATTCCCCGACCCCCACCGCCGGTCGCCTACATCAGACATTTCTCCTAGTGTTATCCCTCCCCATCCTCCCTGCCCCCTCCTGCTGTCCCTCCCCTCCCACCTCTCCACCCCTCCACCCAGCCCTGTGAGTGTTGTTCCATTCCCTGTGCCCAAGTGTTCTCATTGTTCATCACCCGCCTATGAGAGAAAACATGCAGTGTTTGGTTTTCTGTTCTTGTGTTAGTTTCCTGAGAATGATGGTTTCTAGATTCATCCATGTCTCTACAAAGGACACAAACTTGTCATTTTTTATGGCTGCATAGTATTCCATGGTATATATGTGCCACATTTTATTTGTCCAGTCTATCATTGATGGGCATCTGGGTTGGTTCCAGGTCTTTGCTATCATAAACAGCACCACAAAGGACATACTTGAGCATGTGTCTTTAAAATAGAGTGATTTATGATCCTTTGGGTATATACCCACTAATGGGATTGCTGAGTCAAATAGAATTTCTATTTCTAGGTCCTTGAGGAATCACCACACAGCCTTCCACAATGGTTGAACTAATTTACACTCTCACCAACAGTGTAAAAGTGTTCCTATTTCTCCACATCCTCTCCAGCATCTGTTGTGTCCAGATTTTTTAACACTTGCCATTCTAACCAGTATGAGATGGTATCTCAATGTAGTTTTGATTTGCATTTCTCTAATGACCAGTGATGATGAGCATTTTTTCATGTTTGTTGGCCGAATATATGTCTTCTTTTAAAAAGCATCTGTTCATATCATTCACCCACTTTTGAATGGGTTTATTTCTTAGAAATCTGCTTTAGTTCTTTATAGATTCTGAATATTAGCCCTTTGTTAGATGGGTAGGCTGCAAAAGTTTTTTTCCCATTCTGTTGGTTGCCAGTTCACTCTAATGATTGTTTCTTTTGCTGTGCAGAAGCTCTGGAGTTTAATTAGATCCCATTTGTCTATTTTGGCTTCTGTTGCCAATGCTTTTGGTGTTTTAGTCATAAAGTCCTTGCCTATGTCCTGAATGGTATTGCCTAGGTTTTCGTTTTTATGATGTTAGTTCTTATGTTTAAATCTTTAATCCATCTGGAGTTAATTTTTGTATAAGGTGTAAGGAAGGGGTCCAGTTTCAGCTTCCTGCATATGGCTAGCCAGTTTTCCCAACACCATTTATTAAACAGGGAATACTTTCCCCATTGCTTGTTTTTGTCTGGTTTGTCAAAGATCAGATGGTTGTGGATGTGTGGCATTGCCTCTGAGGCTTCTGTTTTGTCCCATTGGTCTATTTCTCCATTTTGGTACCAGTACCATGCTGTTTTGATTACTGTAGCCTTGTAGTGTAGTTTGAAGTCAGGTAGCATGATGCCTCCAGCTTTGTTCTTTTTGCTTAGGATTGTTTTGGCTATTTGGGCTCTCTTTTGGTTACATATGAAGTTTAAAGTGTTTTTTTCCAATTCTTTGAAGAAGGTCATAGGTAGTTTGATGGGGATAGCATTGAATCTATAAATTACTTTGTGCAGTACGACCAGTTTCACAATATTGATTCTTCCTAATCATGAGCATGGAATGTTTTTCCATCTGTTTTTGTCCTCTCTTATTTCCTTGAGCAGTGGTTTGCAGTTCTCCTTGAAGAGATCTTTTATATCCTTTGTTAGTTGTATTCCTAGGTAGTTTATTCTCTTTATAGAAATTGCAAATGGGAGTTTGCTCATGATTTGGGTCTCAGTTTATCTGTTATTGGTGTATAGGAATGCTTGTGATTACTGCACATTGATTTTGTATGCTGAGATTTTGCCGAAGTTCTGAAGCACAGATTTCTTATGGCTACCCATAGCAACCCAAGTTTTGAAATACTTAATTGCAAAAATCTCATTAAATTTATAGTTAAAAGTCTTTCTCTTTACCAGACTTTTTTGAGGCAAGAAGGTAAGAAATACCTTGTTTTTGCCTAGGCCGGAGTGCAGTGGCATGATCTCGGCTCACTGCAAACTTCGCCTCCCAGGTTAAAGCAATTCTCTGGCCTCAGCTTCCCAAGTAGCTGGGATTACAGTCATGTGCCACCACGCCCAGCTAATTTTGTATTTTTAGTAGAGAAGGGGTTTCTCCATGTTGGTCAGTCTGGTCTTGAGCTCCTGACCTCAGGTGATCCGCCTGCTTTGGCCTCCCAAAGTGCTGGGATTACACGTGTGAGCCACCAGACCTGGCGCATTTTTATATTTACATTAAAGTGAAGAAGCACTACACAACTTTAAGGGCTTTTCCTGCTCTGATTTTCTTCTGAAACTTTGAGCGCCTACGTCTGAGTTGCTGCACTAAATTTACATGGAAGGCATAAAAATAGGAAGCCAAATTTACATTTTATATGGGCTAGAAGCTTCATTTTAAAATAGAAGAGAGTTGTGAGGAAATAGGAATGAAGTCAGAGAAATCATAAAGGAGAGAAGCATCTGATGTGTGTGTGTGTGTGTGTGTGAGAGAGAGAGAGAGAGAGAGAGAGAGAGTGTGTGTGTGTGTGTGTGTGTGTGTGTGTTTTAAGGTAAAAGTAGAAAGACAAAATTAAAGGGAATTAGACAGAGTGAGAATTTGTTCAATTGGATGCTTTTATTACAATATTTCACTTCTATGCTTAGAACAACTGAGGTATTTGAAGCCATTACAGTTTATCTACTTTTTATGCAAAGCAAATAAATACAAATATAGGGACTTTGAGATGGCAACTTAACAAGCAGAAATGATAGCAAAATCCTTCATTCTTTCTACTGCTTTTCACTGGACATCCCCATTGAAACTAGTTACTGGCTGCTGTGTAATTCTTGTGTTTATAAAAGGACACGCTTATGATTTTCTAATCAGATCAGCACAGAATAATTAATGTCTGCAAGGTACAAGTGGTTATCCCTGCTCTAATTCCATAAGCATCAGCGATTATCAATTAAAGATGCTCCCGTCAATCTGCTATGAAAAAATTTACATGTTGGAAGCTGGTTGAATTTTTATTTATACCAAATTTCCAGTGTCTTACAACCTGCTTTTCTTTCACAATCTGCTTTTCATGCTTGGAGAAATTTTTATGGGCATGATTTGCATCTTGATTCTTCAAGTTATGAACTAACCGTAGGACATGAACAAAAAGGGGTAAGGCTCTACGTCTTCTATTATCACGCTAAAGTTGTATGACATGTTACCGTTGCATGGCTCTTTACCAGTTTATTTTATTTTAAACCACCTTGGATCTACATGACTTTGTGTCTACCTTTAGTTCTACTGCATTTATCATTTAAATGCATTTAGAACACACAGTCATACTTTTATAAGAGTATTCACAACACTTCTGTAAAATTTATCCAATGGCTCAGAGAGAAGGAAATAAGAAATAAGCGATTAGTTAGAAAATTGCAAAGCATTCCTTTGTTTTCCTTCCTTCCTTCTAACTCATCCTTGTGGTTCTTTCTGGATTAGTGGGGAGGGGTGGGTTGTAAGGATAAAAGGTCTCGGGGAGCCTAAACTGAAAAGAAACTGTGGAACCGGAAAGGTAAGTCAACTAGAAAGGAAGAGAATAGGTGTAATCAAATATAACTTGATGAATGTTAATTAGCTCTCTTACTTATACCCCAGTACTCTAATTTATTATAAAGCATTGAGTAGAAAAAAACTTGAAATTTCCATCTTCCTCTGTTTACTAGAGATATATATATTCTTTTACTCACTCAAACTAAAATTAAGACAAGCCTCAACTTCAAAAAGTTTTGGAGTATTTAAGATATATTTAGTTATTTATAAAGAAAGCCTATTGAATAGACATAAAATTACAAACTGGCTTATCAATCTTAGTCTTGATTTGTTCTTTATGAACCTTTGTATAAACAAAAGGGATCTTTACTCTCTGTTAGGAAATGTAACTTGCTTCATGCACTATTATGACACATTTGGCGACCTTACGTTATTTTTATTTGGTGATTGACCAGAGGTTCAATGATCAACTTTGGTTCAAATATAATGTATTTAATTGTATGTTTCTTTCTTTCTTTCTTTCTTTTTTTTTTTTTTTTTTTTTTTTGTTGTTGTTGTTGAGATGGAGTCTTGCTCTGTGGCCCAGGCTGGAGTGCAGTGGCACAATCTTGGCTTACTGCAACCTCCACCTCCAGGGTCCAAGCTATTCTCCTGCCTCAGCCTCCTGAATAGCTGAGACTAAAGGCACACCACCAGGCCTGGCTAATTTTCATATGTTTTTTAGTAGAGATGGGGTTTCACCATATTGGTCAGGCTGTTCTTGAACTCTTGACCTCACGATCCACCCGCCTCAGCCTCCCAAAGTGCTGGGATTACAGGCATGAGCCACTGCACCCAGTAATTGTATGTTTCTTTTATCTTTTTTAAATGTTGGCAGTATTTAACAACCAGATCTGGATTTAAAGAAATAATGTAACAACTGCCTTCACAAGGCAGCACGAGGTGATGTCAGCACACCCTAGGGAGACCAGGAAAAAAAAAAAAAAACAGGCATAAAAAGCCACAAGAATATTTAGACAGGGCAAACACAAAATCTCCTATGCTATGTGAGTCATTTATATGGTGGATTGATTTTTACATTCATTAATATTTGTTAAGAACTTATTAATGCCAGGAAGCTCTTTGTGTAATTTCTTATTTGTTCTTCACAATAATCTTATGGAGTTGAATCACTAGTAGCCCTTTTAATAGATGAATAAACAGGTATAGAGAAGGAAAACAATTTTTCTAGTGAGGGGACAAGGATTAATTGTAGTTTTATTTGGCTCAAGAGCCCATGCTCTTAACAAAGACATGTATCAAGTCCCCTCATGCCCTGACGAGAGACTTCACAGACCTCAAAGTCACTCACAGCCCTGACTTAGAAGATCAGTGGATTTGCTCCTTCAACAAGAAAATCTAAACCAGCAAACATTGTGTGGAATAAATTACAAATATCGAAAGAAGCATTTCACTTTGACCCAATTCCATTTAAATTCTAAGAAAGTGTGGACATATTCCTCAGATGACTAAAGTGTTTACTTTCATGTAGTTATTTTCATCTGTGCTTTCCAATTTCTGAAGAAATATATAAAATTCAGTAAGATTAGATGCTTTTTTTTTTTCCATTTTCTAGGTTTCCAACAATTGTTCTGGGAAGAGTGGGCTTGGTTCTCTCTCTGCTTTGTCAGAGTGATTAATTAGATTTAATTTCATGCTGTCTCCTCTGCTGTCCTTTCCCTTTCCCCAATGACTAATAACTCATCTACAAAGTCCAAACAAATGGACTCCATATCTAGTTTTTATTTTTGGAAGTTTTCCCCAGCCAGAATGCATAGAACCTCTTCACAGACAGCAGCTTAGAAATTCCTGGCTAGGATTCCTGCCCTTAACAGCCACACTTGATACGGCTAGATGGCCCCGTTGACTGATGTCTTGGGTGGCATTGTGCCAGCTGAAGAGTTGTCAAGCTATTTGAATCAAGAATCAGCACTAGGCAGTGATAAATACAGATGGGCAGCCTGCAAAGCAACTCTGTGAGAGGCCATATCTTCTCCAGGAAGTACCCTTGTGCCAGTACTAAAGCATTAACACCACCTGTCTTTTTCTACACTTGACATCTGTGGACACTTAGAGTGTGTAACAAAAGGAAGAAGAGAAGGAAGATGGAAAAGACAAGAGAGTTATAGGTGTGGCTAGCAAACGATAGAGAGGGATTGCAGTGGGGACCCGAGTCCATTAGGAACCCTGCCTCCCTGACTATTTATCATGCAACGTGAGCACTAAGAGGTGCCTCATTTCAAGGCCAGAGCTTAAGCACAATTGAAGAAAGAGGTTGGGAATGAACAAGTCAAACCTGTTTCTAGCCATGCCACAGACTTTCAAAAAGGGGAAAAGAGTCCATTACTCATTATGCCACGTGAGCACCAGATGAACCCTTAGGGCGGGAAACAGCCCCTTTCCAAGACACAGACGCAAAGAAATGAGTTTAAACATGTCATAAAGCCAGATCACTGGCCTCCTGAGGAGGTGAGAGGACACAGCTGTCGGGACAGTTCCAGACATCCAGAGGAATTTGACATAGCTTTAATAAATTCATCAGTGAAATGAAGATATCTGGTAGTCTAAATATGTGAATAGGCACGGAAGGACTTCAGATTCAGGCTTTGTGGGGCTGAAACACTGCCTTGTGGCTAATTTAAGGCTCAGGAAGTTTAGCAACTGGCCCAGTATAATTTTTCAGATAATCCTCAATTTCCTCATCTGTAAACTGAGAATAAAACTAAAACATATCTCACAGTGTTGTGATTAGATGCGAATGAGACAATTTGTACAAAGCACTTATTAAATGGTAAAGTCCATACACATGCATCATTGAGCTTTTTAGAGTAGCTCACTCCTTTGTAAAAATGACTTATGATACTGATCTCTATCATTGATAATTTTTCAAAATCATATACAAAACACATCTTATAAGTCATGACTCTAGTATTGGTGCTATAATTGTTTTTAAATTGGCAATGTTTCAAAAGTAGTCATCTTGGGATACCATGTCTTCAATTTTTATTTTTTAACAAGGTCTCACTCTGTTGCCCAGGCTGGAGTGCAGTGGTGCAATCATGGCTCACTGTAGCCTTGACATCCTATACTCAGGTGATCTTCTCACCTCAGCCTCCCAAGTAGCTAAAACTATAGTTTCACACCACCATGTCTGGCTAATTTTTATTTTTGGTAGAAAAAGGGTCTCTCTCTGTTGTCCAGGCTGATCTCAAACTCCTGGGCTCAAGCAATCCTCTTGCCTCAGCCTCAGGAAGTGTTGGGATTACAAGCATGAGCCAACATGTCCAGCTGGGATACCATGTCTTCAGACTAACAAGGAAGTCCTTTCACTTCTTAAATCATCTTGTTGAGTTACCTTTGGAATCTATATACAAACTGAAGAAAAAAAAATTACTCCTCATTTATGACCCAAAATAGTGTCCACCTTATTTACCTGACAATACTTTGTATGACTTTTGCCTCAGATCCAAAATCAAGTTTATACTCAAAGGAAGATATGTATATTATGGTTTATGGTTACAATTTCATATAACCTTACTTTTTGAACCTACTTGCAATTATTTAGACTAGGTTGGGTAGGTACACCCAAGCCTGACTTAAGATAAAGAACCTGAGGGAGAGAGAGACAGAGAAACAGAGACAGAGACAGAGACAGAGAGAGAGAGACAGAGAGAGAGCATATATACTCTGATGCAAACTCTGATTTTTCTGTCTCCAAGGAGATCTCTTATCCCAGAGAGAAATTTTTCCCATTCCTTGGGTTGTTCCCTTATTCCACCAAATCCTCAAATCGTTAAGTCAGTTCTAAAGCATGCTTGCAAAAAAGTGCTTTGAACAATGTTAACACCATTGGCATAAGAATATAGCCTCCCACAAGAGCCATATTCAAATGTCTGACATTTTCACAAGTGTAAGTTCTGATGTATTCATTTAAAAATCTGTTCAAATTTGTATCTTAAAACAACCTTGTGTATTATTTCTAAATCTCTTATTTTCTTTTTTTTTTCTTTCTTTTTTTTTTTTTTTGTATTTTTAATAGAGACAGAGTTTCACCATGTTGACCAGGATGGTCTCGATCTCTTGACCTCGTGATTCACCCGCCTCGGCCTCCCAAATTGCTGGGATTACAGGCTTGAGCCACCGCGCCCGGCCATAAATCTCTTATTTTCAAAAGAAACAGGCTCAGAAGGTTTAGGGACTATAAATATTCATTGACATTGGTTGAATTGCCAAATTAGTATTACAGCAAGTCAGAAGCATGGTGATTTAAAAAGAAAAGAAAAGAAAAAAGAAAGAAAAGAAAAGAAAAGAAAAGGATGCCCCTATGTATACGGCATTATCAGTGTAAGGGTTATTTTCAAATTTTGGACTTATTTTTCAATCTTGGAAACGCATTCCACATTGATTCTGTTTTTTCTTAACATGCCAAAATGAAATCCTAAAAATTCAATGTTACTTCTTCAAAGAAGTCTTTATTCTCCCTGTCCCTCCAGATTATAATGGTTTCTTTCTGTGTTCCACTAACACTTAGCTTATTATTATTATTATTATTTTTAGCACTTGCACATTAATTTCTAGTTGCTTATTTGCATCAGTCTCCAATTTATACACTGTGAGTTCCTTGAAGACAGGGGTCCCTTCTGGTTACTCTTTTCTAGCCCATAGCATGGTGCCCTATACATAATAATATGCTCAATAAATGCTTGATGATTGAATACATGCAGAAAATTTAAATTATGAGAATGTAAATAAATAAATAGGAAAAGGAGTTTACAACATATAAACACACAGCAAACCCAATCAAATGATTATCTATTTATCATCTTCTCTTTTGCTTTCAGAAAAGTGTCAGGCATTTTGATTCAGAGAATTCTAAACAGCATGCAGCCATAGCCACCTCAGAAGGACCTGAGCTGAGGACACCGCCTGTGGATTACAGTTGTTAATAGAATTATTTTTAGTCCCTCTATTTAGTTGAATGCATTCCTTTGTGGGGAATTTAAAGTGCTTCATTCACATGTCTGCTTAATTGTCACAATCCTGTGAGCTGTGTGGGGACAAGATTAGTACTCTATTTCATGAATGAGGAAGCTGGAGAAGGTTGGCTCATTCAAGACCACTCAGGTAGCTCTTAGGAAAGAGAAGATTGAAAATGCTTTTCTTATTCTTGGCATTTCTGTTGTATGGAATTGCCATTGATTTTAGCATCAGAGTAATCAAAGCTTGAGCCATTGAGAGATCCAAACATTCACAAACCTGAGAGTCTCCATGGCTATAAAATTCAAAGCTGCCACAACCAAGAACATACTGAGTCAGATCCTTTCTACCTTCTAATATGTCAAGCCTGGGGCTTAGTTTCTGTGCATTCCTTTGTTGGAACCAGCTACATAATTTTCAGGGCCCTGTGCAAAGTAAAACTGCATATTCCTTGTTCAAAAAGTATTAAGAATTTTTGGAAGGATTCTACAGAGCATTCAATGAAGTGTTCAGGGCATTATATATGAGGTCACTCATCCAGGCAAGTAGCTTTGTTCTTGCTATTTCATCATCTCCCAGATCTTCACCAAGTTTTACTTAACTATTACTCCAAATGTCTTCTATCTTCTCTGCTTGCTTTCAGTAACATTATTCAGTGTACCCTTTATGTGAGGATTTGGGTGAAATTACTAAAATAAAGATCTGTTGAGGTCATTATCTTGTTAAAAATCTTTCAAAGATTATTTCTTACCTCCTGGATAAAGTAAAACTTGTTCTGCTTCTCCCTTAGTTATTTATTGCCATATTAAAAAACCACCAAAACTCAGTGGCTTAAAATAGTCACCATGTATTTGCTCATAATTCTGGGTTTGGCAGTTGAAGAAGAGATCAGCTGAGACACCTTATCTCCGCTCTCTGGAGTACTGCTAGGCTTACTTATGTATTTTGTGGTCAGGTGACAGTTCAGCCAGTGGCTAGCTGATCCCAGATGGCAGTTGACTAGGGCTTTCAGCTAGAGTGCCTCAGTTCCCTTCCTTATGGACTCTCCAGCAGGCTGGCTGGGATCTTCTCATAAGGCAGCTGGGTTTTGAGAGAGTAAAACTGAAAGTTGCAAACGCTTCTTGAGGTTTCAGCTCATAAATTGCACAATGTCATCTCCGCCACATTTTATTCATCAGAACAAATCACAAGACCAGCCTGAGGCCAGGCACGATGACTTATGCCTGTAATCCCAGCACTTTGGGAGACAGAGGTGGGCAGAACATGAGGTCAGAAGTTCAAGACCAGCCTGGCCAACATAGTGAAATCCCGTCTCTACTAAAAATACAAAAATTAGCTGGGCATGGTGGTTCACACCTGTAGTTCCAGCTACTCAGGAAGCTGAGGCAGGAGAATCTCTTAAACCCAGAAGGTGGAGGTTGTAGTGAGCCGAGATCGTGCCACTGCACTCCAGCCTGGGCAACAGAGCAAGACTCTGTCTCAAAAAAAAGAAAAGGAAAAAGAAAAAAGACCAGCCCAGATTCAAGATGTTGAAGAAATAGATTTATCTCTTGAAGGAAGGAATAGCAACATCACATGGCAAAGGAGTATGTCTACAAGGTTGTAAGAAATTTGTAGCTGTATTTTGTAATACATTAGTAACACCTTGCTGTGCGTTCTTCATGACCTACACTTGCTGACCTTTCCTTCTTTGTCTCCCATTACTCTCAAAACACAACATTCTAGCCTTGGTAATTATGATAATAATGATAGCAACTACAGATACAGACATGGTATTATCTTGTGTCAGGCAGCATAGCTCATGGGCATGTATCCTGGCATTTTATCCTCCAAATTCCCTATAATGCAAGTAAATGGATATTTTATCTCCATTTTAGAGATGCAGAAGCTGAGACATTCAGAAGCGTACTAGGTCTCACAACAAAAAAGAACCTAAACTGGGATTCAAACTCAAGTATGCATGAATCTGGCATTCATTAACTTTGTACCATGCCACACAGCTGTACCAAAGTGTTTCCCTTACATAACGTGTACTCACATGCCTTTGTGACATTCCTTTGCCTGAAAAAGCCCGTATCTGTCTCTTTCCTCTTCTTCCTTTTCTGTTTCATCCCCTTCTGCATGCACAACAGAAAAACATATACACAACTCTTTATAAAACTTTTCTGATTGCCCCAGGTAGAGTTAGGTGTCCCACTATGTGCAACTCTGCTTATCTGCTTCTTTTTGAGCATTTACCTTTTGACACAGGAATATTGTCTTATTTTTTCTTTGCAACTCTCAGTATTAGTATTTTGCTTATAGTCATTGTTTAATAAATGATTATTAAATTGAACTTTTTAAAGCATGCTAACTTTGATAATAATTAAGATTATATTCAGGCTTGTTGAAAATTTTTACTGAAATAAGCAATTGAAGTAGTCAAAATAGCCAAAACAATTGTCCATGTAGAGTTTCAGAAAATCTTTTGCCTGTGCCAGTCGCATTAGACCATTCATTCATTTATTCAATTATTCAGGCTTTTACAGGACATTGTGTACTTTGACAAGGCATTCATACATTTAGTCACTCATTAAGAAAATTAACAGATGTAAAAATGAACCAGTCTTATGTTTAAATGACATTGGATTTTCTATTTTGCTTTGTTTTGTTTTTGTAATCAATGTAAACTACACTGTAGATTAGCTAACTTAACACCCATTTCCAACCCTGTTCTTTTCTTGATTACCTTCACTATCGAGCCTATAAATACTATATATTCACTTTCTCAGCCTCGCTTGCAGATGTGGGTAGCCATGTGGTACAGTCTTGTCTATGACACATAATTGAAATATGTTAGGAAAATTTTTGTGAAAATTTCATTTTCCTCATTAAATAAAAACTAGACACTCATGACACAGTTGAGCTGCTGCATAAGCCTCCTGACTGTCTGCATACAGACTTTATGCCAAGCGAAAAGGGAGAGCCCTATTCGTTTAAACCACGATTGGTCAATTTTTTTTCTTACTCATAACCAAATGCATTCCTACCTAAGCCACATACACTTTGGCAATACAGTGTGGAAATTACCTAATAGGATGTGTGCGTTTGAAGAGAGGATGTTATTTTATTTAAACAACAATAGTGTAACTTGAGTCTATGAGGGTAAAGATACTTGTTTTTGCTTTATTCACTGTAGTATCTCCACAACTTAGAGCAGTAACTGGCACATAGTAGGCATCCAATAAATATTTGCTGGCTGAGTGAATAGTGTAAATGTAGGAGGAGCTGCCTCTTGAATCGTGCATCCTAGCTTCACTTCTGCAAGATGCATTTTTAGCCGTACACCTTAAATGGCTCTCTGAAACCTAATGGCAACAAAAGTTTCATGCAGCCCCAGAAGTTAACCACCACAAGAAGAAGCTTCCTGCATCCTCAGAAGAAGCCAACAACTATAAGAGCTTCTAAATTTGGTGAAATCCTATTCCCATCTTATTATAATATCACAAAGTCCATTTTAAAAGGATACCAGCAAAGGGTTCTGAAATCACAGCTATAAATAGCTATGTTACCTTTTACCTGGGTTCACCTGCTGCATGACTTCATGTACCCAAATGCTTCATTCTATCTCTCAGACAGGATGTGATGTGATAAGGAGTCTGCCCCAAGCATGGAAATGTAGTCATA
Organism: Sapajus apella; assembly: GCF_009761245.1. Classification (NCBI taxonomy): domain Eukaryota; kingdom Metazoa; phylum Chordata; class Mammalia; order Primates; family Cebidae; genus Sapajus; species Sapajus apella. The sequence goes on from NW_022436942.1 coordinate 34,677,168, forward strand.
ACATTTGCAGTTTATTGCCTTCTCTCTACATTTTTCATCAGAGATGACAGACATTCATGAGGCAGAGAAGTGCTATTTGTTGAACTTTGGGCTTTATGTACATACACACAGGTATTTTACTACCTTTCACATCCAACATCTCCCACTAGGTCAGAAGCATCAAATGACATTTGAGTGAATTCCATACTTAAATAATTCAACATGATACACTACTCCTTCATCTACCTTCGGGGGATATTTTTTAAAGAACGATTCTTTCACTTATTGATCGACTCCAACAAAAATATCTTACTTTATTTTCAGCATTTAATATGTCTTTGAGAAAATACTTGTTATGTGCACAATTAAATTATAAGCTATCAGTGTAAAGAAAACTTTACAATGTTAATTTAAATAACTATGAATGAAGTTCACTATCCTGTCAACAATTCATTTGTCACCTTATGAAAAAACACTGTCAGAATCACTATTATTCCTCCTTATTAGAGATTTTTAATAAAAGATTTGTGATGATTCTTTAAAACTAGTCCTTTGCCAATATTCATAACTACTTTTGCTCTATAGAAAATTTTACCGATTCAAAGCGGGTTTGTCTTCTAGAATAGTCCTGCCTGCAATGTCCAAGGAAGAGCAATTACTCTCTTGAGAACCATCTGAACTAGTCCAACCATTTGTTTGAGGAAAGCTTGAGGTATTAGCCTGTTCTCACTTTGTTTTTTAACAATAAAAATGTATGTGGCAGTAAGAGTTTAGTTTCCATGAATGTGCTGCATGCTGGCCAGAATATATGAAGGCCTTAAGTTTTTTTTTGTAAGAATTAATACATTAGGAAGGCCTTTTAGTTCTCCATTTACCCTGGAAACTCACTAGCTCTAATAAGTGCAATAGTAAACTTTGATATTTCTCTAAATTGTGCCAGGCTGTTAGTTATGAGAAACATGTTGGGAGGTTATTTGCCTCATTTTCTCCTTCCTTTTGCTTTCTACTCAGGTTTCCCCACCTTCCACATAGGTTGTTTACCTAACTTTGGAGAATCTGTGCTTGGTTTGCTTCAACAAAGAAGTAATTGGATTCCTCTGTTGATTTTTGACCCCCATTCTAACCTCAACCATCACCCTTCTCTAGCCCAAGGGAGACCTGAGCTTTGTTTGTAAGGGGAAGAACAGTGAAGAGTCAACTCACAGGTTAGGGACAGGCAGTAATGAAACACCAGGATCAGGTGGCAGCAGCTTCAGCTCCTTTCACAGGACACTGAGCAAGAACTCCAAGGACACCATTCAGAGAAAAGCAGAGGGTTTGTATCAAGGGCTTGGCTATGCTGAATCTCCCATCGGCCATTGTTGTCTTGCAGAAACATTCCCAGCTACGCAACTGGCTTGGTTTATGGAAGGGCAGAGCAGTTTATGGTAGAGATGCTCTGAAAACTATTTTTATAACCTTGAAGGGCATTAGATATAATCTATGAAGGAATGAAAGGTATGAGTGTTTTGCAGATTATCTCCTAACCTTAGCTTCCCCGAAGTGCCCCTTTTACAAGTCTGTGGCTTATACTCTTTTGGGCATGGAGGTCGGATCGCTATTTTGGGAACTGACAACAGTAACAGTCAGCTTGGCTGTGTTCATACTCTCGAGTGTATATAAGCAGCCACAAAATTTGGCTTCTTAGTGTAAAATGACACCTGATATGGAACTGTCCCCTAAGGAGGTGTCAAACACAAAAATTCAACAGAAGCTAGGAAGCATGAGTCCAGCTGAATGTAAACACTGAGCAAAGACTTTTTCAAATGTAATAAAAGGAACTCTGCAATGAATTTAATTAGTCTACCACATGTTTTATTAGAAGAATGTTATTTGGGGCTTGGTTGGTGGAAAGAAAGTTTTTTAGAGGCCATGTCAAAAAAAAAATTACAAAAATATATAAAAGAATCTCTAATATTTATTTAGTGTTTATGAAGATCCAGACACTATGTTAAATATTTTTCAAGCCTCATCTCATAGGTTCATAATTAAATCCTTTAAAGAAAGAAAGCACTACTATGATCTCCATTTACCGCAAAGGAAACAAATTTAGAAAGGCCATCTAACCAATGAATGCTTAACCCAGGTCTATCCGAATCTAGTGCCCTAAAATCTTAACTGGTAGACATTGTTGAATATTCACTTATGATTTCAGAGCCAAGCATTATACTAAATGAAACTAAGAGATAATTATCTGGAAAATGTGAATAGTCAGAACTATCTCATTAAACAGCCAGTCAGAATTGAGTTATACATGAATTCAAACAAATGTATATGTGTGCTTCACACAGAAATTAGTTTCAGAATAGCCAGTTGGTCAAAAATGATAGCATTTTTTTTTTTTTTTTTAAGACCGTCTTGCTCTGTGGCCCAGACTGGAGTACAGTGGCATGATCTTGGCTCACTGCAACCTCTGGCTCCCAGGTTCTAGCAATTCTCCTGCCTCAGATGACCAAATAGCTGGGATTACAGGCACCCACCACTACTCCTGTCTAATTTTTTTGTATTTTAATAGTGACGGGGTTTTGCCATGTTGGCCAGGATGGTCTCAAATTCCTGACCTCAGGTAACCTGCCCGTCTTGGCCTACCAAAGTGCTGGGATTACAGGCGTGAACCACCTTGCCCAGCCAGCACTCTTTTTGAAATACTAATTTTTTTTTTTGAGATGGAGTTTTGCCCTGTTGCCCAGGCTGGAGTGCAGTAGTGCAATCTCGGCTCACTGCAATCTCTGCCTCGAGTTCAAGCAATTCTCTGCCTCAGCCTTCCGAGTAGCTGGAATTATAGGTGCCTGCCACCACACCCAGCTAATTTTTGTATTTTTAGTAGAGACGAGGTTTCACCATCTTGGTCAGGCTGGTCTTGAACTCCTGACCTCGTGATCCACCCGCCTTGGCCTCCCAAAGTGCTGGGAAATACTAATTTTTAAAAATAGATGTGCTGTACCTTTTCTTTTCTTTCTTTCTTTCTTTTTTCCAGTTTGCACTTTATCACAATGCTCATGGATCTATGCTGTATTACAAGCCCACTTCCTTCATCTATTCAGTGGTTTCTGATGACCTAACATTGTTAGGTAAAGGCACATGTGTTGTCAGGAATTATCTCACTAAGAATTACTTTAGCTCATGTAGTTAGAAGAGTCAATACCTTCCCAGGAAAAGCACTGAGTGGGTTAGTGGAAGGCACGCACTTATCAAGCAGCAGTTCTTGAGCAGCAATGCTTGTTGTAAAAGTGCTAATATTTATTTTCCACACTAGAGGACAGTGCTTGAAAGAGTAACAGACCTTACCTCCAAGATTAGGAACCACCAAGAGTGGAACAATCACCCCATTGTTAGCTCCGCTAACCCACGTGCAAAGCACATAAAGATTTTATTTCTTTGGCAGAAAAAAATAGAGAAATAAATATGTCTGTTCTAACATGAAGCAGAAATCAATGATGATGCTGTCTTAACTTGCTGAGCACAGAGAAAGAGAAACGCCAGTACAATTTAATAATCAGAATTGCCAAAGAATGAATGGAAGAAGACATCCCTATAAATGCAGGTAAAATTCTTTTACAATAAGCTCCTGAATTTTTGTTGAAGCTGTGAACAAATGCTCAGAAAATTAATCTTTGTTTTGGTTTGATTGTCATTAAAATTTACTGTGATGAAAAACTTATCAGTATAACAGTCCCTCATCAGCATGACTATTAAGTCATACATGTTGTAGGGTATAAAATACAAGGTCCAAAACATATATGTAATGTTATTTGATGGTTAAGTTTTGTCTTTGGAAGCAGGAGATGAGTATTGGAGAGGAAGTGGTTAGTGGTGTTTGAAGATGGATTTAAACACTATAGAAACCCCGTTTTGGTTACCTGCATCAATCTTCGAGCAAGAGCATCACTAACTACATAGACTGTCAAAAGGGAGGCATTGTTTCCTTAAGCCATAATTAAAGACAGTCCCTGGCCTTGACCTTTACTTGAACAAGGACTATTGGGACCCTGAGGGATTAACTCAGCATTCATACTTTTCAAACAGGGCTGGTGGGAGTGGGGAAGAGGAGGTATATGAGAGATTAAAGAGAGAGTTCATCGAAGGGCACCAAATCCAAGACTTCTCATTGTTCCTGGAGCCGGCCCAGGTGATTCACCAATTAGCCAGTGGAAGGGGCTCAATTTTATGGAACTGAGATGGGTGTAGTATCCTCTCCTTCCCTGTTCTCACATCTGACCTCTTTCTACTTCCACTGTTTCCCTCATCTTCTGTTTACATTGAGTGCCTACGATGTCACAGGATTGAAAAATATTGGGGAGCCCAGCAAAGTCCTGGGTACTATAGCATATTACACCAATTTTAAATCTTTTCCCTGCCCTGAAGGATAAATGAATATACTCAGCAATATAAAAGCTTACAGTCTAGTGGAGAAGATGCCCTGACACCCAGTGAACTATCCCCTCTCCTAGCAGGAGCACAGCCCTATCAGAGCAGTACTAGGTATTAACTCCTATTCATTTTCTGCATCCGACTTGAGGACACAGTCCTGGGGACCATGACCCCAAGATTTCTTTCTTCCTTTTTTTTTTTTTTTTTTCCTTTAACTTCTTTCACCGGAACTTCTTTCTTCCCACCATTTCTTTTTCTTCTTAGCTAAACCATCAATCAAATGACTCTCTTGCTATTTTACATTTTGCTGATAAGCAGTTCCTGTAATTAATAACCTTATCTTTCTATGTATGAAAAAAAAAAAACAAATTTAATGCATTTTAATAAGGAGGTTGAAAGGACAAGGAGACATTTTATTGCTGTGTTGATTTTGAGAAGACTAGAAATAACCTGGTTGTCTGGTGACTGGATATTGATGTTGGTTGCATTTATGCACACATTTTTTGTTACTTTTGCTGTTTGTACATTGTACTGGGCTGGAGTGCAATGGCGTGATCTTGGCTCACTGCAACCTGCACCTCCCGGGTTCATGCACTTTCCCTGCCTCAGCCTCCTGAGTAGCTGGGATTACAAGCACACACCACCACACCCAGCTAATTTTTTGTATTTTTAGTAGAGATGAGGTTTCACTATGTTGGCCAGATTGGTCTTAAACTCCTGACCTTGTGATTCGCCCGCTTCAGCCTCCCAAGATTTCTAACAAAAATCACCACAGTCTGGAATATCAAGAATTTTGTTCAGCCGTCTGTAGCTGTGTGACCCTGTACAGCCCTGCCCATGGCAACTAACCATTCTGTACAACACAGTTTTCCTCTTTGCAGAATGAAATTACAGATGCAACCACATCATAGGATTTGTGTGTGGGTGGATAGGAAATAAGGGTAGGAACAACCCCGATGCCCATCACAGAGCTCTTTCTGTTATGGACCCTTCATGATCTCATAAACTTCACTAATTTCAAAGACATAGGCTTTATTCAGCCTTCATTTGGGATGTACAAAATTCTGGCCCCCATAGAGACCTGATTATTCACATTCAAAAGGATCTTCAACTTTAAAACCTTAACACAGGATATTTTTTAATGGACTTTTAAAAAAGACGAATTAGCTGCAATTATAGAATACTGGATCTGGAGAAGATTTTTGAGCTCTTTTAGGTAGTCTCCTGGTGCTCCACCTCCATATATAAATAAGGAAACAGCTATTGGGATGTTTTCCTTGGGCTAAGAGCAGTTTTTCGGAGGAGCTACTCTTAAAGCCAAATCTTCTGATTCTCAGCCCTGTTGGTTGGTCAATTGAAAACTGCAAACACAAGACTAGAATCAGATATAAAGCTAAAGTGGCTTAAAACCATCACGTTATTCACTGAGATTTGCTTATTAAAGAAATCTACATTGCATACCTCTTCAGAAATATATTTATAAGAAATACTGAAGTACAAACAGCAAGAGGAACAAAAAATGTGTGCATAAATGCAACCAACATCAATATCCAGTCACCAGCCAACCAGGTTATTTCTGGTCTTCTCAAAATCAACACAGCAATAAAATGTCTCCTTGTCCTTTCAACCTCCTTATTAAAATGCATTAAATTTGTTTTTTTTTTTTCATACATAGAAAGATAAGGTTATTAATTACAGGAACTGCTTATCAGCAAAATGTAAAATAGCAAGAGAGTCATTTGATTGATGGTTTAGCTAAGAAGAAAAAGAAATGGTGGGAAGAAAGAAGTTCCGATGAAAGAAGTCAAAGGAAATGAATATTAAACTCATATTCATAAAGTATTTTTTTAATTGAAGCATTTCCTAGAAAGTATTCACATATTTTAAAAGAAAGTCAATTATGAAGTATTCAAGTCTATATGTATGTAAATTGCCATTTAAAATTAAAATAATAAACTGTTGTATACTTTACTAGACCTTTTACAAATAAAAAGGATCACCTCGCCTCCAGAATGGTCCTGGCAGAATTGTAGGTAGCTGCTTTCTGCAGAGGTGTGAGAAAGACATGATCTCAGCATCTACTCCAAATGCCTGGCTGTGATTCCTGTACAACCTTGGCGATAACTGGAGTTTTGGGGCATCTTAGCTTATAAGAACTTCATTTCTCAGGTATTTAAAATTAATATCCTGCAAATAGAAGGCAGAGGGTTACTTTCTCTCCAGAAAGCAGGAAAATGGAGCAGCCAATTCTATCAATTTAGCCTGTATTTGAAGCATGGCTTTTAAACAGGCAGCCGGCTCGCTGCTGTTGTGTTGTCTTGACAATCAAAGTGTTTGGGAAATGGATTCTCAACCTTATCTGTCTGTCAATAATCTCAGTCTTGAAACAAACGACCATAACAAGACTGGGTTTATTTGCATTTAATTTCAATGAATTTACATGTCATGGTCACGAGTTTTAATTTCCTTCTCAAAATAAATTAGTGAAAGTCACTTGTACAGTATTGATAGAAACAGATTTTCAGGCTAATTCATCTGAAATATACATATAAATTTAGTAAATTTAAGCACAACCCCTAATTTAGAAAAACAGATACTAGGTATCTGGGAGCCATTTTAAAAAAAATTTAGTAGGAAGTAATTTTTTTTCTTTTTTCTTTTGAGACCAAGCCTTCCTCTATTGCCTAGGCTGGAGCGGTTCAGTGGTGTGATCTTCGCTCACTGCAACCTCCACCTCCCAGGTTCAAGAAATTCTCTGCTTCAGCCTCCCGAGTAGCTGGGATTTGAGGGATCTGCCGATACACCCAGATAATCTGTACATTTTTAGTAGAGACAGTGTTTCAACATGTTGGCCAGGCTGGTCTCAAACACCTGACCTCAAACTATCCACCCGCCTCAGCCTCCCAAAGTGTTTGGATTACAGGCGTGAGCCACCACGCCAGGCCAGTATGAAGTAATATCTTTAGTATTTGGTGTTGATGAAAGAGGAGTTGAAATTCATAAAGCCTTATGGGAAAGCAGAAGCTTTTGTCAAATATAATATTCTATATATACTATCAATCCGTCTATCTATCTTCTACTTATTGAGTAGTCTTCCAAAACCTTTTCAGCTATAGAACACTTAAAAAAACTCATCTGAAAAGGTCACATTAAAAACAAGGTGTTCTGTCTGTGTTTGGGCTGAAGCTCTTGCCCAGGCCCACTCTGCTATATCCTCACTTGTGGGTTGAAAGGACAGACGTGTGTCTGGGAAAGGGGCAGTACCGGCTGAAGGAACTGCTGTGACCCTATGGCAGCTGCCCTTGGCAATCTCAGGAGGAAATGCCTGCAAACCAGGCTGTGTAACAATAGCCAAACAGGCTGCTTCAGCCTTTGCCAACACCAGAAATAAAGAATTCATTATGACTAATTAATTAATAAAATATGCAATGCTTCCTTTTAGGCTGTCTTGACGGGAAACACTAACAAAATTTGCAAACACTCTAAATCATGAGTCCTATGTGTTAAACATTCCACAAATCATGTCTGATAAATAAAAAAGAATACTTTCTAAGCCAGTGAAGGGTCGGATTTTTCAGGAAGGATCCATTGTTAACCAACTGAAAAGAACATGTCTTGATTGTATTCCATAGTGCAGTGGGAAGGAGTGATTTACTCTTACTTTATTGACTTGCATTTTAATTTGAATCCATTTTTAAAAACCTACTTTGGTCATGGTTCAATACTTGTATAGTTGGCCAAGTGGTGTTTAATCACATGTGGGAGTCAGTCGGGGCCTATAAGCTCTCAGAGGACAGGACTCAGCTGCTTACCTTCAACCCTCTGCCAACCGCTCTATGTTGTCAGGTGCCTAGGGAATGGCCTTGCAGACAGAGCTTTTTCTGTGGCTTCCTTTTCCTCTTCTTTCTCTCTCTGGTCCCCATTCAGACTTTTTAATAAGAGCAAACCACTTCCCTCCGTAGAAAGATTCCATCTGCAAAACTTTTCTGTTGGGCATCTGTCATGCACAACCAAAAGTTTTATCAAATGCAGAGGATGTTTGACTTCAGCCAAAACCATTCTTAGAGACTTTGCAGTTACGGAGGCTCCACTACTTGTACTCCACTGGGAAAGGTTTCTGTTTTATTTTTTAATGACACATATAACCCTAAAACTAGCTCATCACATCATTCAAGTAGTCTGGCTGACTAGACATTACAGTCCCGGTGACATCATTTTATAGCAAATGTCAGACACAGAAAAGATAGGTGGGTAGATGAGTTATGATTCTCTATGACAAATGAAACAATGAGGTTGAGTATCTTCTTAAACGTGGGCTCAACTTTCCTCTGAAACCTTTGTAGATTACAGTTGACAGCCTTCTAGATCAGAAAGGATGATGTCACCAAAGACCTATTCTTTAATTGCTGCTTCAAGCTAGGGAGTCCTTGTGCTTTCAAAAATCCCTTCCAGTTTCCAGGGAAAAGGATCATTCTTTGAACTTTACAGGTCTCTTAAGTAAATTTCAATCAGTGCTTTGGTCCTAGACATTATCACAGTTTTCAGTCCTTGGTCAATAAAATCAACCCTAAATAAATTTCTCTTTTTACATGTATGTATAGGGAAGGATGGAATAACAGAGGGGGGAAGGCTATTGAAATAGAATATCACTTAATCTCAGATATCAGGGTCCTTAAAGCTTCAAACGAGCACTTAACTTGGAATTATTGGTAATCCATTTACTCATTCACTAATTCATTCCACCAGTGTTTATTGTGTGCTTGAGATATACCGGGCACTGGACCAGGTTTGGGTAATAATGAACACAACACATCTCCTTTCTTCAAGGTTAATGCTACAGACACAAAGATAAACAATAAGGACTGATCATGTACAGGTGACAAGGCACAAGGTCCTGAAGGGGAACAGAGAAGGGAGACCTGAAGCAGTCTTGGAGGGGAGGGGACATTGACATGAGTCAGGCTGGGGAAGGTGGGTGTGAGAGAATGGCAAAAGGTGAGAAGGGAGAGAGAATCAGGTGCCAGGTTTGGAAGGGCTTTGTGCATCAAATAAATTTATCTGCTCTTGATCTGCTTTTGCATTTCTCAGACTTGATATCTTGGTGGCCATATTCCAAAACCACAGGATAAACAAGAAATATCTTCCTGTAGCATTGTTTTTGCTAAATGGTAAGTAATTTAAAATATTTATTACTAAAGAACTAGATTGCAAAATCTGCATACATTTGTAAGATAAATCATGAACCTCCTAAGACATTCTGTACTTGTGACAGGTAACTTCAGATCCCAGGGCTGCTTTCTCCTTTGCCATTAGGGGAAATGCTTGTGGAAAAGTTTGCAAAGCAGATTGTAATGGGGAGCTACTTAAGAATTTTAAGGAGACCAATGGCAGGAGACAATTTCCAGTATAGAAAGACTTCAGGCTGCCAGGTAGATAACGATTTAGAGAAGGGTGAGAGTGGAAGCAAGAAGAACTGCTAGGAGGCTGCTGCAGTCACAGACATGAGAAATATACTGGCTCTAACCAGGGTGGCAGCAGCCATGATTTTAAAAAGTGATTTGCAAGACATTAAGACAATAGCATCAATGAGACAGTTTTTCATTCATTCATGTATTTAATAAACTTTTATCAGGTAACTCCCATGTTCAAGGCATTGTTCTAGATTCACAGCTGGGAATAACACAGAAAATAACTCTACCTTCTTGGGTCTTATATTCTAGAGTAAAGAGACAGATGAAACAAAGTAAACAAGAAATTAACTCAATAGCTTAAATCAGTGATAAGTGTCCCAGTGGAAATAAATGGGCAATGTGATGATACCCTGGGGAACGGATAAGGTGGTCAGAAATGGGATTTGGAGAGTGAAAGGGGAAGAAGGCAAACATGATGACTGAATGACAAGTGTCCTATACTGAGGCATGGAACATAAGAAGAAAGGAATATTTGAGAGAAAATGAATGATACTGTCTTCAGTTTGGGAGATCCAGGAGAGCAGGCCCATAAGAGAATTGCTTTGGTATCTGTGCTGAAAATATAAGGAGATGATGAGAGAGAGAGAGAGAGACAGACAGACAGAGAGAGAGAGAGACAGAGGGAGGGAGAGAGAAAAAACATACATGCTCACATACACACATACAGGTACCACATAGAGTCACTTAAGAGATGGGGAAGTACTGAAACTAAAGATATGAAAACAGCAGCAACAGGAAATGAGGGCACAGCCCCAGAGACCTCTTGAGCAGGTGTGGGGTTTAGATGAAAGAAATGTGTTATTAGCTAAAGAGTATCATCTTAGCTAATACACGCTATGTATGTAATAAATAGCATGTTCTCTGACATTCAGTAGATATAGTCAATGGTTTGATGGTTTGATTTGGTACATGCTCTATTCTGTTTTTATTAGTGGAAATAACTCCAAGAGTGTGCATGGGGAAGTCAGTGGAGCAGCTGGGGCTCTTTGTTGGAGTGTGCTCTACACATGACTTCCACAGTGTGCACCTGAACTTTAAAAAGGCACCTGCACACTCCCTAAAGAAACTCCAAGCTGTAACAAGGCCCATGCCTAGCAGCGGAGGGAAGCTGTTACGATAATGAGGGAATCTAGTGTTCTTCCTTACAAGAGCCCAATTAGTGAATTTAAAACTCCAAATTTCAAGGATGTGTGACCATTGAAAAATTCAGTTTTTTTTTCTAGACAATGTGAGACAATAAAACCCTGGTATGAAAAAGGAGGAAGCTTAAGAAATCTTTTCTGGGAAGAAGTGGAGGAACAGTACATAAACAATCTTTTTTTTCACCCTGCAGGAGTCCTTCCATCATAGCTGAATGTCTTTCTTCAACTGCTATTGCTTAATAGTCTTAGCATTTACATTGACCTTTAAATTGGGTGTTTGGCTGGAGACAGTTTTCTGTGGGGCAGATTTAGCTAAGATCTGTCTATTGGTTTATACTAAAATCCGGCATAATTATAAAAGCCAGACCTCACTTTTGGAGTCTGCCAACATCAACATTGAAGAACACTCCACCTTCAAAAAAAAAAAAAAAAAAAAACATGTTCCTGCATGAAAGGCCACTTTGAGCAAATGAAAGTATCTGACGTGCAGCTCTAAATAGGTCTTTTCACGGGTTATCCTATTACAGTAAATGGAAATGAGTTATTCTTTCCTAAGCATGGGGTGATATCTTAAGAATGGGTTTAAAAACCATTGTGTGCTAGCCAAAGCCTGAAAGACAGGCATCTAAGGAGGATGTTGATCTGCTAATGGGCTACTCAGGGAACAGAACTAGAAAACTGGATATTAAAAGACCAAATATTAAAGAGATGACAGGCTTATTCAAAAGCCATATGCCAGAACTGAATGTGAGAATGTGATCATCTGTGTGTTTTTGTATTTTTTTCTTACATGTTCACGGTGTTGCAGAGTCAGGAGATTCCTGGCACATGCCCCAACTCTGAGGCTGTTTCTGTACTTGCCTAGGCTGCAGTGCCACAGAGAGCAGAAACCCCCTAATTTTCTAAGTCTAGACAGGAGGGAACATCCAGTGACCAATATATGTGCTCATTTGTATTTTTCTTCTAGGAACAAAAAAATCAGAGTTTACAAGTATAATTCTATAGCCATACCTTTATAAAACAAAGTACTGGATATAACTGTCAACTTTTTTTGGTGGCTCAAGCCTGTAATTCCAGCAATTTGGGAGACCAAGGCGGGTGGATTACTGGAGGCCAGGAGTTTGAGACCAGCCTGGCCAACTTGGTGAAACCCCGTTTCTACTAAAAAAAATACAGAAATTAGCCAGGTGTGGTGGTGGGCACCTGTAATCCCAGCTACTCAAGAGGCTGAGGCAGGAGAGGCCTGGGAGGCCGAGTTTGCAATAAGCCAAGATCGTGCCACTGCACTCCAGCCTGGGCCACAGGGAGAGACTCTGTCTCAAAAATAAATAAATAAATAAATAAATAAAATGAAAGCCAGGCAGATGAATAATTGAGGGTTACTCCACATCAGTCCCACAT
>NW_022436942.1:34689670-34789927 GCF_009761245.1 Sapajus apella
TTTTTTTTTTTTTTTTTTGAGACGGAGTTTCACTCATGTTACCCAGGTTGGAGTGCAATGGCGCGATCTCGGCTCACTGCAACCTCCACCTCCTGGGTTCAGGCAATTCTCCTGCCTCAGCCTCCTGAGTAGCTGGGATTACAGACACACACCACCATGCCCAGCTAATTTTTTGTATTTTTAGTAGAGACGGGGTTTCACCATGTTGACCAGGATGGTCTCGATCTCTTGACCTTGTGATCCACCCGCCTCGGCCTCCCAAAGTGCTGGGATTACAGGCTTGAGCCACCGCGCCCGGCCTTAGGCTAACATTTTTAAAAGTTTTCATTTGACATTCAAAACAAAACAAAAGATAGGTAGCATTTCCACTTTAAAGAGATGAAGAAATTGAAGGAAAAAAAGTCATTCGTCTAATGTCATTTGACAGAGGCAGGAAGAATATTCTAACTTGGGATCCTTGAATTCTAAAGACTTTTTGTTTGGTTTAGTTTTTGTATGTGTGTATGTACGATTCCTATCAGGTCTATCTCCTTACAGAAATCAGTGAAAGAATAAATTAAATAAATTCAAAGAAGACCTACAGTAAGAGAGACAGTGCTGTGTGAGCAGAGACAGCTGACCCCTCTCAGGAGCAGAGAGATGCCTACAGGTTGGCTTTTGTCTTGGTGAATTCATCAGTGTTTAGGTCCTGGTTCTCAATCTTGCAAGCTCAAAACTTTAAACTGGTCTACATTCCAAAGTTGGTCCAGTTAGATTATAACCTTCTCTTTCTCTCAAACATTGCAAAGCTGTATATAAAAACAGAAACATCTTTATATTTATACAATGAGAATTATAACACCCAAGATGAATGGGCAATTATGTTAACCTGACTAGCACATTCTCTTACTATTCACATAAAGATAAGATTCATGAGATGCCAAGTTATGATCAGAACATATGAGATTTTGTGTATTATTAAAAAACATACCATATGAGACTCAAGTAGCTATCTACACGATTGGGAACTGATTACTAAGCTGACTATACCAAGATCTGAGTCAGTCTTGAATACCAAGATCTAAATTACCCATGTTTGCCTCTGGTGTTCCATTTCCAACAAGGCCTCTCTAGCTAAATAATCTCTCTTTGATTTACTACATCAGTAGAAGTAATTAGGCTATTGACAATCCTTGAGGCTAGAGACCACTTTTGATATTTTTTAGGTTTCTTGAAATATATTTATGTTTAGCCATTACATGTTGGCAGCTCAACCTTCAGAGAATAGCCTAAAGTTAGGATTAACTTTATCCATATCTAGCCCCACTGACCCACCTGGGGGGAAAAAACTATTAGAGGACTTCAGCTCTACCTGAAACAAAAATATCCAGTTTTCTTTGGGTTGACATAATCAACTGGACAATAAACAAAAACTAAAATAATAGTAATTCTACATGCAAATGATACAATTCACTTGGCACAACTATCCCTTAATCTGATGTCTAATTGAGAAAAATATCAGGCAGCTCATTTATAGCATAAAACTATCATTCTGGAGAAAATTTTTCTCATGAGTAATTAAACAAAATTTAAATAAAAATGCTGCCACCAAGTAAATTTGTTAAATTGTGCTTTTACTGTATCAGGGCCTCAATTTAATTGTCATCTGTCTGTAAATACGAGAGAAGAATTTGCCATCAGTTTAAGAACATAATGACTGGCAGTTTTCCAGATATAATTACTCCAAAACAGGACAGCATTGTGTAGACTGCAAACACTTGCACAAAGGATATGGTTTATGTATGAGGTAACGTAAGGGCATGAAAGAGGAAAGACTACTTTTAAACCCATTACAAATATCAGGAAAAGATTGGGAAAAGACAGCGTCATTGAGTTAACGAAGGGTACATTCCAACATACAATTACAATCCCCATTTACAAATAAAGGCATCCTTCAGTTACCGACATCAAAGAAACCCATCAAATTTCAATCAGGCTTACATTATAAGTATTGGAGACGAATGATGGATGAGGGATAATTACTTATAGCAGATCACTACTTTTCTAGTGATGAAATGAGAATGTAAATAGAACCAAATATGCCTGTTTTTCAGTTCAGATAAAATGGAAGCAGTACATAGTTACAGTGAATGAAATGGCGACTCAAGAATGAATCTTTCAGGTGGCATAGGCATCAGGTGGTGCAATTCAGGAGGAGGAAGAAGTGTCTCTCCTACTAAACAATCTAGCCTTTATTCCCTGCCAGGGAAATCCCGCCATGAAATTTCTCTATGACAACCCTATTTCTATTCAAACTCAAAATACCACTGGGAATGAAAGAACATTAAGCTGTTGCCAATTATTTATTTCTTACTAGGAAATAATTTCAACAATATTTATTTGACAAAAATTTATTTATGTACCAGGCCCTCTGAAAGCCATTGGGAATACAATATACAACTAACATAGACATGATTTCTTACCTTACGGATCTTAGATTCTAGCTGGGGAGACAGCCATTAACCAAATAACTCCTAAATGGGTGTTTAATTACAGATTGAAAGAAGAGCTATGCAGAAGAGAAAGCTGGGCCTAAAAAAGCCTGTGACTTCTTCTAGGCCAGGGTCTCAGAAAGTCCAGTGAGGAAGCCATCGTTGAGCTGACTGTTGAAGGATGACCAGGAGACAGCTAGCTGAAGAGAAGGATGAAAACTCATTCTGAGCAAATCAACAGTATACTCAGTATCCATAAAATGGAATGTGACTTAGTCATAAAAAGAAATCAATAAATGCTACAACATGGATGAACATCACGCTGTGTGAAGTGAAAGAATCCAGGCAAAAAAAGCCATGGATCATATAATTCCATTTATATGAAATGTCCATAGAGATAGAGATAGAAAATCCATAAAGGCAGAAGTCAGATGAGTGGATGCCAGGCCCTGGGAGTAGGAGGGAATGAAAAGTGACTGTTTAGTAGGTGTGGATTTTCCTTGGGGATGATGACATGCTCTGGAACTTGATTGTGGTGATAGGTATATAACATTGTGACTGTACACAAATGCCATTGAGTTGTCCACATTAAAACTGTAAAAATGGTAAATTGTTGGTTATGTGTATTGTAACACAAATTATTTTTAAAGCAGTATATTCAAAGGCCCTTCTCCTGGCAGGAGAGAGGATGGCGTATTCTTGAAACTGAAAGATGCAGTGTGGATGGATGGCAGAGACAATCGGGAGAAGATAGAGACACTAGTATGGGACAAGGGCATGAAGAGGTATGGAGGCCTTGTTAAGATTTGGCCTTTATCTTAAGAGGAATGGAAGCCACTGAAAGCTAAGTGTATGTCTGTGCATGTGGGCACGTGTGTGTGTGTGTGTGTGTGTGTGTGTGTACAAAGGGGAAACATTACCATCCACACACATAAATACGCTTGAAAAAATAACTATATATTCTGTGCGTGTGTGTGTGTCTGCAAGTATATGTATGTGTATAGAGGGGGAGCATTACCATCCACACACACACATGAAAAATATAACTACATATTCTGTGAATGTGTGGGTGTGGGTGTGTGTGTGTATGGAGGTGGAGCATTACCACACACACACACGCATTTGAAAAATATAACCATATAGTCTGGGAAGCGTGAGTTTTTATAGCTTGAAAAAAGGGCATGGTGGAAGATAAGATGGAAAGAGGGAAATGTGCACAAGGCAGATGATAACTCCTTCCTAGTTTTTGTAGAGCTAATTGTGTCTAGTTCCTCCTAGGTGGACTTGTACAGAAGTCTAGAGATTAGCAAAACACAGGAGGATATTTCAGAGTGTGTTTCAAACTGATGCTTGAGTGTGTAAATGTTGGGAAAAGCAGCAAAGGAGAAAGGACTTACAGAGTGCCTACATAAATTGGTTATGAGTAACATATAAACAAGGAACCACAAACTGTGGAAGGCCGCAGGAGGCCTCTGAGGAGGAAGGCCTCTCCACGCCTCATGTTCCAGTGCAGGGTGACCTCAGCTATTACCATAAACATTGTGCTCAAGGACATAAAACCCCTTCGTAGCACTGTGACGTAGCCAGACTTGTAGGCTCCTTGTAAAGCCCACGTTCCATCAGCTGCACACAGATAATAGGCTAAAGATAACCCCATGTTCTTGCTTTGTGAAACTCCCAAACCACCACTGTTATCAGTCCTTAGGATGACACACCAATTATGTCTCACTGATTTGGTTCCAGCTCACTGATTCACTCCACCATCACATCACCCACTCCCCACCATTACTCCACCCCTACCCTGTAGAGATCAAAGTGATTATAACCAATAAATAGTGTGGACGATCAGAGTTCAGGGCCTTCACTGCCTCCTCCAAAGTAATGAGTGATGGTCCCCTGGTCCCACTATCTCTCTTAATCTGTCTTTTTCTCATTCCTTGGTCGCCACCAAACACAGCGTACCCACTGGTGACATAGGGCTGGCTCCCTACAGTAACGATAAGTTGTTTTATGTGAAAGCCAAAGAATGAATTAGATTTTTAACGGGATTTTGAGATGGGGAGCGCGGGTTGGTGCTCAATCTAGAGGTTTAAACTTGAGGGTAAGACAGCAAAGAGCAGTCCTCAGGGGCAGTTGGGACCATCAGCAATGGCAATAATGTGATTTTGGTTTTCTTTAATTAGAGAAGTCTCCTGAGAATGGGACAGAACTTCTGGACTCCATGTGGTTTGTGGGATCCTACAGACTTGCCACATGACCTGGTTACATCGCATCGCTCAGTATCAACAGTGTACGCCACTTTGGGGTAGAAATGAAGTTATACCTCAGTTTGGAGGAGGTGCTTTCAGAGTAAATACATTAATTGATGTTAGAAATTAGAGGGCTGAGGCCAGGCGTGGTGGCTCATACCTATAATCCCAGCAGATCACAAGGTCAGGAGTTCAAGACCAGGCTGAGACAGGGTCTTCCTTTGTCACCTGGACTAGAATGCAGTTGATCATAGCTCACTAAAGCCTCAAACTGCTGAGCTCAAGTGATTCTCCCACCTAAGCTTCCCAAGGCCTACAGGTGAATGCCACCATGCCAGGCTAACTTTTATTATTATTATTTATAGAGATAGGGGAATCCTTACGTTGCACAGGCTGGCAAATTCCTGGACTCAAGCGACCCTCCTGCCTTGGCCTCCTAAAATGCTGGGATTACAGACGTGAGCCATCACATCCAGCCTTTCTTACTTTAGAGATCACAGATTTGCCCACCACTATCTTCTGTCACTTCTTCTAGAAAACTTGAAAAATAAACATGTTTATTACATATTCATTGCCTATCTCTTGTGCAATGTACTGTGTGTGCAAACCACCTTGCTAGCTTGGGGCCTGGCACACAGTACAAGTTAGTTTCCTCCATCTCTGTCCACCCTCCCATCTTTTACAGAAGTAACGGGTTGCTAAGGTTCTGCTTTACCTTTTTTCTAGGCAATATCACAGTTTTAAATATAAAAGCTATAAAAATGACTCCAAAATCTACATCAAATTCCAAATATCCTCTCCATCTATCCATCGACTTGTTGGGTTTCTCCATAAGATGTCCCTCTAGCATTTCAAATTGTGTCTCAAATTAGACTATATCTCCTCCCTTCTCCCCTCCCCTTCAAAGAAAAGATACTCTTTTTTCTGTGTTTCCTGGCATAGTGATGTCACCATGAATTTAAGCTTTGTTCTAATGTTTCTCCCCTAATAAAGGTGGGCATATGTAAGCCTAGGGTGTAGGAACATCAGTTTTACTCAATGGTAAGTAAAGTGTAATATTATTCCTCCCCTAAAATACTCACATGGCTCATTCCCTCATCTCTTTGAAATTTTTCATAAAATGGCTCCTTCCTAAGGCGACTGCTTGACCATCTCACCTATCACATACCTCTTAGCCCTCCCAGTCCTCCTTTGCCTTATTTTTTTCTAGCACTTATAAATATACTTATTTATCATGTTTGTTGTTATTGTCAATATCACTTTACAAGAATGGCGGCTCCGCAGGGCAGAGATTTTTGTTTGTTTTGTTTACCAGATCGTCAATGCTGCTTAGAGCAGGACACACGGATGGTACTCTATAAATATTTGTTCAGTGAATGAATCCATCAATGATAGCAAAACAATCACAGCTATGTTATAGTATGCACAGAAAACATGTATGAATTGAAAAATGTCACACATCAATGGAAATACTTAAATTTTTTCTGTAACTTGATACACATTTTTTACTTAAATAAAAATTTTAAAGAAAACTTCTAACACTACAAAATGAAAATCACTATCACTTGCTTTAAATAGGAGACAACCTTAGTAAAAATTATGTAATTACTAACATAAATATTACATATGTACTCTTTAAAATCTCCATTTCGCTGGCAGCACACACCTCATACTTTGGAAAATATTAGTCTAAGAAATTTAAGAAGATTCTGTATTACAGATTACTAACTCCTAAACCTGGAAGGGGTTATAGAAACTATCTCATTTTAGAAATAAAGAAATGGAAGGTGAGAGGGTTTAAGTGTCTTGTTCCAAGCCAGACAGTGCTGTTTAGGGGCTGGACCACCTAATTATCCCACTCCTCCATGACACATGTTTGCTTGTCTCGCAATGCTGTGCCATTCACAAGCCAATCCTTTCTGGCATTTATTTACCTGCTTCTGAGCCTTTCTTTATCTTGAACCTTTCCTTTTGCTTTCTGACTCCTTTACCCTTACAGACCAGACTCTTCCAACGCTTTGTTTCTCTTGTAGCATTTATTTGTGCTGTTTTGTATTCCATTGTTCTTTTTTTGTATTTGTATTTCCTACTTTTCTTGAGCTTCAGTATAGTAACAGCTTTATTTTTAAACTGTCCCTCTGTGATACCTAACTTTATACCTAATAATCAGTTTGTGTTCAATAAGATTTTTACAAGAAATGAATTGAATCTTATTACTATTCAGGAACAAAGCACTAGAAAGTGTGATGCTGGTGGTCTTTATATACTACGGGGCCCATCTGTTTGCTATTACCTGTTTCCCACCTGCTGTCATTACTAGCATAAAACTCCATCTGCTACCTCCTCCTCTCTTCCAAGCCTGACTTGGCACTCTATCTGTCAGACTCTACATTAGAGTTGACTAGTCAGCATTACTTTTCCTTAATGATTTTTCACTAATTACTACACCTTATTTTATTTTATTTGGTTCTTGAGAGTATCCTTAAGATGTGAGTCAGGTAACTAGTACTAAACTCAGGACAAATCTGTCAACACTATTTTTAGAAAGCATTAAACAAGCATTCAGGTTTGAAATTGAAGTAGAGGTTACAGATGGGAGAGTGTGACCTTGGAAAATCACTCAGCGTTTCTGGTTCTCAGCATTCTCTCCTTTATGATGACAGAATTAAGCACAGTGTCTCTGAGGTCCCTTCCAAATGGAACATCCCTGATAGCAAAGATTCATCCTTTAGGACATGCTTGATGGTATCTCCTTCACAAGTCTTTCCTGACCCCATCCTGATAAAAATGAATCCCATCTTTCAGCTTCTAAATGCTTAATTCTCACCCATGTTACTGTCTTTCTTTATCCTGTGCTGTCATCAAACTGGCTGTGCCTTACTCCATCACACTGCCTTCTCCCTCAATTTGTGGGTTGCTGAAAGCATTAATAATCTTTGTAACTCCCTCAAAGGCCTAGTAGAGTGTGTCTCAGCTAGCACATGCAGAACAAGCTGGATAAATTAATGAATGAACTGAAAAAGTATGGTATCATAATAATTCTGTACTAAAAGAAATAAAGCCCCAAAAATGCTACTGAACAAATCAGATAATTACAGAAATTTGAACTGGGTGCAGTGACTCACATCTGTAATCTCAACACTTTGGGAAGCTGAGGTGGGCAGATTACTTGGAGGTCAGGAGTTTCAGACCAGCCTGGCCAGTATGGGGAAACCCTGTCTCTACTAAAAATACAAACATTATCCAGGCATGGTGGCTCATGCCTATAATTGCAGCTATTTGGGCTGCTGAGGCATGAGGATCACTTGAACCTGGGACGAGGAGGTTACAGTGACCTGAGATGGAGCCACTACACTCCAGCCTGGG
Source organism: Sapajus apella (assembly GCF_009761245.1). Taxonomy (NCBI): domain Eukaryota; kingdom Metazoa; phylum Chordata; class Mammalia; order Primates; family Cebidae; genus Sapajus; species Sapajus apella. The sequence continues at coordinate 34,697,757 of NW_022436942.1, forward strand.
CAACAGAGTGAGACTCTGAAAACAAAAAAAAGAAAGAAATTTGAGCCATAGCCATCATTATGAATTTTAGTCACCATGGAAAGTGACTCCAGAAAATAAATGTAATATGCAATTAAAACATAATAGCAACATGTGGTATGTTTAATATGCAAATACAGAGGCATACGTAGAAGAAGAGGACATGTTACAGAGTGATCAGGAGTGTAGATTCTAGAGGTTGTACCCGACGCCTGCCTTTCATCATGACTCTGACACTTTGTATGAGCTAGGGCAAGTGATGTGATCTTCTGTCTCAAATTTATCATCTGTAAAATGGAAGTATCTAGTTTGCAGAGTTATGTAAAAAAAAGGTCTGGCACATATTGAGTATCTGGCACATATTAAATGCTTACTGTTTGTCATTATTCTATAATCAGTACAGAAATATTTTAATATGCCTGTTCTTTAGCACACAAAATGGTAGTAATGATGAAAATTTTCTAGAAACACTGTGAGATTTTTCAGCTCTTATGGCTGTTGAATACATTCTAGTTATTGTGTTCATACAAAAATAACTTTAAAATAGCTAAAAAGTGCTGAGGCATTTTAATGGTGACCTGGATTCTTGCTCATCTCATTTTTTTTTCCAGGGTGAGAATCATGCCGTATTTGCTTAAAAAAAAAAAACTGGCAAATATAAACTGCATACTGTACTTATCTTCTAACGAATGTATGTACACCAGGCAGAAAGTCAATGAGCATTGTCTTAGTCTATTTGGGCTGCTATAACAAAAAAATGTCATAGACCAGGTGGCTTAAACAACAGACACTTATTTTTCACAGTTCAGGACGCTGGAAAGTTCAAGATCAAGGCACAGGCAGACTGAGTGTCTGGTGAGGACCTGCTTCCTGGTTTGTAGACGCTGCTGTCTTCTTGCTGTGTTCTCACATGGTGGAAAAGGTAAAGGAGCTCTTCGAAGTCTCTTTTATAATGACACTGATCTCATTCAATGAGGCTCCTCCCGACCCTGAACTCCCAAAGGCTTCACCCACAAATGCCATTATATTGGGGATTAAGTTTCAACGTATATATTTGGGGGAAACACAAACATTCAGTTTATAGCAAGTAGGAATACTTTCTGAAAGCTTCTGAAAGAAAATTCTACCATATTCTTACTTCAGCAACATTTTCACTTTTGAGCCAACCAAATCATTTTAAAAACCTGTCTAATGTGAATTCTGTGAGGTTCAAGTTAGTGATTAGGGCATGAGCTTTGTGATCACACAGAACAGAGGTCACATCCTGGCTCCACCACTTTCTAGGCACATGAAATTGAACACGTGACTTCACCTTTCTAACCTCAGCTTCTCTACCTACAATACAAGAATAATAACAGCTTCCTTACAGAGTATTGTAAGGATTAAGAAAGATCACATAGATGGTACGATTGTGTGGCAGAGAATAAATGATCAATTCATCATATAGCCATTATTATTTCTGATGAAATACACTTGCCATTATGTCTGCAAAATGGTCAATTTTAAGTCCATTTGGGAATGCTGCATTTCATAAAGAGGTTCCAGGTTTCCACAATACCAACTGATTGAACAATCAGAGGAATTTTTTGTGTGTGAAAGGCAAAATTTTGCTGAAGCAGTATATAGTCTTTTTCACAAGGTTTTACATATCCTGGAATAGTAATATTACCACAGTGAGTCTTAATGTCATCTCTCTTGTTGATGAAAGACTGACAGTCCAATAATTGTTCCCTTAAATATAGATTTATACTTTCAGAGGAGCAGGGTAAAGAACGTGCTATTCTGGCAAGGATATGAGAGTGTTCTTGAAGCAAGTGGATCTTCAACATCTTGCCCAGCTGAAGGAGGATAAACTTAGAACTGAAGGGGCTGCTTCAGGTTGGCACAGGTATTTACATCACCTTCTTCTGCACCCCAGCCCCTGGCCCCTCTTTTGGCTCCTCACTCCACTACCACTGTAGGAGCAAGCCTGGGAAAGCACATGAAAAAATCAACAATGTGCCACAATCCAATCATATAACAAGGTAACATTTTAGGTAACTTAAACCATAAGAAGTGCCTCCTGAGAAACAGGAAATTATATCTGAAGTAGTTTGAAGAAAAAAATAGTTTCAGGCTGGAGTACAGTGCCATAATCTCAGCTCACTGCAACCTCTGCCTCCAGTATTCAAGCAATTCTCCTACCTCAGTCTCCCAAGTAGCTGGGATTACAGGAAAAAATAGTTTCATAAGTTTTTTTTTTGGAAGTAGCTTGATGATTTAAGACCATAAAGTGCCATGGTGAAAAAACAATTACAGGAGGGGTGGGTGTCGTGGCTCATGCCTGTAATCCCAGCACTTTGGGAGGCCGAGGCAGGCAGATTGCCTAAGCTCTGGAGTTCAAGACCAGTCTGACCAACATGGTGAAACCCTCTCTACTAAGAATACAAAAAAAAAAAAAATTAGCTGGACTTGATGGTGCACACCTGTAATTCCAGCTACTCAGGTGGCTGAGACAAGGGAATTGCTTGAACCACAGAGGTGGAGGTTGCAGTGAGCTGAGATCGCATCACTGCACTCCAGCCTGGGCAACAGAGCAGGACCCCGTCTCAAAACAAAACAAAACAAAACAAAACAAAACAAAACAAAACAAAACAAAACAAAAACAATTGCAGATTTAATAATGAGCAGAGAAACAGCCTCTTGAGTGATGCTATTCATGACATGCCACTGACAACTTACTGAACTGTGTATGCACATCTTTTTATTTCTGCACAGAAGTTATACTCAGGAACCCAAAAGCTGTTTTAAAGTGCCAGGCTTCCAGGTGCTGTTCTCCTAAGACAAGGCAGACCTAAAATTTCTTCATGTGTTTACATAAATGGCTCCTGTGAATGGGGGAAGTCTTTATGAGCTTAACGTTATCATAAACTTCTATTAAGAAACAACTTATTACCCATTATCAGTCCCTGTCACCCAGTCTGTGTACAGAGAAGGAGAGGAGAGAGAAATGTCATTAAAGCAAAATGAAATCACTGAAAAAAATGGAGGAGACATTTGCCTAACTCCATAAAAGTAAAGGTAGTGGAGTATAACTTTATCTCATTCACATTAGGTCATTAAGCCAGAAAAAGCTGAGGAGCGCTAAGAACCTTGGTACTTAAAATGCTATAATCATTTAGTGCTCTCTTCCTTTCTGTCTCTTTCTCTTTCCCTCTCTCTTTATCAGGGAGCAGGCTTTGCGAGCTCTCTCCCTCCCTCCCGACATCTTTCTCTGTCCTCCTCTGTCCCTCATGTGAAAACTCTACAATTCAAAGGACAAAAGGAAACCTGTTTAAGGAAAAAAAGTTCTTTTTCTTTCTAACCTATTATTCTTCTACAGTTGTGAAAGCTATCATATGATCCTTGTATTATATAGGAACACTGAGTAGTATAAGCGCTCCAACAGAGCCTGGGCAACACGGCGAAACTGTCTCACCAAAAATACAAAAATTAGCTGGGTATGGTGGCACATGCCTGTGGTCTCAGCTACTTGGGAGACTGAGGTGGGAGGGCTGCAGTGAGCTCTGATTGTGCCACTGCATTCTGGCCTGGGCAACGGAGTGAGACCCTGTCTCAAGCAAAACAAAAACAACACTCTAATAAATAATAAATATCTCATCAAGCAGTTTCTTTGATTATAGATATTTTCTAGACTGGGTAATTAAATTTTCTTTATTGAGAAGCTATTTCTTTTTTTATATACTTTAAGTTCTGGGGTACATGTGCAGATCATGTAGGTTTGTTAAATAGGTATACACATGCCATGGTGGTTTGCTGCATCCATCCTCCCATCATCTGTATTCGGAATTTCTCCTGATGTTCTGCCTCCTCAATCCCCCCACCCCCTGCTATCCCTCCTCTAGCCTCCCCACCCACTGACAGGTCCTGGTGTGTGATGTTCCCCTCCATGTGTCCATGTGTTCTCATTGTTCAACACCCACTTATGAGAACATGTGGTGTTTGGTTTTCTGCTCTTGTGTCAGTTTGCTGAGAATGAAGTTTCCAGCTTCATCCATGTCCCTGCAAAGGACATAAACTCATCCTTTTTTATGGCTGCATAGTATTCCATGGTGTATATGTGCCATATTTTCTTTATCCAGTCTATCATTGATGGGCATTTGGGTTGGTTCCAAGTCTTTGCTATTGCATACAGTGCTGCAATAAACATACATGTGCATGTGTCTTTATAATTGAATGTTTTATAATCCTTTGGGTATATACCCAATAATGGGATTTCTGGGTCAAAGGGTATTTCTAGTTCTAGAGCCTTGAGGAATTGCCACTTTGAAACTATTTCTCTCTATTACTGTACATCAAGTTACATATAAATGAATTGACTTGAAACTGTGTTTGAAAACAGAGTTTAAGATTCTGAAAAATTAGATTTGGGAGAACAGCTTGCATAACTCATTGAAGGACAAGGAATCTTGGAGAAAAAGCACAGTGTAAGAGATGAGGCTGGGTCCAGAAGGTGAGCTCTAGGAAAATGGGCTAGAGCACCAGGCTGGAAATAATTTTCAGACAAAATGGTACTTGATTCTCAGGTTATGATTTTCCCAGCACCCATGGACTCACTTTCAGAGAGCAGCCTCCTCAAATCCACAGCAATGCTTTATTATTCTTCCATATAGCATCTGCAGTCTTCCTTCCTAGTAAAACACACATTTTTTGGTATGTTTACCAGCTAACGGCTGTTTCTTCTACTTGACTATAGGCTCCGTTCAGTTTAGCCTAAAGCTGCCTCCTTACATATTTTAAGTTTGGCCTAAGGGCTTATTTGTACAACGTGAACTATAACAAATAGAGGTATAAACAGACTGTAGCCCGCACTTGTGCCAATCACCAAGTTTGGGCCAATCAAATGTAGCCAAATGTTCAAACTGTGTTCAAATAAGGCAAACACTGAGCTATAACTAATCCAGCTGTTTCTGTACCTCACTTCCATTCTCTATATGCCACTTTCCTTTTTATGTCCATAAATATTCTTCCGTAACATGGCTGCATTGGAGTCCCTGAGCCTACTCTGGCTGGGAAGGCCACCCAATTCGTGAATCGTTCATTGGTCAAGTAAACTCCTTTCAATTTAATTCAGCTGAAGTTTTTGCTTTATCAGTTTCAAGAGGCCAGGCACCATGTCTGCCTGGCTTTCTACTTTGTTCCTAATACCTAGCTCATGTATTTGTTGACTGAATGAGCAGATGAATACACAAGTACTAGGGAAAGGAGAAGCTTCAATTAAAAAAAAAAAAAAAAAAAAAAAAAGTCAGATACATTAAGAGTGAAAAAAAAAAAAACTCCTCTGTTAGGTTCAATGACATTAATAAGACTAGGACATGGAACTTAGTGCAGATATATATACATAGTCACCCCGACCCCAGTTTAGCTTTTGGTGCTTTCTGTTATTCATGGTCAATAACAGTCTAAAAATATTAAATGGAAAAATTCCAAAAACAAGCAATTCATACATTTTACACTGTGCACCATTTTCCATCCTGCTTGGGGTGTGAATCATCTCTTTTTCCAGTGTTTTCGTGCTGTACACGCCACCAGCCCATCAGTCACTTAGTAGCCATCTCAGTACACAGCGCTTGCGTTCAAGTAACCCTTATTTTACTTAACAATGGCCCCAAAGGGCAAGAGTTGTGATGCTAGCAATTCAACTATGCCAACCAGAAGCTGTAAAGTGATTCCTTTAAGTGTAAAGGTAAAAATTCTCAACTTAATAAGGAAAGAAACAAAATCAAATGCAGAGGTTAATAAGATCTATAATAAGAACAAATCATCTATCCAGGAAATTGTAAAGAGGGAAAAATAAATTTGTACTAGTTTTGCTGATGTACCTCAAGCTGCAAAAATTTATCACAGTGTACGGTAAGTGCTTAGTTAAGATGAAAAAGGAATTAAATTTGTAGGTAAAAGACATGAACAGAAATGTGTTCCAATGGATGGCAATTGGGTCCTGTCCTATCCAAGGTTTCAGACATCCACTGGGGGGTCTTGGAATGTATCCCCTGCAGATAAGGGGAGACTGCTATATCTCAGGCACGAAGCATCAGGAACATTTTCCCAGACATCAGATGCCATCAGCAGCAGCAAAGATGCTGTTGCTGGAGAGGGGTGTGAGGGGAGGAAGACATAGCCACATTTGTGCTGTTAATAGGACTAGGACAAAGCGATGAAGAAGACAGATGAAAATAGCAGAGAAGATTGTTTTTAGAGTTTATAGAGATGCTCCAGGAAACTCTCAGGACCATTTGGAAAATTTTTGAGAAAAGTTGAAATTTAACGTGGATAAATTTATTTCGAGATTTTACAATCAGCCTTAAAAACATTAACTGCTCTATTGCTAAGTGAGAAAAGCAGTTCGCAGATGAGCACATATACATTAATGCCTCTATGTGTATGCACATGTTGAAAAGGACAGGTGATTTTTTTCTCTTATTTCCTTGAAAGAAAGGCGTCAGAACAGAAATTCCTTACAAATACTCAGAGTATTAATAGTTATTTTTGAGAAGTGAGATAATAAGTATTTTAAGATATGTATATCTTTATCTGTATTTTCTATTTTCCCTTCATTGCACAAGGAATCCTTATAAACATTTCAAGAGTTTTAAAGATGTGTTTCTTTTGAAAACTGATAAGGAAGGAAAAAGAAATCATGCTTACTTCAATGTTTTTACTTGAGGAATGGAGAAGAAAAAGTAAATGAGCACCGAGTCACTTATAAAAGCAGGAACGTGATGACCAAGCAAGATAACACTATAGCACAGTTCCTGCTTCCTGCGTTCTTTCCCGCAGGTGAGCAGCTCCACTCTCAGCTCATCTATCAGATGTGAGGCCAGTCTAGATTTGAGGTTTTTTTTTTTTAGCTCTTGGTGTGGTCTCTTTCAACGAGGAGCCATTGCCTCCATTTTTTCATTTTCTCTTTCCCTCTAAGACCTTTATTCCATTGACACCATGGAGGGCAATTTTGAGAGATATTAGGATCCCTGACAGAACCTTTGGCAGTATGCCCTGATAGATGATCTTTGGTCAGAATTTTGTTGTGAGTTTCCTAGAACAGTCTCATTTATATGCACCAAAACACCTAAAAACATTTAAGAGAAAAATAATAATAATAATTTAAAGACAGCACTGAAACACCTGAAATATTGTTGCATGTTGCCATTCATCCTTGGCCTGATATTATTTTGTCAGATTTGTCTGCCTTGGTTGCTGTCTTCCTCTTTAATGTCTCCTATTTAGGCAGAAAATAAAGGGTTTCTGGGGAAATAAAAGTAAATATGGAAAATGGAATTGGATAATGAATAATAATATGTAGCCTTCGATCTAGAGCAGATGGGAATGGTTCCTTTAAAACATCACCTTGCCCTGAGCAATGTGGGACCTGCAGGCACCTCTTTGCCTTGGCTTACAGCCTTCTGCCTGTAATGTGCTCCTGCAGTTGGCCTTGTTGCTTTTTTTCATCTATCCAAAGGGGAATAGACATGTGCCAGCTTTCAATTACGCCCTGAGGAATCTGCTCACGTCGAAGGAGTAAAAATTTGGAGGACTGAAAAGTGAAGAAAATGACCTAAGCGTCCTGGGGACAATAAAAGCCGAAGATTAATGGCTTTCTCCCATTACCCCTTCTAATTTTTGCTTTCTATTCAGTTGTGTTAGTTTTAGTGTCGTAATCAAACAACAGCAACCACAAAAAATGAGGTTTGCCAACCCCCAAAACAAAGAGTAAACCTTTCTTGAGTACCCATTCTTTACTAGGGTTGGCTCTGGACTAGAGAGGAATGATTTCAGATCTTTGATAGCAAAGCTCTGGGCCTTTTAAAATACAAACTGATGGGTCACAGAAAGAAATGAAGTTGGCTTTACCAGAAGTAGTTTTTACATCAGATGCTCTGTTTCTCACCATACCCTGTGGCATTCTTCAGAATATTTCCTCTGCCCACAAAGTAGCTTAACATCCCTATGTATGGCAGGGTCTCATCTGTTGATAATTTATATAATAATGCCCCTCCCCCTAGTAATAGTCGAAGACCTAAAAAGGAAACAACTGTGGAGAAGATAGGAAAAATTAAAATGTATTCAGAGAATGGTGAGGAGCATACAGACCACATCTATAATAGTACGTTTTCACACTGCTGATAAAGACACACCTGAGACTGGGCAGTTTATAAAGCATAAAAGGTTTCACTGACTCACAGTTCCACATGGCTGGGGAGGCCTCACAGTCATAGTGGAAGACGCAGGAAGAGAAACAGGACACCTTACACGGTGGCCGGCAAAGAGAGAGAATGAAAGCCAAGCGAAAAGGGAGGCCCTTTATAAAATCATCAGATCTCGTGAGGCTTATTCACTACTACGAGAACAGTCTGAAGGAACCCGCCACCACAATTCAATTATGTCCTATCAGGTACCTCCCACAACACGTGGTGATTACAAGAGCTATAATTCAAGATGAGATTTGGGTGGGGACACAGCTAAACCATATCAACATCTAATTAGCATGCAGAGGGATCCTGGGGTAACTTTAAGTAGACTGAACAAATCCTTCCCACTCAAAATAATCCCAGGCAGAAACAGGCATTCAATTTTGTTAATCCCATTCTACTTTGGTCTTGCGCCAGAAACATGACTGTAAAAAATGAAACTTGGTGTTAGAGTCAGATGTGATCTTGCTAATGGCAGGTACAGTGCAAGCTCCTCCACTAGGAAATTTCTCATTCATCTTGCTATTCACAACTCCTTGCCTAGTTTCTGGTACTTACAAAGTTTTAATAAACAATCGTGAATGATATTGAGAAAAACAAAACATAACTTTTACTGTCACAGTATTAACTAATGTTAGAATTAAGACTAGAACTACATCTCTGATCCTTCCACACACAATCTCACAGACACGTGTCATCTCCTGAAAGTGCAACTTTCATCATTTTCCAAGCTAACGTCAAATAAATGAAACCTAGGTGGCTCCCCATCACTAGAGAACTCTGGACTCCCATCAGATCTGCTCAACCCCAGTCTCCCCAGCTTCCTCACATTTCATTAACCAAAAACTCAGGAGTCATTTTTAATTCCTCTCTTTCCCTTGTAACCTTCATAAACAAGTCCTATCAGATCTGCCTTCAAAATATATCCAAAATCTGTCTCTTTGCTCCACTTTCTATCTTCCTTGTCCAAGGTACCAGCACCTCTCATTTACTTATGAAAATATCCTTGTTAATTACCAAAAACTGGTCTCCCTGCTTCTAGCCTTGCCCATCTCAAATCTATTCTTCGCATACAGGAGTAAAATGAACTTAAAAAAAAAATCTGTCAATCATATCTTATCACACCCCTCATTAAAACCTTCCATTACATTTAGGGAAACATACAAACTCATTAGTATGGCCTAAGAGACCTTCTGTAAACTGATCTGCTGCCTTACTCACTTGACCTCATCATTCCAACTGTCCTTCCCCCTTAATCATTATTCTCCAGTCATACAACCACTTCCCACTTTATAGCCTGTTCCCTCTCCCTGGACGTCCTTATGGATGCTTGCTTCTTGCCATCAGAGTCTCAGCCTAAATGTCACCTACTTAGAGAGGTCTTCCTTGACCACCAAGGAGTCCCATCAATCCTGTCATCTCAATCACTGTCCATTGTTTTTTGTTCATAGCTCTTACTACCACCTGATATTTTCTTGTTGGTTTCCTTGTTGATTTTTTTCTCTCTACCCTTGTCTTGTTTAACGCTGAGTTTTCATTCCTCCAAACAGCTCCTGACACATAATGAATGCTTAGTAAATATTCACTGAATGAATAAATGAATAAGGTCCAAATAACTTGACTGGCCATACAGAGCCTTCTGTTAAGATACCAAATTACTTTTCTGGCTACTACTCCCTTTTCACAACTGTGTTTCTAGCCAAAGTTCACAGTTTGTTTCCTCTACACTCAGTATTTCTGAGAACTGCTCAATGATTGAAAGGTAGTCAGAATGAATTCAGGGCAAATCCCAACTAAAAATGTGAAGTAGGTCACATTGGTCTTTAAGTTCTCTATTTAAATCTCTCTTCATTCTCCGTGCCCACCATGAGATGTCACCTTTTTTGGGCACATTGTAAATTTATTCATTCCCTAGATGCTCAAGACTATAAACAACACAGATAGCCAGGTGGTCGATGCACAATTTTTATCTACATTTCACTTAGGTTGGGCAAGTACCTAATAATGATCTGGAGATTTGGTATCAGAGGTTTCTGCCCAGGAAAAAAAAATAATAAAATTTCACTTTTCTAATTAAGCAAATTATGTTATTTTCATTCTCTGACATGCCTTAGGGACAGACTTACTTTTACAGGAGAAGACTGTCTTACTTACTCGCTATGCCAGCCCCACGTTTCTAGACCAACTTGCTGTTTGGATGTTAGTCTTACTGGTATCTCAGTAAGGGTGTCTCTGTACAGAGCAGATAGACAAGACATGGTTCCCCATTCACGTTAATGTGGTTCACCAACCAGGTGGGACAGGGCTGAATATTTCTCTTTTATCAACACGTAATTCAGATCAGTATTATCTTTCTGATTCTCATAAAATAGAATCAGAAAGATTCTATTCTAAAGTTACCCAAAGATGATTGGGTAACTTTATCAAAAAAGAGTTAAATATCTTTAGTGTTAAAATTCTCATTTCATTCATCACCTTTGTTTCTTCTTTGGATAATCTTTCTGACTATATAAATAGGTACCATGTTTTGGTGTCATATCTAGAACCCAGAACAGTATCTGGCACATTACAGTGCACAGAGACTTAAGAAAAAGATTTGTGGGCCAGGCGTTGTGGCTCATGCCTGTAATCCCAGCACTTTGGGAAGCCAAGGCAGGCGGAGCATGAGGTCACGAGATTGAGACCATCCTGGCTAACACAGTGAAACCTCATCTCTACTTAGAGAGAGAGAGAGAGAGAGAGAAAGAGAGAAAGATTTGTTGAAAGAAAATATTTTGAGAAAAGAAATTGTTACTAAGTTTGTCATTCTAAAAAGCAGATCTACTTAGAAGTTCAATAATCTAAAGCATTTACCTCTGAAATGCTGAATGTATACACACGGTCTTTAAATAAACAGGGTGCTCTCCTATTGAAAATTCATTTGTCATGTTCTGATTTGGGCTAATTCTAAGAAATCTGATGAGTCACTACTCTTGGTAAGACAGAAAATATAGCAGCTCTTCTCACCGTGAAATCTTGCTTCAAATTTAGTCAAGCAGTATCTCTATACTTGCATATATGAATAAACTCTCAAAAAATCCAAATCCAAATCTGGGTGATTTTGTCCTTTGTTAGATATTTGTTTCCTTGGAAAAGATATTCCTGATAATTACGGTAAGACCATGTCTTGATAATTTATCATTCATTGTAAGTATTCTCCCTTTCAGCCCAGATACCACCTCTTCAAATGTGGTCAAATCAATTGCATATTGTTTCAATTTCAGAGCACTGCTGAAGTAGAGGGGATTTGTGGCATCCGGAGTAGCCCATCTCTCTATGGATGCAGCAAATTTAATTCTAAGTCAGTAAGAAAGAAAATCTGATAATTTTTTTAAAATGTAGCTACTTGGGAAAAAAGAAAAAACATTTTAGGTTGATCAGTGTTATATAATCAATTGCCAACTGTAAAATGTAATGTTGATAACTGTTAAGATTCCAATATTGTGTGCATATCTTTCTACACATTTTTATTTTATGCCAAAAGCGTTCATTGAGACCATCTGGCAACACTCACTTCCTTTGCCTTCTTTCCATCAGTAATAAATTGTGCTGCTTCTCATTCCTCAGCCATGTGCCCCTTAATGAAGTAATTGAAGCTCTCTGGGCTTAACTTGATGCTGCTTTTAGATTACATTTGTGTTTTCACAGTTGCCTTCAGGGGTGCAAACTCAAAGATTAACTAGAAGTGGGAATTCCCAGCCCTAAAATTATATCATTTGGTGGGGGGAGAGGGGGATGTTTCCTGGAGCCTCTCAAATCCCCAAGATAGATAAGGAGAGTTAGAAGGGGTTTTGGTTTTGAAACTGTATGTGTGTGAAAAAGCCAGGAGGGAAAAGTAGAATTCTATGGAGTATAGACACCATCCAAAACAGTTATAACCCTTATGGTCTAACTGAATTTAATAAAATCAGAATGGGGGATACAAACCAAACTTTTCTGAGTTACTGAAGGCAATTTCAATAAAAGAAAATTCCTGGATATGTCTTTCAACACACTCACACCCTTTAGCACAGGCTGTCTAAAAGATTTCAGAGGCTGGTGGCACCAGATGTTAGTAAGATGTAAGAGTTTTTCAACATAGCTATTAGGAAAGCAGTTAAAAGTTGAAATCAGGTTGGCCTTCTGGTTAACAGATGGACAGTTCAAATGACTGTTATGCTGTTAACAAGAAGAAGAACAGAAAAGAGAAGGAAAACAACAACGAGTACTCAATGGTAAATTCAACAGACTGAGTTCTTGTGAATCCTTTGAAGCCATAAAATAGTCACGAGATAACACAAAGTGAATTTCAAAATTTAAAAAGAAAGGAGCTGAACTGAGCTTCATGACAGGGCAAGATCAGTCTCTCACTCCCACCACATCTAAATACCATTCAGGACACACCTTTAACAAATTCTCACCATTCTCCAAAATATATATATAGGTTTTCTCTGTGTTTCTCACTGAACTAACATATCACTGACATTCCAAATTCATACTGATAGAGACAGCTGGATTACTAAACCAGTGAAGTGTTTTTGGCACAAAAGGAAATACAGAAAAAGCCAATGGAAAGTGCCCTTGAGCTGCTTAAAGACTAGAGGGAAAGATAATGATGTGTTAATAAGTACCTACGTGTAGGTAGAGCTAGCCGCCACACATGCTTGGATAAGTTGTGCAGTGCGCAAACTGCGTGGCCATCTGGGACAGCCTCTAAGTAAGCAATAAACAATAGGAGTTCAAAGGAGAGAGTAGCCTCTTCCATCTGAAAGATCAGGAAAGGTTTCCTGGAAGAAGTGAAATGTAGGTTGTGCACTGATTGAGAGGATTTATATACCCAAGGGTTGGAATGACGGTAGAGGAGCTCAACTAGAGGAAACAGGCTGTGTCTGACACCTGGCGCCCAGACTGGTGAGCTGATCTTGGTTCTGTTTCTAATGTGGTCAGCATGTGCTGCTCCAGCCTGACCTTTTCATGAGGTTCATTTTTACACCCTTGCCTCATCCCTCCTGCTTCTTCCCTCTTCTCAGCTTACTCACCAGAAGATCTCAGCCTCCCTACCCATCACCCACCTTCCATTCCAACCTCTGGTAAGCACCACTCCTGTATGTTCCCGTGGCACTCTGGACTGATCTGTCATATCACTTATCACATATGTTTTGAAAAGTTTCCTTACCTGGATTCTTCACAAAATTTTCAGCGCAAAGACTGTTTAACCTTATTCACAACGAATTCTCCAGCAATGGACATAGTACATGATACCCAGAATATGCTCAGAAAACAATTTTTATATTACTTACATGAAGATATTTTGTTGGCATCAAATTAAAATATGTTTGTGAGAAAGGGACCAGTGTCATATACTAGGTTTTCTGCACAGTTCAACTTCTTTCAAAAGTTCCTTGATAGTACCTTGATATTAACAAAATTAAATTTACAGATAATAATATAGCATATTCCTTTAATTTTTAAAACTCTGCCTTTAGAAATTGTGGATTATTGTCCAACTAAATACATAGTCCATACTCTTCCTCCCCCAATAATCTCCACATGACAGGAATATAAAAAAACATGAGTTTCAGTGATTTTGAAAGTATAAAGAGTATTTAAAAGGCTAAGAAGTTTGGGCTTCATCCACTTGCCATCCATCCAAAATATATTCACATCATGCTAGGTCTCTTTGAGGCATTGGGGATATGACTGGAGACAAGATAGAGTACAGGACTGGGGGATTTAAACACATAAACAATAATCAAATAGATCTGGGAGGGTCAGTGCTATTGAGAAAATAAAATGGGACTTGTGAGAGATAGAAACATGAGAAATGACTTTAAGTGGTAAGAAAGGGCATCTCTGAGGAAGGGGCATTTGAGCTGAGACAAGGATGACAAGGAGGAAGAGGACTTGAGAAGAATCTGGGGAAGAATGCACAGGGTGGGGGAAAGGGCATAACATAACATTGTAAAAGACAAAGTACAAATAGTTTACTTCAAGGAAATGTAAATCCACTGAATGCTAAGTAAGTATTATCTAGGTTGCTGTCATTTCCGTCTCCTCTGCCTTTCTCCTCCTCACCCCAGAATCACTGGCCTGAAAACAACCTGATGGTCAGAGCGGCAATCCCTGAAATGGGGGAGGTGAGACAGTTGTTCACCTTTTTATTTTTAATTTTATTTTTCTATTTCAAATTTCAATCCCCTCATATAACTCAGAAGAACTCGCCTATCTTCCCCTTCCAGTCCTGAAGAAATCAGCCCTCTTGCTTGCAAACCACTGAAACTAATCCTGGCTAATTTAAGATGAAAATAACTTCTGGAAAAATAGAAGAATTTCATTGATGTAATGAAAATGCTGGAGAATCAAGCTTTAAAAACTGAATGGAAATTGGGGGCCTATCCAGAGGAGAACACAGACAAGACCCTGACAGGAATATCTGCTTACGGCACAAAGCTGGGCCCTACCGCTATATGATATACACCATTGACACTGCTGTCATGGCTGTTGGCTGCTGGACCACTGGATTCTCAACTCGCCTCACTGCCACTGGTTCCAGGAATAATAAGAAGCTTTTTTATCCTCTCCCCTCACCCTTCCTCCACCTTCAAGAAGTCTCTATTTCTCCCTTCTTCTTACTTATAAGTGAAAACACGTAGTGTTTGATTTTCTGTTCCTTCTGTTTGCTTAGGATGATGGCCTCCAGCTCTACCAATGTTGCTGCAAAGGACACGATCTCATTTTTTTTATGACTATGTGGTATTCCATGGTGTATATATATCAAATTTTCTTTATCCAGCCTACTGTTGATGGGCTTTTATGTTGATTTCATGTCTTTGCTACTGTGATTAGTACTGTGATAAACACATGTGTGCATTTATCTTTATGGTAGAATGATTTATATTCCTTCGGATGCATATCCAGTAAAGGGATTGCTGGGTCAAATGCTAGTTCTGATTTAAGTTATTTGAGAAGCTGCCTTACTGCTTTCCAAAATGGTTAAGTTAATTTACATTCCCACAAGCAGTGTATAAGTGTTCCCTTTTCTCTACCACCTTCCCAGCAACTATTATTTTTTTAGTTTTTAGTAATAGCCATTTTGGTTGGTATGAGATGGTATCTCATTGTGGTTTTGATTTGCACTTCTCAAATGATTAGTGATGTTAAGCATTTTTTTATATGTTTGCTAGCCACATGTATGTCTTCTTTAGAAAAGTTGTCACTTATACACTGTTGGTGGGAGTGTAAATTAGTTCAACCATTGTGGAGAGCAGTATGGTGATTTCACAAAGAGCTATAAACAGAACTACCATTTGGTCCAGCAAATGAGAATTAATGGGTATATACCCAGAGAATATAAGTCATTCTGCCATAAAGACACATGCACACATATGTTCACTGTGGTACTATTCACAATAGCAAAAAGACACAGAATCAACTGAATGACCATCAGTAACAGACTGGATAAAGAAAATGTGGTACATATATGCCATGGAATACTGTACAGCCATAAAAAAAATAACATGATCATGTGACAGAGATATGCATTTCATTAAAACTTTACCAGAATGTGATGTTATGAATGCAAGGCTCTTAATTGAGGCGATCAATAGCCTGTACACCTGTTAAATTTGCGTGTGTTTAGTCATTGACAACTACTTATCAACTTACCTTCACCCTTTTGGCAGCAAATTTCATTTGACATCGATTATAAGATACATTCAAATTTTTTTTTTTTTTTTGAGACAGAGTCTTGCTTTGTTGCCCAGGCTAGAGTGCAATGGTGCAGTCTTGGCTCACTGCAACTTCTGCCTCCTGGGTTCAAACGATTCTCCTGCCTCAGCCTCCCAAGTAGCTGGGACTACAGGCACATGCCACCACATCTGGATAATTTTTGTATTTTTTTAGTAGAGATGGGGTTTCACTATGTTGGCCAGGCTGGTCTTGAACTCCTGACCTCATGACCTGCCTGTCTCGGCCTCCAAAAATGCTGGAATTACAGGTATGAGCCACTGTGGCAGGCCACATTTAGATTTTTTTAAATAATCAAATATAGGGAAGGGTATTTTATGGGGGGAATAATGAGAAATTAGTTGGTACAATGTACATCATCTGGGTAAAGTGCTGAATTAACCACTACACAATCTATGCATGTAATAAAATTTCATTTGTATGTCGTTCGTTTATACCAATTTTTAAAGAGGTATTTTACAATGGAAAAGAGAAATTCTCCTAGCTAAGATTTTAAGCCTAAGCTTTACTTTGCTAATCAGTGTGCTTTTCAAGATACTAAAATGATGTTAGATTCATCTGAACAACAGAAAATGTGTCTTAAGTAGAATTTTGAAAAAGGAATAAACTTTACTATTGCATGAAAGAAATAGTAAAATTCCTGAATTAATGGAGCTCCTATTTACATCTCACATGCTAGTACCAATAATTAGCATGTTCTTAGTAGATGTGTTTGTTTTCTAAATAAAAATGTATAAGCTAATTCAATAATTAAGGCTTAACTGTCTATTCCTAGACAAACCTTAGAATTAGAAGATACAGAAGAAGGTTTATCAGACAGAAAGCTATAGGATTAAGTGTGTAAAGAAAATGAATACCAGAAATTGTTTAGCTCGGTTTAATTTCTTTTTTTATTTTTGCTATTCACTTATTATTATTATTTTTTAAATTATACTTTAAGTTCTAGGGCACATGTGCAGAATGTGCGGGTTTGTTACTTAGGTATACTGTACATGTACCATGGTGATTTGCTGCATCCATCCCCCCATCATCTGCATCCATCCCCCCATCATCTGCATCCATCCTCCCGTCATCTACATTAGGTATTTCTCCTAATGTTATCCTTCACCAATCCCCCAACCCACTACTAGCCCTTCCCTAGTCCTCCCACCCCGTGACAGGTCCTGGTGTGTGATGTTCCCCTCCCTGTGTCCATGTGTTCTCATTGTTCAACACCCACTTACAAGTGAGAACATGTGGTGTTTGGTTTTCTGTTCCTGTGTTAGTTTGCTGAGAATGATGGTTTCCAGCTTCATCCATGTCCCTGCAAAGGACATGAACTCATCCTTTTTCATTTCAGAAGGGCATGCTCCACATTGATAACTTTATAATATATTCAAGAATTGACTGTTGCTATTAATAAGATGTGTCAATATCTGTTTTATTTGGTAGGTTAAGAACCATCTGATAAGTTATTCTTATCCAATACAGACAGTACAAAGAATAGAAGAAAAAAATGCAAAAATTTCTTTATAATTCATTTTATAAATAATCTCATAAAGAATGAGTATTTACTAATTATATATTTTATATATATATATATATATATATATATATATTTTTTTTTTTTTTTGAGACAGCATCTTGCTCTTTTGTCCAGGCTGGAGTGCAGTGGTGTGATCTCAGCTCACTGCATTCTCTGCCTCCTGGGTTCAAGTGATTTTCCTGCCTCAACCTCCCAAGTAGCTGCAATTACAGGTGTGTGCCACCACACCCAAATAATTTTTGTATTTTTAGTAGAGGTGGAGTTTCAGCATGTTGGCCAGGCTGGTCTTAAACTCCTGACCTCAAGTAACCAGCCCACCTTGGCCTCCCAAAGTGCTGGGATTACAGGCGTGAGCCACCATGCCCAGCCATATCTATTTAATAATATTTATTATAAGTAATAAATATGTCTTATAATACTTAATAATATTATAAATAATCATACAGTAATCTGCTCATCTTACAAATAATCATTACCTATCCACCAAAGATCTCTTATAAGTGATATTTAAAGACTTAGGTAGACAGAAAAGCAAAAAAATAGCAGACTATCTCTAAAGACTATTAAGAAACTTGTGTCTTCATCCCATTAGAACCACCCCCTATCCACTGAAAAACATTTAGTCCGATTTATGGTCAATTTGCAAGAAGGCAACAAAGCCTCTGCCTTGCAGAAGGCCAGTAACACCAAGAAGTTCTCTCTATTGTTTTCTGCCATTGAATCTGGCCTCTGAAGTGTTACGCTAAAGTAAGCATGGAATTTTGTCAAGGTAAAATCTCCTGGGACTCATTTCTCGGACTTGGAAAGCCTTATATTACATCTGCCTTTTAGTGGCTGGGTTATGGAGCAGTGCCATGGCAACCAACGTACAACTGCAGCTTTAGCCTCACTGACAGCAGTGAGCAGTCATGGAACAAAAGGACATCCCCCTAACAACTGCCAGAGTCCAAATGTAGTGTTATGAGGGCCACATAATGGTGGCAAAATAAAAAGGAAGAAACAAATGGGAACAACATTGGAAAAAAAAAAACAAAACAGAAAACTTAACCAGAACAAGAAGAGAAAGAGAAGGCAAAATCAAAAGGTATTTCCCTTTTGAAACCTATGAGACTGTGAATATAGCACTGCCATTACTAGCAAAGGAAAGTCAGAAAGATAAATGCTTGGGGCTCAGAGATATGTGAGGTTTGCAGTTTATTAAATTTGAAGGGCCATTCCAGTTGGAGGTGTCAAGTTAGCTTGTGGGAGAATAGGAAAACAAAACTGAAGGAAGGATTTGGGAATTGGCACAAAGATGTCACCAAAACTGAAGAAGTATTCTTCATAGGAGAAAGTACAGAGATTAAGCTTCTGATGATGGCTAAGGATAAAAGTATCAAAAATATTTCTATTTAGCAGATGGGGGAGGAAAAAGAGTCATCTAAAAAGACAAAATTCTGGCAGCTGGTATATCCTTCACTTGCCTGTGAGCCGTGAGCCCTCCACGTTTTGCTCACTTGAGTTCCACCCTGTTCACCAGCGTCACCATGGCCCAAGCTGGCATTGCACGACTGGTCCGGCTGTCATGGGCCAGAACTTAATTTTGAGCATGGATGACCATGATTTCATGGCCTGTGCTTTTAATAGTCCAGTCTCCAAGTTGATGATTCCTTGGGCAATGAGGTAAAGGGAACCAAAGATGTTGGTGTTCAGTCCTTGAAGGAGATGGTCTCCAAGCTGAAAAGGCCTTGGGTGGATCATCTTTCTTGTGAAGGCTGGTCAAGCTATTGATGAGTTCATAAACAAACTAATACCATTGTTGCACACTGGTGACATCATCATCGATGGAGGAAATTCTGAATATAGGGATGCCACAAAACGATGTAGAGACCACAAGCCCAAGGGAATTTTATCTGTGGAGAACAAAGTTAGTGGTGGAGGGAAAGGATCCCCAGGATGGCCTATAACTCACGCCAGGAGGGAACAAAAAAGCTGGCTCCATATGAAGACAGTCTTCCAAGGCATCACTGCAAAAGAAAGATCTGAAGAACTTTGCTCTGACTGGGTGGGAAAGGAGGGGGCAGGACACTTTGTAAAGATGGTGTCCAATGGGATAGAGTGTGGGGATATGCAGCTGATCTCTGGGGCTTACCACTTGATGGTTACCATGTGCTAGGCATGGAGCAAAACAAGATGGCACAGGATTTTGAGGACTGGGATAAGACAGAGCTCGACTCATTCTTGATTGAAATCAAAACAAGATGGCACAGGCCTTTGAGGAATGGAATAAGACAGAGCTCAATTCTTTCTTGATTGAAATCACAGCCAATATTCTAAGATACTGATGGCAAATGCCTGCTGTCAAAGATCAGGGACAGCACAGGACCAAAGGGCACCAGGAAGTAGACCACCGTCTCCACCCTGGAAGATGGCATTCCCGTCACCCTTGTTGGAAAAGCTGTCTTTGCTCAGAGCTTATCATCTCTGAAGGATAAAAGAATTCAAGCTAGCAAAAAGCTGAAAGGTCCCCAAAAGATCTAGTTTGATGGTAATAATATATCATTCCTGGAAGACATTCAGTATGACCTCTATGCTTCAAGACCATTTATTATGCTCAAGGCTTTAGGCTGCTAAGACAGGTAGCCACTGAATTTGGCTGGACCCTCAATTACGGTGGTATTGCCCTGATGTGGAGGAGGGAGGCTGCATCATCAAAGTGTATTTCTAGGAAAGATAAAGGATGCATTTCATCAACACCCAGAAGTTGACAGCCTACTATTAGACAACCTCTTTAGGTTGGCTGCTGAAAACTGCCAGGACTGCTGGTGGCAGGTGGTCAGCACTGGAGTCCAAGCTATCATTCCTATGCCCTGTTTCACCACTGCTGTCTCCTCCTGTGGTGGGTACAGACACAAAATGCTCCCAGCCAACCTCATCCAGACTCAGTGGGATTACTTTGGGGCTCACACCTATGAATGCTTAGAAAAACTGGGACAGTTTACCCACATCAATTGGACAGGCCATGGTGGCAGTGTGTCACGCTCTTCACATAATGCCTAATCATGCTGTTTCTGTTACCCTTCACAATTCCATAGACCAGGACGTTTCATGTATCACCCAACCACAAAACACCACTTAATGGTCCTTTGTTCTATTTTCTGCTCAGATCTTTTAAAATAAAGGGATTTAAGAGACTCCCAGAAAAGTCACATAGAGTTTATTTATAAAGTAGCTCTGTGAGAACCATCATGCCCTCTGCCCTTGTCTCCTGGGACTGACCAGGAGCTGATAATGTGCAGGAGAGTGAGAACCAACCCCTTGAAGCAGTCTTTCCAAGTGCTCCCTGTGGACTAGTAAGACCCCTTTCTGATAAAAAGAAAGACTATTGTTACAATTTGACCAAACTAGAATCTTTCTATCATACAGCTGAATTCCCTTTTTCCTTTGCTCAATATGAGTTACATTTTATTTAAAAAATTCTGAAAGGGTGTCAAGAATGTTTCATGGCAGAGATACACATTTCAAGGAAACAGCTAGTCAGTTGTATCACGGATGTATTTAAAAACCAGGGGAAAATGAAGGCAGATGACATTATGGTGAACATACTGGAAAAGAATTAAAGCAGCTTGTGATAAGTTGAAGGTAAATTCGAAGGATGATCACTTGGTGACAGTCCTCTAGGGACTGTGCCAGTGACACCTTATATTTCATCTCCAGCTCAGCCCGAACAGATGGCACAAATGAGAATCTTTTCATATGAAGATTTCATCTGGGTTTATAACCTAGTCAGTTATATTTCTTTATTTGCCTCCAGAAGGGCTAGAAGCAAACCCCATCTGCATTCCCAGGGGAGGCAGGATAAAGCTCATTAACAAGATGCTTGAGATGGCCCTGCTTGCAGTTTTACAAAGAAACGTTATGAATTAGCAGTGTAATATGTTACGTGATACAATCTCTCACCACCACAGACCCCGGATTTAGTGCTTTATGGTATAGTTATATTTTAAATAAGATCATTGCTGTCAGAGTTGTCAGATTTTAGCACCTTAAAATAAGATATTAAGAGTAAAGTGGATAAAATGATTTTTGCATCAAATATTAAAAGATGGTTTCCTGTAAGAAATATAAATATGGCAGTATCTTAATTTTCAAATTTAGCAAATCTGAAACCAAACCTTCCCACGTAATAAATCTCTCTATATGATACAAAAGTGCTCTCTAGTCTATCCCAGGCATTTTAAATAAAGTGTAAAATTAATACATTTAATTTCTGTAAAATATTTCATGTTTCCTTCTTGATGTGTGGCACTTGTCTAGATTTTATGTATATATTCTGAATTTTACTACAGCTATTTCAAATACTTTATCATATTTTGTTATACCGTATGATGCATTAGAATTTGATGAAGAAAAAAGGCTACAGTTTGATTAATTACAGGCCAGAGGTTTTAATTATGTCTTTCAGTTAATCAAATTAATTTCCTCTGCTATAACAGAAGTAATCCTTTTAGAGACTTTTTTTTTTTTTTTTTTTTGAGATGGAGTCTCGCTCTATCACCCCGCTGGAGTGCAGTGGTGCGATCTCGGCTTTACAAAAACAAAAAGACTTTATAATCCTAGGCTTACATTTACGCCATTGTTTACTAATTAAAGCTTTGAAATACTTAATGCAAATAGTGGCCATGGTTTATTTTATTATTTTATTTTTTTGAGACAGGTCTCACCCTGTCTCCCAGGCCGGAGTGCAGTGGCACAATCTCCGTTCACTACAACCTCCGCCTCCCAGGTTCAAGCGATTCTTCCTGCCTCTGCCTCCCTAGTAGCTGGGACTACAGGTGCCTGCCACCGTGCTGGGCTAACTTTTGTATTTTTAGTAGAGATGAATTTTCACCATGTTGGTTGGGCTGGTCTTGAACTCCTTACCCTAGGTGATCTGCCTGCCCTGGCCTACCAAAGGGCTGGAATTACAGGTGTGAGCCACTATGCCTGGTCCTTTTAAAGACATAATTTTTATGCATAGGCAATAATCCTACATTTTATAGAGTTATGTCTAACTATAACTAGCAGAACATCACATTGAACTAACCCCAGTATTCTTAAAATGACTAAAGGTCAGTAAGCAAGGCAAGCCCAGGAAAGTGGCTGGGCTCCAAGAATAATCTAGAATGATTCAGGTTTTGTCCATGCTGCATTCTGCGCTTCCATTTTCCATTTCATTGTTTGGTTTCTTTTCTCTCTGAGGACTAACTTTCTCTGCTCTCAGTCAACACACAAAACATGGAGAACAGTAGCTCCCTGATTCTCTGTGTTAGAATTCAGTCATTCAGAAAGAAACTAAACGTACTCTTTCTGTTTCAATTTTAAAATTCCTAGGCAAAAAACTGGCCATTTTCATCAGTTGTCCATTCTTAGATGAGTCAATGAGTGGGTACACAGAGGAGAATAGGGTTTAACTCAGCCTTCCAACAGGAGACAGGTGCCATGGAGACACGCAGGGCACGATGGCTGCCCTGGATCTGCGGCCATTGTGATGAGGGTGTGATGTGAACCTACACATCAACATACCAGAGACTATCCTGCAGAGTGATAACTTAATTCAGTCTGTTTAATTAAAACAAATCAATTTTAAAAAATCGATTTGCTTGGAAGAAAACTACAACCTTAACTATTACTTGAGTGTGTTTAAACAATTTTGTTTTTAAAATTTTTGTTATTTTGGTGATGCATAAACACACTGTGGTTATTTTTATTTGCCTATTGGGAATTCTGATGAAAAATTAGGTGAGCAAAGGGACATATTTTTTAAAAAATAAGATAGCTGGTCTTATTCAGTCACTGAGTGATAAGGAGGGAAGTTGAAGGCTTAGAATTCTTGGTTGTTGTAGGACACTTGAGTCGCTGACTTTACCCTTTCATGTTTGCTTTCCTGCCCTGCAGAAACAAGAAAGTTAAATCCTCCTTATATCCCTGGGGTCCCCAGGTGGTCCTGTTACTTGGTTCTGATGAATGGGATATAAGTGAAAGACTATTGGTGCTTCCCCTTCTGTTCTTTTTCCTGACTAAAATCCTGGAGGGATACCTCAGGTGCATCAGCCACCCCTAAGGATGGCAGAGAAGGAAGGAAAAGAAGAGAAAATGAGAAAATATGGATTGTCTGTGCTTGGAGTCCTC
Source organism: Sapajus apella (assembly GCF_009761245.1). NCBI lineage: Eukaryota > Metazoa > Chordata > Mammalia > Primates > Cebidae > Sapajus > Sapajus apella. The sequence continues at coordinate 34,721,442 of NW_022436942.1, forward strand.
TTATATGAGCCAGACATACTCCTTAATTCATATAAGCTACTCTGTGGGGTTTTTGTGAAACTCATAGCTGAGCACACACTGGATATAGCTATCCCAGCATCAGGAAAGTGGCAAGTATTACTGAACCTTGGTACCTTAAGGTAGCCAATTTCTACTACAAATCTTTCTGCTCTTGTGATGGTTAATTTTAGGTGTCAACTTGATTGGGGTATAAGATGCCCAGATATTTGGTCCAACATTATTCTGGGTGTGTCTGTGAAGGTGTTTCTGGATGAGATTAATATTTGAATCAACGGACTGAATGAAGCAGATTGCTTTCTCTAATGTGGGTGGGCCTCATCCAATCAGTTAAAGACCTGAGTAGAACAAAAAGACCGAATAAGAAGGAACATATCCTGCCTGACTGCATGAGCTGAGACATTGGTCTTTTCCTGATTTTGAACTTGCAGTGAAAAATAGACCCCTGAGTCTTAATACTGCCTGCTTTAAGACTGGAACTTACACTACTGGCTCTCCTGATTCTCAGACCTTTGGACTCAGGCTGGAACTACACTATCAACTCTCCTGGGTCCCCAGCTTACAGGGGATCGTGTGCTGGGGGCTGAGATGGAAGACTTCTCAGCTTCCATAATCATGTCAGCCAAATCCTCATAGTAAATGTCTCTCTAATTTTTTTTTTTTTTTCTCTAGAGGACCTTGACTATTTGGGAGATGTATGGTCGGTTGAATAATAGCCCTCCCAAAGATATCCACATCCAAATCCCCAGAACCTGTACCTATGTTACATACATGGTTAAAGAGACCCTGTAGATGTGATTAAGTATTTTGAGATAGGAAGATTATCCTGAATTATCTGGGTATTCACAAGGGTTCTTAGAGAGGTAGGTCAGAGACTGGAAAGAAGACATGGAGCTGGAAGCAGAGTTCAGAGAGGAAAGAAGACGCTACCCTGCTGACTTGGAAGACAGAAGAGGCCTTGAGCCAAGGAGTGGAGGTAGCCTCTAAAAACTGAAATAGGCAAGAAAATGGATTCTTACCACCTCCTAGGCAGCCCTGTGGAACCATTTTTTACTTTTGACCTCCATAATTATAAAATATTAAACTTGTGTGTTATACTACTAAACGTGTTGTTATTTGCTATAGCAGCAGTAGAAAACTAACAAAGAGGATCTGATTAACAGTATAAACGCAACTGGACTCCGGCAAGTGTTCCCACAGAATCACACAACCTCTAGTCACCCCTCAAATCCATTCAGGACACAGTGGGGTCAGCATGCGGCCATGCCCTTTCAGCAGATTAAAAGTTTCCTTTTTGATCTAATAAAAATAGCAATGTAGACTTAAAGGCAAATTTGGTTTCTTGTATCCAAAACTGAATTTTGAACTCAGCTACCAAGAGGAGTTTGTGACTAGGCTGTATCGACTGAGTAGAGATTTCATACATGTGACATTTGATATAGGACTCTCTGGATGCATGAGTAATTTTTGCAGATCAGGTATTACCTCATTACACGATGTGTAGAAAGCAACAATGTAACTATAAAGCAACTATTTTCAGTGCACTCTGCCAGGTTATTTCTCTGCCAAATCATTACACCCTGGGAAACAGCACATGGCATTATCAAAACAAGTTTGCTCTCACTAGCAGTCAGTTCAGATAATTGCATCCTTATTATTGAAAGTTCCCTCAGGAATTTTGCGTCCTGAATTCTGTTCTGCTCTGGAACTGCAGTTTATTAATGCTTCTGTCCCGAGCCAGTTTTTATTAAGCTGTACTTCTTTTCTCTTTAGTGACACATAGCTCATTTATTCTAGCAGGTTATAGTTATTGTAGAAATCCAGCTGTTGAAATAATCTGAGACCCCTTCCTATTTGTCATTTTAAGAAATCTCCTGTCAATTTACAAGTTCAGCAGCTGATGAGTATAAAATGTACCTGCTTCCACAAAAAGAAAATGAAAAGCAGAACAGGAAGAAGAAAATAAAGGAAATACTAAGTAGTATCTCAGTTGGCATCTTTTAGAAAACAAAACTAGTATTTGGAGACATTCATACACTGACATGATGTTTATGGCAATAATACTAGGTGATAAATTTAACATCTTAAATACAAATTATTTTTTACCTCTTTTCATTCTGAAATTAAACTGCCTTGTAATTGGTACGGTATGATATGATGGACAAGTTTCTGGAAGATTCGTAATTTTTCATCCCCTTTCTAATAAGATTCTCCTAACTGGCTATAATCATTCTTTATTTTATGCACAAAGTAAAATAAATTTGTTTGTTTGTTACTTATGTGTTTTCACTGACAAGCAATAATGCATCATTAACTGCATCTCTTGTTAGTTATCATTATCAGTTTGCAGTGATAACTTTGTCTCAGCAACACAGGTTCTCCCTCATTATAAGTAAGAATAAAACAGCCACTTTGTTCATTCAACAATCTGATAAATATTCATTGAGTGCCTTCTTCGTGAAAGGCATTATACAAGACAATGCATAGAATACGAAACTGTCTAAGATAGGCTCTATTTTCTGGCAATTTATTGAGGTAACATACATTTTGACTCTCAGGGACTCTTCATTGCATTTCCTTTTCTCCCCCCTTCCCCTTCACAACGTTTGGGAGAGAGGATATGATAACAGAGAGTCTGAATGGAGGTGGGCCAGGTGTAGTGGCTCACACCTGTAATCACAGCCCTTTGGGAGACTGAGGTGGGTGGATCGCTTGAGCCCAGGAGTTCAACACCAGCCTGGGCAGCATGGCAAAACCTTGTCTTTACTGAAAATATAAAAATTAGCTAGATGTGGTACTGTGTGCCTGTAGTCCCAGCAACTTGGGAGGCTAAGGTGGCAGAATCACTTGAGCCCAGGAGGTCAAGGCTGCAGTCAGCCTTGATCATGTCACTGCACTCCTGAATGATAGAGACCCTGTCTCAAAAAAACAAAAACAAAAAAGCCTGAAGGAAAAGTGATTAGTTAATAAGCCTGGTCTAGTCATGAAGTTATTATAGGGACAAATAAGACAACAGGAGTAAAGAGAAAAATAAAGTCATAGGAGACATTTAAGAAGAAAGACTCAAAAGGACTCAGCAACTGATTGGCTGTATAGGTAAATATGTGGATACATTTTAAAAATCAGTGTTTCCTCTAATTTCTTTAAAATACACCTGACTGTTTAAAGCAAAAATTAAGACATAGTCTTATGGAATTTAGTATAGATAGATAGATACAGATATATGTAATACATATGAAAACCATAGCATAAAAAACTGAGTAAGGTGATGATAAATGAAATATCCCCATTGCTATAAAAATTGTTACATTAATGTGAATTGGCATATTTATTTTAACTATGCTATGGAAAGTTAACGATATATATTTTAATTCTTATAGCAACTACTAAAATTTAATGCAAGGAGACATAGCTAAAAAGCAATGGATGAATTAAAAGGTAATTCTAAAAATTATTTAAATAAGTTAAAAGAGAAAAGAAACAAAGGAAAGAAAAATATAGAGAGATTGATATACAGAAAACAAATAATAATATTGCAGACCTAATCCAACCCTATCAATTACGTTAAATATTAAAAGTTCATACATTCCAGTTGTATGGATAGTGTACTCAAGCACTCCAATCCTTTTAACTCTACTTAAAAGGCAGAAACTTTTAGAATTACTTAAAAACAAAACAAAGCTCAACTATTTTCTGTCCATATGAGATGCATTTTAAATATGATGATGTAGAAAGGTTGAAATTAAATGGAAACAGAGATGGCATGCAAACAGAAAGGCTGAAGTGGCTATTTAATATCAAGTAAAGTTGACTTAAGACAGGAAGTGTTATCAGAGATAAATAAGGCAGTTTGATCTGATAAAAGTGTCAATCCATCAGGAAGATATAAAAATCATAAATGTATATGCATCTAATAAGACAACAAAATACATGAAACAAAGATTGACAAAATTAAAAGAAGAAATAACTCCAAGAACATAGTTGAAGACTTCACATCCCACTCTCAGCAATAACATAACTAAACAGACAATCAGTAAACACATAAGATAATTGAACAACATTATTAATCATCTTATTCTAATTGCCATTTACAGAACAGCACATCCAGAATCAGCTGAATACACATTCATTTCAAGTACACATGGTATGTTCATAAAGGAACTATATTCTGGGCCATAAAATAAGGCTAGTTTATTTCAAGAGGATTGAAATAACATGGAGGATGTTCTCTGACCACAAAGGAAAATGAATTAGAAAACAATAACGTGTCTGGCAAACTCCCTAAAATATGAAAATTAACACAATGCTAAATAAGCTAGAGGACAAAGAAGAACTTGTAATAAGAACTGGAATATACTTTGAATTGAATAACAACAACTAAAAATCACAACATATCAAAATTTGCAGAATGTAACTAAAACAGTACTTACAGGGAAATGTATGGCTTTAAATAATTCTGTCACAATGAAAGAAAGCTCTAAGATCAATGACTGAAGACCTCCCTTGAGAGATTATAAAAAGAGAAAGCACAAGAAAAGTATACAGAAGGAAGAAAATAATAAGGTTAAGATAAGAAATCAATGAAAGAGAAAAATGATAGAAAAACACAGCCAAAAGTTGTTTCTTTGAAAAGATAAAAAAGATTTATAAGCCCTAGCTATACTAATTTAAGAAAAAACAGGTAAGGAATGTCACTAGTGCGAACATCAGTGGTTATTACTAAGATAGAATAGACATTAATAAGATAATGAGGGAACGTTATTAACAATTTTATGCTAACAAATTGACCAATTCAGATGAAATGAACATTTTTTTTAACAAGAAAAATACAAAAAATGCCACAAGATAAAAATCTGAAGTGTCCTATATCTATTAAGGAAAACTAAAATCATTATCAAACTCTTTCTTCAGAGACTGTTCCAGGCCCACATGGTTTCATTGATGAATTCTAACAAATATTTAAGAAAAAAAATGACATTCTTAAATACACTATTTCAGAAAAGAGAGAGCAAGGAAGAATTTCAATTCATTTTATGATACCTGCATAATCTTAGTCCATAAACTGATAAAGACACTTTATTTTTAAATTATGCATTGTACTGAGGAAGGAGACCCTTAATCCTCTTCAGCCCTCTGCATTGCATCTCAAAAGGAGAAGCTAGAAGTCAGCCAGAAGGGGGACCAGTTGGCGCCACCAGCCAGGGTGAAAATAAGACCCCTACCGATTACCACAATCTCTCCTACAGATGGCAGGCATGGTATGGACGAATCTTTCCGGAAGGCATTGTTTTTATCTAAACAAGATCAAATTCTACCTAAGCCACACATCCCATGCCTACTCCACGAACTATAAATCCAAGACCCTTTCACATATAATTTCTAGAGCTGTAAACCCAAGACCCTTTCACATATAATTTCTAGAGCTGTAAACCCAAGACCCTTTCACATATAATTTCTAGAGCTGTAAACCCAAGACCCTTTCACGTGTAATTTCTAGAGTTGTAAGCCTATATAAGGGCAGCACTTCTCTTTGTTAGATGAGCTTTGCTATTAGGCAGCTATGTCGCCTTGCTTCTAGCCGAAATAAATCACCACTTCCTTCCTAGTTCGGTGTCCAAGAGGTCTGTTTCTTGCAACTCCTCCTGCTTCAGTATCTCTTTTTCTTTTTTTGAGATGGAATCTTGCTCTGTTACTTGGGAGGCTGGAATGCAATGGCGTGATCTTGGCTCACTGCAACCTCTGCCTCCTGGGTTCAAGCAATTCTTTTGCCTCAGCCTCCCAAGTAACTGGGATGACAGGGGTGTGCCACCACGCCTAGCTAATTTTTCTTTTTTTAGTACAGACGGGGTTTCACCATGTTGGCCAGGCTGGTCTTGAACTCCTGACCTCAGGTGAGCTGCTCTCCACGGCCTCCCAAAGTGCTGGGATTACAGGCATGAGCCACTGTGCCCAGCCTATGCATCATACCTCTAATAAAGATGGCCTTAATTTCCTTAACTAAAATATTAGCAAACCAAATACATCAACATGTATGTAAAGAACAATTGCAAGGAGGATTTATCCAAGAAATGTAAGATTGTTGTAACATTCCAAAATCAAGGTAATTCTTCATATTTTCAAAAATCAATAAAAACCATATGATTCTTTCATTAGAAGCAGAAAAATATTGATAAAACTCATCATTCATCCATGTCAAAACACTCAGCAAACTAAAACTAGAAGAAAGCTGGGCATAGTGATGCATACCTGTAGTCCTAGTGATGCATACCTGTACTTGGAGGCTGAGGTGGGAAGATCACTTAAGCCCAGGAGTTTGAGTTCAACCTTGGTGACATATCAAGACCTTCATCTAAAATGAATGAAAGAATGAATAATAATTTTTACAATTCTCCTTCTGAGCTCATCTAAAAAAAAAACTGGAAGGAAACTTCAATTTGTTAAAGAGCATCTATAAAATCTTACGGGTAGTATTGTACTTAATGAAAAATATTGATTACATACCCCTAAGACTGGAATTAAGCCAATAAGACCACTTTCATCTCTTTTACTCACAGGTGTTTTGGAGGCCCTTAACAATGTAATAAAAGGCAAGACAATTAAATTTTTAAAAATACAGATTTAAAAAATGTAAAACTTTTTCTACTCTTAGGTGATGACTACTTATGCAGAAAATCCTAAGCAATCTACAAAAGCACTACTACCTAATAAGTGAGAGACAGGAAAATGGCAGATAGGAGGCAGGACTGACTTGCAGTTCCCACTAGGACAGACAAGAGTAGCAGGTGGAAACCCACATTGTGAAGTTTTGCTTTAAGAACTACCACAGGAACATACCAGGAAAACCAAGAGAATCCACAGACCCTTCGAAGGAGGTGGATGGCCACTGGACACTGCAGGCTACATGGGACAGCTGAGGATCTCAGAAGACAAAGGACATAATTCCTTGGGAGATTTATGGCCCTGCCTACCGCCTGAGAAATCTGAATACTTATCCAAAATCCACCCTAGGGCAAGCTTGTATCCTCCCTACACAACTGCTGCTGAGGTGCTCTTGAAAGCACCACCTCCTGCCCGGAGACTAACCAACACAAAACCAGTGCAAACCCAAAAATACGAACAAGACTTCACAACACTACTTCCACCAGAGCAGATGCTGGTGTTTATGGCTGAGAGACCTAAGAACAGGTCATATCAGAGGACTCTGGGAAAATGTGGCACATATACACCATGGAATACTATGCAACCCTAAAAAATGATGAGTTTGTGTGCTTTGTAGGGACATGGATGTATCTGGAAACCATCATTCTCAGCAAACTGACACAAGACTGGAAAATCAAACACTGCATGTTCTCACTCACAGGCGGGTGTTGAACAATGAGAACACATTGACACAGGGAGGGGAGCATCACACACTGGGGGTCTGTTGTGGGGGACTAGGGGAGGGATAGTGAGGTTAAGGAGGTTGGGGAGGGATAACATGGTGAGAAATGCTTAAGGCATTTGCAGACACTATCCAGTATTAGCCCAGAGCCTGGTAGCTCTGCTGGGTGGCTAGATCCAGAAGAAAAATAAAAATCACTGCAATTCCGGTCTCAGGAAGCCCCATCCCTAGGGGAAAGAGGAGAGCACCACATTAAAGGAGCACCCCGTGGGACAAAAGAATTTGTTTTTATGTTCGTTATTTTTTTAAACATATATATATATATATATATATGTGTGTGTGTGTGTGTGTGTTTAAAATTATATATATATATATAATTGTACTTCAGATTCTGGACTACATGTGCAGATCCTGCAGAATTGTTGCATAGGTACATACATGGCAATGTGATTTGCTGCCTCCATCCCCAGTCACTTATATCTGGTATTTCTCACCATGTTATCCCTCCCCAACCTCCTTAACCTCACTATCCCTCCCCTAGTCCCCCACAACAGATCCCCAGTGTGTGATGCTCCCCTCCCTGTGTCAATGTGTTCTCATTGTTCAACACCCGCCTGTGAGTGAGAACATGCAGTGTTTGATTTTCCAGTCTTGTGTCAGTTTGCTGAGAATGATGGTTTCCAGATACATCCATGTCCCTACAAAGCACACAAACTCATCATTTTTTAGGGTTGCATAGTATTCCATGGTGTATATGTGCCACATTTTCCCTGTCCAGTCTATCATCGATGGGTATTTGGGTTGGTTCCAGGTCTTTGTTGTTGTAAACAGTGCTGCAACGAACATACGTGTGCATATGTCTTCATAATAGAATGATTTATAATCCTTTGGATATATACCCAGTAATGGAATTGCTGGGTCAAATGGAATTTCTATTTTTAGGTCCCTGAGGAATCACCACACTGTCTTCCACAATGGTTGAACTAATTTACATTCCCACCAACAGAGTAAAAGTGTTCCTATTTCTCCACATCCTCTCCAGCATCTGTTGTCTCCAGATTTTTTAATGATTGCCATTCTAACTGGTGTAAGGTGGTATCTCAATGTGATTTTGATTTGTATTTCTCTAATGATCAGAGATGATGAGCATTTTTTCATATGTTTATTGGCCTCACATATATTTTGTTTTGAAAAGTATCTGTTTATGTCCTTCACCCACTTTTGAATGGGTTTGTTTGTTTTTTCTTGTAAATCTGTTTTAGATCTTTGTAGATTCTGAATATTAGTCTTTTGTCAGATGGGTAGATTGTAAAAATTTTTCCCATTCTGTTGGTTGCTGGTTCACTCTAATTGATTGTTTCTTTTGCTGTACAGAAGTTCTTGAGTTTAATTAGGTCCCTTTTGTCTATTTTGGCTTTTGTTGCCAGTGCGTTGGTGTTTTAGTCATGAAGTCCTTGCCTATGCCTATGTCCTGGATGGTTGCCTAGGTTTTATTCTAGTGTGTTTATGGTGTTAGGTCTTACGTTTAAGTTTTTAATCCATCTGGAGTTAATTTTAGTGTAAGTTGTCAGGAAGGGGTCCAGTTTCTGTTTTCTGCACATGGCTAGCCAGTTATCCCAACACCATTTATCAAACAGGGAATCCTTTCCCCATTGCTTGTTTTTGTCAGGTTTGTCAAACATCAGATGGTTGTAGATGTGTGGCATTGCTTACAAGGCCTCTGTTCTGTTCCATTGGTCTATATCTCTGTTATACCATGCTGTTTAGATTACTGTAGCCTTGTAGTATTGTTAGAAGTCAGGTACCATGATGCCTCCAGCTTTGTTCATTTTCCTTAGGATTGTCTTGGCTATGTGGGTTCTCTTTTGGTTCCATATGAAGTTTAAGGTGGTTTTTTTCCAGTTCTGTGAAGAAGGTCATAGTTAGCTTGATGGGGATAGCATTAAATCTATAAATTACTTTGGGCAGTATGGCCATTTTCACAATATTGATTCTACCATGAGCATGGAATGTTTTTCCATCTGTTTGTGTCCTCTCTTATTTTCTTGAGCAGTGGTTCTAGGTTGAAAGTTCTTTTCTTTAAGTATATTGAATATTGGCCCCCACTCTCTTCTGGATTGTAGGGTTTCTGCCAAGAGATCCACTGCGAGTCTGATGGACTTCCCTTTGTGGGTAACCAGACCTTTCTATCTGGCCCTTAGCATTTTTTCCTTCATTTCAACACTAGTGAATCTGACAATTATGTGCCTTGGGGTTGCTCTTCTTGAGGAATATCTTTGTGGTGTTCTCTATATTTCCTTGAATTGAATGTTGGCCTGCCTTGCAAGGTTGGGGAAGTTCTTCTGAATAATATCCTGAAGACTGTTTTTCAGCTTGGATTCATTCTCTCCATCACATTCAGGTACATCTATCAAATGTAGATTAGGTCTTTTCACATAATCCCATATTTCTTGGAGGCTTTGTTCATTTCTTTTCACTCTTATTTCTCTAATCTTGCTTTCTCATTTTATTTCATTGAGTTGATCTTCAATCTCTGATATCCTTTCTTCTGCTTGGTCGATTCAGCTATTGAAATTTGTGTATGCTTCGCAAAGTTCTCTTGATGTGTTTTTCAGCTCCATCAGGTCATTTACATTCTTCTCTAAGCTGTTTATTCTCATTAGCATTTCATCTAACCCTTTTTCAAAGTTCTTAGTTTCTTTGCATTGGGTAAGAATATGTTCTTTTACCTCAGAGAAGTCTGTTATTACCTACCTTCTGAAGCCTATTTCTGTCAATTCGTCATACTCATTCTCTATCCAGCTTTGTTCCCTTCCTGGTGAGGAGTTGTGATCCCTTGGAGGAGGAGAAGCATTCTGGTTTTGGGTGCTTTCATCCTTTTTGTGCTGGTTTCTTCCCATCTTTGTGGATTTATCTACCTGTGGTCTTTGTAGTTGGTGACTTTCGGAGGGGACTCTGAGTGGATGTCCTTTTTGTTGACGCTGAAGTTATTTCTTTCTGTTTCTTAGTTTTCCTTCTAATCATCATGCCCCTCTGCTGTAGGAATGCTGGAGGTCTACTCCAGACCCGCTTGCCTGGGGATCACCCACGGGGTCTGCAGAACAGTAAGAGTTCTTGCCAGTTTTTTCTTCTGTTATCTCTGTCCCAGAAGGATACCTGCCAGATGTCAGCCTGAGCTCTCCTTTATGAGTGTCTCTTCGGATATATAGGGGTCAGGAAGCTCCTTGAGGAGACAGCCTGTCCCTTATAGGAGTTCCAGTTCTGAGCTGGGAGCTCCATTGTTCCATTTAGAGCTTCTGGGCAGGTACGTTTAAGTCTGCTTCAGCGGAATTCATACACTTTTTCCCCAGGTGCTCTGTCCTGGAAAGGTGAAGCTTTATAAGTTCCTGACATGCTGCTGCCTTTTTTCAGAGATGCCTTGCCCCACACGGTGGTAGTCTAGCTATAGTCTGCCAGCAGAGGCGTTACTGAGCTGCCATGGGCTCCGCCCAGCTGCTGTGTGAACTTCCTGTTAGAAGTGCATCAGTAATGGTGGCCTGCCTCAGTAATGGCGGATTACCTCGGCAATGGCAGACTGCCTCAGTAATGGTGGACTGCCTCGGTAATGGTGGACTGCTTTGGTAGTGGTGCACTGCCTTGGTAATGGCTGATGCCCTTCCCCCCACTGAGCTGGACTGTACCAGATCCAGCTGCACTTGCTGTGAAACTCTCAATCCAGAGCATTTCAGATTGCTGGTCTTTCTGGGCGGTGGGACCCACTGAGCCAGATCACCTGGTTCCCTGTTTCAGCCCCCTTTTTTTCAGTTGAACGGATGGCTCTGTATCCCAGGCACTCCAGGCACCTGTTGAAACAGCCACCCGGATTTGTGCGAGTTTTGTGCAGAGACCTGCAGCACCAGCTGAAACAGCCATGCTAGAAACTCATGGCACTTTTCAGCCCAGGAATCTCCAGGTCTGTGAGCAGTAAAAACTCATATGGAAATGTGGTGATCACTCACCCTCTGTGTTCTTCTCGCTGGGAACTGCACTCCAGAACTGTTCCTATTTGGCCATTGGGACAAAAGAATTTGAATAGCAGCCCTTGAGTCCCAGATCTTCCCACTAACATAGTCTACCCAAATGAGAAGAAACCAGAAAAACAAATCTAGTAATATAAAAAAACAAGGTTCTTTAACACCCCTAAATAATCACAATAGCTCACCAACAATGGATCAAAACTAAGACAAAATCTCTCTGAATTGCCAGAAAAAAAATTCAGAAGGTTAACTACTAAGCTAATCAAGAAGGCGCCAGAGAAAGGTAAAGTCCAACTTAGAGAAATCAAAAACATGATATAGGATATGAATGAAAAAATCTCCAGTGAAATAAATAACATTAAATTTAAAAAAACTTCTGGAAATGAAGGACATACTTAGAGAAATGCAAAATACACTAGAAAGGCTCAGCAATAGTATTGAACAAGTAGTAGAAAGAACTTCAGAGCTCAAAGACAAGGCTTTTGAATTAACCCAACCCAACAAAGACAAAGCAAAAAGAATTTTAAAAAATGATCAAAGCCTCCAAGAAGGTTGGGATTATGTTAAACAATCAAATCTAAGAATAATTGGTGTTCCTGAACAAGAGAAATCTAAAAGTATGGAAACTGTATTTGAAGGAATAATCAAGAAAAACTTCCCCAGCCTTGCTAGAGATCTAGATATTCAAATATAAGAAGCTCAAAGAACATCTGGAAAATTAATTGCAAAAAAATTATTGTCCAGGCATATAGACATTATGTTATCTAAAGTCAAGATGAAAAAAAGAATCTTAAGAGCTATGAGGCCAAAGCATCAGGTAACCTATAAAGGAAAACCTATCAGATTAACAGCAGATTTCCCAGCAGAAACCCTACAAGTTAGAAGGAATTATGGTCCTAACTTTGACTCCTTAAACAAAACAATTATCAGCCAAGAATTTTGTAACCAGTGAAACTAATCTTCATAAATGAAGAAAAGATACAGTCTTTTTCAGACAAATAAATGCTGAAAGAATTTGCCAATACCAAGCCAGCACTACAAAAACTGCTGGAAGGAGCTCTACATCTTGAACAAATCCTCAATATACACCAAAATAAAATCTCTTTAAAACATAAACCTCACAGGACATATAAAACAATAACACAAGGGGGAAAAATAACAAGTTATTCAGGCAACAAATAGCACAATGAATAGAATAATTCCTCACATCTAAATACCAAAATTGAAGGTAAATGGCCTAAATGTTCCACTTAAAAAATACAGAATGGCAGAATGGATTAAAATTTCACCAACCAAGTATCTGCTGTCTTCGAGACTCACCTGACTCATAAGGAATCATATAAACTTAAGGTAAACAGGTGGAAAAAAGATATTCCATGCAAATGGACACCAAAAGTGAGCAAGAGAAGCTATTCTTATATCAGAAAAAGCAGACTTTAAAGCAACAGCAGTTAAAAAAGACAAAGAAGGACATTATACAATGATAAAAGGACTAGTCCAACAGTAAAATATCACAGTCCTAAATATATATGCACCTAATGCTGGAACTCCCAAATGTATAAAACAATTACTTCTAGACCTAAGAAATGAGACAGACAGCAATACAATAATAGTGGGGGACTTTAATACTCCACTGACAGCACTAGATAGATCATCAAGACAGGATGTCAGTAAAGAAACAATGAACTTAAACTATACCCTAGAACAAATGAACTTAAGAGATATTTACAGAACATTCTACCCAACAACTCCAGAATATACATTGTATTAATCAGCACATGGAACATTTTCCACATGATAGGCCACAAAACATGTCTCAACACATTTAAGAAAATTGAAATTATAGCAAACATTTTCTATAATTTAAGAAAATTAAAAATATAGCAAGTATTTTCTCAAACCATTCAATTTCAATGGAATAAAATTGAAAATCAACTCCAAAAGGAACCCTCAAAACCATGCAAATCCATGGAAATTGAATAACCTGTTCCTAAATGATTTTTGGGTCAACAATGAAACAAAGATTGAAGTTAAAATATTCTTTGAGCTGAATGGTAATAGTGAGACAACCTATTAAAGCCTCTGGCATACAGCAAAAGCAGTGCTAAAAGGAAAGTTCATAGCAAGCATTACATGCCTGTATCAAAACATCTGAAAGAACACAAATAGACAATCTAAGTTCATACCTCAAAAAACTAGAGAAACAAAAACAAACCAAACCCAAACCTAGCAGAAGAAAAGAAATAACCAAGATCAAAGCAGTACTAAATGAACTTGAAACAACAAAAAAACTATACCAAAGATAAATGAAAGAAAAAGCTGGTTCTTTGAAATGATAAATAAAATTAATAGACCATTAGCAAGACTAATCAAGAAGAGAAAAGATCCAAATAAGCTCAATTAGAAACAAAATGGGAGATATTACAACCAATACCACAGAAATACAAGAGATTATTCAAAGCCACTGTGAACACTTTTACATGTATTAACTAGAAAACCTAGAGGAGATGGATAAATTCCTGGAAATATACAGCCCTCCTAGATTAAACCAGGAAGTAATAGAAGCTCTGAACAGACTAATAACAAGCAGGAAGATTGAAATGGTAATTTAAAAGTTACCAAGAAAAAAATTCCAGGACCAGATGATTCATAGCTGAATTCTATCAGATATTCAAAGAATTTGTACTAATCCTATTGACACTAATCCAGAAGACAGAGAAAGAATGAATATTCCTTAAATCATTCTATAAAGCCAGTATCACCCTAATATCAAAACCAAGAGAGTACATAACAAAAAAAGAAAACTATAGAACCAATGAACATAGATGCAAAAATCCTCAAGAAAATACTAGCTAACCAAATTCAACAGCATATTAAAAAGATAATCCACCATGATCAAGTGGATTTCATACTAGGGATGCAGAGATGGTTTAACACATGCAAGTCAATAAATGTAATGCACGGCATAAACAGAATTAAAACCAAAAATCACATGATCATCTCAATAGATGCAGAAAAAGATCTGACACAATCCAACATTCCTTTAAGATTAAAACCCTCAATAAAATTGGCATAGAAGGGACATACCCAAAGGCAACAAAAGCTATCTATGGCAAACCCACAACCAACATTATACTAAAAGGGAAAAGCTGAAAGCACTCCCCCTGAGAACTAAAGGTTGCTTACTTTCACCACTTCTATTCAACATAGTACTAGAAGTCCTAGCCAGACCAACCAGACAAGAGAAAGAAATAAAGGACATCCAAGTCAGTAAAGAGGAAGTCATAGTCACTGTTTGTGATGACATGATTGTATACCTAGAAAACCATGACGATTCATCCAAAAAGGTCCTAGAACTGGTAAATGAATTCAGCAAAGTTTCAGGATATGAAATTAATGTACAAAAACCAGTAGCTCTGCTATACACCAACAGCGACCAAGCTGAGAATCAAATCAAGAACTCAACCCCTTTCACAATAGCTGCAAAAATAAAATAAAATACTTAGGAATATATCTAACCAAGGAGGTGAAAGAATTCCACAAGGAAAACTATGAAATACTGAAGAAATAAATCATAAGTTGAAATAAATAGAAACACATTCCATGCTCATGGATGGGTAGAGTCAATTTTGTAAAAACGACCATACTGCCAAAAGCAATATACAAATTAAATGAAATTCCCATCAAAATACCACTGTCATTCTTCACAGAACTAGGAAAAAACAATCCTGAAACTTATATGGAATCAAAAAAACCTGCAAAGCCAAAGCAAGATTAAGCAAAAAGAACAAATCTGGAGGCATCACATTATTCTACTTCAAACTGTACTATAAGGCCATAGGCACCCAAACAACATGGTACTGGTATAAGAACAAGCATAGAGACCAATGGAACATAATAGAAAACCCAGAAATAAAGGCAAATATTTACAGTCAACTGATCTTCAACAAAGCAAACCAAAACATAAAGTGGGGAAACGACACCCTATTCAACAAATGGTGCTGGGATAATTAGCAAGCCACATGTAGATGAACAAAACTGGATCCTCATCTCTCACCTTATACAAAAATCAATGCAAGATGGGTCAAAGACTTAAATCTAAGACCTGAAACTATAAAAATTCTAGAAGATAGCATTGGAAAAATCCTTCTAGATATTGGCTTAGGCAAAGACTTTATGAGCAAGAACCCAAAAGCAAATGCAACAAAAACAAAGATAAGGCCAGGCAAAGTGGCTCACGCCTGTAATCCTAACACTTTGGGAGGCCAAGATGGGAGGATCACCTGAGGTCAGGAGTTCAAGACTGGCCTGGCTAACATCGTGAAAGCCTGTCTCTATTAAAAATACAAAATTAGCTGGGTGTGGTGGTGTGCATCTGTAATCCCAGCTACTTGGGAGGATGAGGCAGGAGAATCACTTGAATGCAGGAGATGGAAATTGCAGTGAGCCGAGACCACACCACTGCACTCCAGCCTGGGCAACAGAGTAAGATTCCATCTCCAAAAAACAAACAAGCAAACAGAAACAAAGATAAGTAGCTGGGACTTATTTAAACTAAAAAGCTTTTGCACAGCAAAAGAAACAATCAGCAGAATAAACAGACAACCCACAGAATGGGAGAAAATCTTTGTAATCTGCACATCTGACAAAGAACTAATATTCAGAATTTACAAGGAACTCAAACAAGTCACGAAAAAATAATCCCATCAAAAGTGGGCTAAGAACATAAATTCTCAAAAGAAGATATACAAATGGTCAACAAACAGATGAAAAAAAAAAACCACTCAGTGTCACTAATTATCAAGTAAATGCAAATCAAAACCACTATGTGATATCAGCTTACTCCTGAAAGAATGGCCATAATCAGACAATCAAAACATAATAGATGTTGGCATGGATGTGGTGAAAAGGGAACACTTTTACACTACTGGTGAGAATGTAAACTAGTACAACCACTATGGAAAACAGTGTGGAGATTCCTGAAAGAACTAAAGGTAGAATTACCATTTGGTCCAGAAATTCCACTGCTGGGTATCTACCCAGAGGAAAATAAGTCATTATACAAAAAAAGATACTTGCACACCCATGTTTATAGCAGCACAATTTGCAATTGGAAAAATATGGAACCAACACAAGTGCCCATCAATCAATGAGTAGATAAAGAAACTGTGGTATGTATACCATGGAATACTATTCAACCTTAAAAAGGAATAAAATAATGGCATTGATAGCAACCTGGAAGAAATTGGAGACCATTACTCTAAGTGAAGTAACTCAGGAATGGAAAACCAAACGTCATATGTTCTCACTCATAAGTGGGAGCTAAGCTATGAGAATGCAAAGGCATAAGAATGATACAATGTACTTTGGAAACTCGGGGGAAATAGTGGCAGGGATGTGAGGGATAAAGACTATACATTGGGTAAAGTGTATACTGCTTGGGTTATGGGTGCACCAAAATCTCAGAAATCACCACTAAAAGACTTATCCATGTAATCAAACACCACCTGTTCCCCAGAAACCAATTGAAATAATTAAATATACATTCATGCAAATGTTCATTGCAGTACTATGCACCATATCAAGGTCATGGAAGCAACCTAAATGCCATTCAATGATAGACTAAAGAAAATGTGGTACATATACACCACAGAGAACCATGTAGCCATAAAAAAGAATGAGATCGTGTCTTTTGTGGGAACATGAATGGAGCTAGAAGGTCTTATCCTTAGCAAATTAACACAGGAACAGAAAACTAAATAATGCATATTCTCACTTACAAGTGAGTACTAAATGATAAGAATTTATGAACTCAAAGAGGGAAACAACAGACAGCTTAATAGCTGGGTAATATAATAATATGTACAACAAACCCTTGTGAAACCTGTTTACCTATATAAAAAAAACTTTCACATATATTTCCAAATATAAAATAAAAGTTAATTTTAAAAAATGTGATATATATATAGACACAATGGAATAGTATTTAGCCATAAAAAAAGAATGAAATCCTGTCATTTGCAACAACATGGATGGAACTGGAGGTCTTATGTTAAGTGAAATAAGCCAGGCACAGAAAGACAAGCTTTGCATGTTCTCACTTATTTGTGGGAGCTAAAAATTAAAACATTTGAATTCACAGAGATAAGGAGTAGAACTACGTTACCAGACGCTGGGAAGGGTAGTTGTTGTGGAGGGTGAGGGAAGGTAGGGGGAAGTGGGGATAGCTAACAAGTGTGAAAATATTCTTAGAGAAAATGAATAAGATCTAGTATTTGTCCAACAGTGTGACTACAGTCAACAATAATTTATTATACATTTTAAAATAACTAAGAGTATAATTGGATTCCTTGTAACACAAAGATAAATGCTTGAGGGGATGGGTACTCCATTTATCTTGATGATGTGATTACCACACACCATATGCCTGTATCAAAATATATCTCATGTACCCCTTAAATATATACACCTATTATGAACCCACAAAAACTTAAACATTTTTAAAAATAAAAATAAAAGTATCAACTTCCTTTGAATAAGATGCTCAAGACTTCCTTGCAGAAAACTACAAAACTTAATTGAGATAAATTTAGAGTGGCATAAAGAGAGAGAGATACATTGTATATGAATGCAACTTCCAACATTGCAAAAATATGTTTTCTTCAATCAAAATAACAGGACTTTTTGTGGAACATGACAAGCTGATTCTAAAATTGTAACGAAAATGGCAATGGACCAAAAACCATCAATATACTCTTTAAGAAGAGAAACAAGGTAGGATGCTTTGCTATACCACATATCAAGGCTTATTAGAAAGTAAGTAAGAAAAAATACAACTATACCAACAGAATATAACAGAAAAGAAAAAGACCCTTATTGATATAGAAACTTGATATGCAATACAGTAACCACTAAAGAACAGTGAGGAAAATTCAGTATTTTGAATAAATGATTCTGGGCAGATTGGATATCCATTTGGAAACAGAATAGAATCTTAATTACCTGCCTCCTACTCTACACAAAAGACCATTCCAAGTAGAACTTAGATATAAATATGACAGACAGAAAAATGAACTTTCTTGAGAAAAACAATAGAATATTTTCATCATCTAGGCTTGTCTTAAACAGGAAACAAAAACCAGTTTCTAATTGTGTAGGAAAAGATGAAAAATTTGGATTACAGTTAGATAGATAACTTCTTTTCGTCAAGACATTTTAGGAACATGGGAATTGGAGATGATATTTGCAAAACACACAACTAACAAAGAGGTTGAATCCAAAGTATGTTTTTAAAAAAACTCTTCAAATCAATAGGAAAAAGAACAGGCAACACAACAAAAAAGTGGGCAAAGATTTAAACAGGCATTTCACAGAATAAGATATCTAAATGGCCCGTAAACACACAAAGAAAGGCTCAACCTCATCAGTCATTAAGGAAATACAATTAGTATCACACTGTGAAACCATTATAATGGTTATATTAAGAAGATTGAAAATACCAGATGTTTGCAAGGACATGAAACAACTGAAACTCTAATACTACCGATGAGTATAAATTGGTACAACCACTTTGGAATACTATTTGCCATTGTCCACTGAATTTAAAAATATGCAAAAACCAATGACTCACTACTTCCACTCCTAGATATATACCCAATATAAATGCATACAGCATTTAGCTAAAGGTGTATACAAGAAAGGATGTAGCAATATTACTGGAAATAGGCAAAAATTAGAAACATCTCCAATGTTCATCTACAATAGAATGGATATATGTGATATATTCATGAAATTGAATAGTATACAGCAGTAAAAAGGAATTAATCCAAGCTACACACAACAGAAACAATCATTCTCACAAATATAATGTTGATCAAAAGAAGCCATACACAGAAGAATATATATTACCGGCATTTTATATTGCTGAGGCAGGAGGATCGCTTGAACCCAGGAGGTTGCAGTGAGCTGAGATAGCACCATTGCACTCCAGCCTGGGCAACAAGAGTGAAACTCTGCCTCAGAAAAAAAAAAAGAAAAAGAAAAAGGCACAATGATAGCAAGGAAGGATGATGCCACCATTTTATTTCTTGGTGTGTATCTGCTAAAACTGAAAGGATTTGTGAGTACCTTAGTGGACAAAGGAAAATGAACAAGTAGAAAGGGAAACGGTAAAAAATATAATAGAGAGGTGATAATTATTGGATCAACAACCTCTACACTGTGGCCACCAAACTTTTTCACCCTTTTACATCCCCTCCTGCCCTTTGCCCTACATTTAGCAGAATATGTGGGAAAGGAAGTCAAAATAAGAGAAATAAAAGAAAGCTCATGTGCTCCTTTGTCCATCACCAGTTTCCCACCCAAGAATAGACTGGAGTAAAGAGAAAGGGAAGTTTTGCACCGAATGAGGGATTAACATTCTAAAATAAACTGAGCTCGAGTTTGGAAGGCTTGAAAATGGAATGTTTTCTTATGCCTGAAATTGCCCTAAGAAGCAATGAGATCCATTGGTGGTAAAACAAAAGGGGAAGGTGAGGCCAAGGTTCAACAAAACTTAGACAATTAGGCAAAAGGAATAAGCTTTAGTGATCACATCATAGAATGATGACTATAGTAAATAATAATGCACTACATATTTCAAAATTGCTCAGACAGCAGACTTTAACTGTTTATACCATAAACAAACAGTAAGTATGGGAGGTGGTGAATCTGTTAATTGGTTTGATTTAATCATTTCACAATGTAAACATGGATCAAAATATCACTTTGTATTCCATAATATACAAAATTATTATTTGTCAATTAACGTTTAGAAAAAACTTAAAGACAATAGTGAGAGAGAAATAAAGCTGGTTAACGATTTCCCCCTGTGTTTTCCACCCAGTCTCCCTCCATAACCTTTTCAGGGCTGAAGCTCTCATTTCTCCAGTATCGCGGGTATTGGCAACTGTCTGCTCTTAGCTTTCTCAGGGTTGTCTGAAGCCAAAGACAACCACATTTCTGAGGTCACACCTCCTTTCTGTATCCCATGACTGGCCCACGTAGAACACTGTGAAGGGCCCACCTGACTCCAGAGCTCCCCTTGGAATGAAATGAGGCCTTTTCTGTGACTGCCACTCAGCTTATCCTTTTACCCCAGGGTTTCTCAAAATTAGCACTGCTGACATTTTGAGCTGGATGGTTCTTTGTTGCGGTGGCCACCCTGTATATTACAGGGTATTTAGCAGTGTCCTTACCTCTATCCACTAGATGCCAGTATGTCTCCAGATGTTACTGAATATATCCTGGGGTTCCAAACTCTCCCAGTTGAGGACCATGATGCAATCCTGCCCTTTTGACAGCACCCCCTGAGGTGCTGATCCTAAGAGCATTCCCCAATAAACTTCCTGCATACAAATCACCAGGTCTGTAGCACACCCCAACAGATTCAGTTCACTCAATAAGCAGGTGTTTATTTATTAGTAAATTATACCTGTACTACTGTAATTATATCATTAACACTATAAAGCATAAACAAAAAACAATTTAGGTGAGGTTAAAAAAATAAATGTAATTAGTAGTCCTAGCATTTTCCCCTACTCCTCAAAAGAATGTTTACTAACAACTCCTACGAAGCCTAAACCCTAGCTATATTGGAGACCAGTACCCTGGGAGATGGGAGGCATCAGCAAGAAGAATGTAGATGGAGTGTTCAGTCTTACTATGACTGAGTTAGGGGAAATGAGGAGGAATCATTTTTTTTTTTCACACTCAAGCTTTGTCTGCTTTATTTCACTATAAGTTTAAGTTAAGCAATAAGGCAAAACAGTAACCTGTGTTCATAAAGATCAAGGAGTGCCTCGCCTTCCCAAAAGGGAACAAAAGGGATGTTTCTTCACAAATATGCATGACACTTAGCTCATTATGCTGATAAGCACTTCCAACAAAAGAAGACGTTAGTGGGCGAATCAAATAACAAATCCAAATTAACTTAGCCTAAGTTTCCAAAACTCTAGTTTCAAATGCTAAGGAGAACTAACCTTCCCACGGTGGTGCATACTGACTAGCATTAAAATTTTTGCACCTCATCTAATATAAAAAAGGCAACAAATACAATTCCTAATTCACCAGCTGCAGGTGTTGAAATAAAGATTTTAGGGGTGATATAGTAATGGGCAGCAAGACAGAAAAAGTCTTCAGTGTATATCCAGATAGCACTGATCACTTTAATAAGTATTAGATAAAAGGAACTTGTAGCTAAATAAAGGGCATGTCTTACAGTGTCCACAAATTACCTACTTAAATTCCTATGAAACAAAAAGTAAAACAAAAGTTTAAAAAGTAGCAAGGGCAATGAGAAGTAAATATAAGAAAGACCATGAATCAAAAGTTCAGAGGAAATTGCATTTAATTGCATCATTATTGGTAGGCCAGGCACAGTGGCCCATGCCTATAATCCCAGCATTTTGGAAGGCCAAGACATACAGATCAATTGGGCCCAAAAGTTTGAGACCCGTCTGGGTAACATGGTAAAACCCTGTCTCTACAAAAAATATAAAATTAGATGGGTGTGGCAGTACACGCCTGTAGTCCCAGCTACTCAGGAGGCTGAGGTGGGAGGTTCACCTGAGCATGGGGAGGTAGAGGCTGCGGTGAGCCCTAATTGTGTCACTGCACTCCAGCCTGAGTGATAGAGACTCTGTCTAAAAAAAAAAAAGTGTCATTATTGGATTATAGATAAATTGTTAAACTTCCAGCACATTCTTTTACCTCTAAACTTAAAATTAGGTCATCACACAATTTTATGAGCTTATTAATATAATGCTATACTATTAGAAATAAATAGAAATTTTTAGAGATTCACAAAGAAATTGACAGATAATTATAGTAAGATACTTCATTCCATTGTCAGTCCATTTTAGACAGAGTAGTAAAAATAAATGAGGTACAGGCTTTGAATAATGTAAGTAATAATGTTGAAAACATGCTTTTTTCAATTTACATTTAAGGGCCAAGTTTCTAACCACTCTTGGAGCACTCCTCTGCCTATTCTGAGAGTGAGAGAGTTGCAGGGTAATGATCCACATATCCTCAGAACCAAGTTCCTCAAAGATGGAGCTATCCACCTCTGTGTACTCTAGAAAAGAATGGGACAAGATCTTTCCTCAAACACCACAGTAAATATCTATTTAATATTATGTCAAAAAAAAAAAGAAATAATTTAAGAGAAACTTGATTGGAACATTCTTTTTTGTTTTTTTTTTTGGAGTCAAAAAGTAAAATAAAACAAACGATCAACAACAACGAGACTGATCATCCTACCTAAAACAGAGCCATCATCAAAACCAAATAATATGTGCTCAACTCTATGTCAATAAAATGTAAACCTTAGATGAAACTGATAAACTCTTACAAAAATAAAACCTCCCAATACTGACTTGCCAAAAAATACTTTGTATTGTAAGTGTCAAGTTGACTAAGCATTTAAAAATTTACATTCAAACAATAAGTGAGCTGAAAGAAATTTACAAGGCGAGTTCCACCAAACTTTCAAAACCAGGTTATCCCAATCTTATTAAAACCCTTAAAAAATGAAGAAAGAGGGAACATTCTCCAGCTCAAATTCACATGGAAAAAACCAAAGGACATGGAGGGCCAAAGCTGCAGAAGAAATGCAAAATACAAATGGACATATTAAAAAAGATCCAACTGCACTACTAGCTACAAATTCAAATTAAAATCATAATTAGATGCCAGTTCTACTTCTCAAATTTGCAATAACTTTGTGAGTGTAGTGCATTGAAGACTAGTAAGGAAACAAATTGTTAAAACTTTTATAGAGAGCAACCAGTGAAATCTGGCAAGATGTATCAAAAGCCATTTAAAATGTATATTTTAAATACACTTATTCTACTTATAAGAATGTGTTATTAGCAAATAATCAGAAATACAGGCAGATAGGGATGTCTATTAGAATATGATTAAAAATAATTAAAATTATAATATTCACATGTGGGAGAATGATTAAGTATATCCTAATATATTCATTCAAAAGAGTGATTTGCATCACGTAAGTAACAAAGAATTCAAATAATTCAAAGAATATTTAGCAACCCACAAAAAAGATAATGGCACAATATTATATATGCATAGTGGAATACAAAACTAGAGGTGAAACATAATCCCAACTTTATATGAAAAACACTGAAGATTAAGATTAAAGACATCAAAACATTGATAGAGGTTGATACGGTTTGGCTGTGTCTCCCCTACAAATATCATCTTGAATTGTAATTCCCATAATCCCCATGTGTTGTGGGAGGGACCTGATGGGAGGTAATTTAATCCCAGGTGTGGTTACCCTCATGCTGTCCTCATGATAGTGAGTGAGTTCTCACGAGATCTGATGATTTTATAAGGGGCTTTTCCCCCTTTTGCTCAGCACTTCTTGCTGCTGCCATGTGAAGAAGGATGTGTTTGCTTTCCCTTCCACCATGATTGTTAAGTTTCCTGAGGCCTCTCCATCCCTGAGAAACCATGAGTCAAGTAAACCTCTTTCCTTTATAAATTACCCAGTCTTGGGTATGTCTTTATTAGCAGTGTGAGAATGGACTAATACAGAGTGACATAATTTTTATGTAGCTGAGAACATATGTGATTTTTTTATTCCTTTGTTTTCCCCAAGTTTTCTGTGAGTATATATCACTTTTTATAACCAAAAGAAAAAAAAAAAGTATTTTTAAGGATCTGATGAACTTATCTATGGTGTAGGGGTTATAACTAGGGTAGAGGTTAAATAGAATGAATGGAAAAACTAACATCACTTTAGGAAACATTGCAAGATAATTAAGAAGAATAAGTAAAAACCACAAACTATTTGGAGCTGAATATGCATAGATTCTTTTTTCTTAAATAGGGTCTTACTCTGTTGCCCAGGCTGGAGTACATTGAGGTGATCATGGCCCACTGCAGCCTTGACCTCCTCAGACTCAAGCAAGCCTCCCAGCTCAGCCTTCCCAGCAGCTGGGACCATAGGCATGCACTACCACACCTGGCTAATTTTGCACTTTATTTTCTTTTCAGAGACAGGGTTTTGCCATGTTGCCGAGGCTGGTCTTGAACTCCTGGGCTCAAGTGATTCACCTGCCTCAGCCTCCCAAAGTGCTGGGATTACAGGCGTGAGCTACCACACTGAGCCTAAACATAGATTTCAGTCTTGATTTAACTACCTATTAAATATATCATATTTGGAGCTTTCTTATCTACAGGTGAAATACCCTTCCTTGCATGACCCTTGTCTGAAACTGATGAGCTTGCATGCTTAATGGGCCTGGCACAATGTCTAACATAGAGTAGATTTTCCATAAAAGTTTCACCATGTTCCATTACTAATACCTAGATCTTATCTTTTGATTGCTCACCTTTAATCTTTTGCCTAAGATCAAGTTAATGTTGCCAGTATTTCCACTGAGATCAATTAAAACTTGATTCCATAAAGCCTTATCCATGTAAGGCGAGTTTAAAATGACTTTTGGTTCAGCTAAATTCAAAAATACATCTTCTTTCATAATAAAGACAGGAAATTATTTATTCAAAGAGGACTGAACAAAAATGTTACCTGAATTGACAATTATTTGACTAATCTTACAGATCATTTCATTTAGAAGTAAACCAGTTGTACATGGAGATGACTAAAGTGAGTCAATTTATTAATTAGATGAACTCTAGTTACCCATTTTCTTCCCTATCAGGAATTTGTAAAGGACAAAAATGTCCATGTTGCTGTGAAAGGCAAAATTAGAACACTTCTCATTGAACTGTTACATAAACTGTTCTTGTATGTTCTAATTTTATTTAAAATTAGAAATCGCTTCAGAGGTATAAATAGAGTCAATAAATAGTGATATGTAATCAATATTTGATGTTGATAATTTTTTATGGATTTTACTGTGTTGATAGCAAAGAACTTAAGTTCTTTAAAGGAACACTAGGCACCATGTTTCCAAAATATCTGGCTTGTTTAAATATACACAAAACAGAACTATACATTCATACATAAATAACCTAGATTAAGAGAACAGTTTGTACAATGACTTTATACTGGCAAAAATTTTTATCATCTCAAGCAAACATTCTTGTCATAAGTCCTTGAATAAACAAAGAAAATATGTCAGTGTAAGGAAAATGAATTTTGCTTTTTTGGGCATAACATTTTATTTCTCTCCAACACAAAGCTGAAAAATTGAGCAGTGATGCCTGTCAGCTTATTCTTTTCAGCTGAATGGAATGGAAAATCACACAAAATTGAACACAGAAACTGCTTTGACCTTCTCAATTGCTTGGAAATGGAAGTGTTTACTCAAGCATTTACATGGTGGCCCTGGCTCATGGTGTCCTTGATTAATATAAACTGTTTTTCTAGAGGCATAAGATAAGCAGCTCAAGGCATATGCTTTTTTCACCTCGTCTCTGCTAAACTTCCCCATCTAGCACAACTTAGAGGCCCTGAAAAAAAAAATCCTTTGTCTTTTCTCACCTGGACTCCAGTAACAGGAACCCAGCAGTTCTGCAGGCTTGCACTCCTGTCATTTTATGATCTATTCTCCACAGAGCACCAGAGCCATCTTTATAAAATGCAAATCAAATCCTCTTCTTTCCTTAGTTAAAACACTCAAATGGCAGCCAGTCGTAATTAGAATAAAATCTGAACCTCTTCCACATCTGACTTCATCTTATTCTACTAACCCCTTCCTCACTGGGCTGTAACCACGCTCTCCATTTTACTGTTGCTGAATCACACCAAGTTCATCCCCACTGCAAGACTTTGGCCTTGATGTTCCCTCCACCAGGAATGCCTTGCTCCTAGACTGTGCCACATCTGCCTTCTTTTTCTGCATGCAGGTCTTGGCTCAAATATCATCTTTTCAGAGAGATCTTCTAACTTTCTAACCCAAAGTTGAACACCCCTGCTCCTTCATTACCTTCTGTAGGCCTGTCATTGTTGTTCCCATACCACTTATTACTAGCTGGCATTATTTTCTTCATTTATTGTTTTCTACTCTTCACTAAAATTTAATTGCCATGAAGGCAAATAACTTGGTGATTGTACTGCAGTATTCTTAACATCTAGGATAGTGATTAACACATAGTGTTTAGTTGGTAAATATTTTTCATATGAACTTTCATCTGTGCATCTAATCAACTGAAGTTTTTTTTTTATTTACAAGCAGCAGAAACTCCAGTGAATTGGAGCAGAAAAGTACCTACTGAAAATATGTTTAATTTTATGTGTCAACTTGATTGGGTTACTGGGTACCCAGATATTGGGTCAAACATTATTCTGAGTGTTTCTATAATGGTAGTTTTAGATGAGGTTAACATTTAAATTGGTAGACTGAGTAAAACAGATTGCCTCGATTTCAGTGGCAATCGCTCAGTTGGTTGAAGAAAGGTCTAAATAGAATGAAAAGGCTGACCTCCCTGGAGTAAGAGAAAATTCTGCTTTCCTAACTGCATTTGAACTAGATATTAGCTTTTTTTCTTTTCTGAAACTTGAACAGAAGCATTGGTTCTTCCTGGGTCCCCCGCCTGCCAGGCTTCCGATAGGAACTGCACCATGGGACCTTTCAGGTCTCCAGCTTATCGACTCATCTGCAGGTCTTGAGACTTTCCAGACTCCACAGTCATGTGAGCCAATGCCCTCTACTAAATACTACATCATTTTACATATACATGTTCTATTGGTTGTTTCTCTGGAGAATCCTAACTAAAACAAAAGGATATCAAGTGGCTTACAGAATAGCTAGAATAACTGGAGAAAGAGCCTTGGAAAATGCGGAGGAACAAAGCCCTTAGAAGGCCAGAACCACAACTGAAATAACACTAAGGAAAAGTCTGGCTAGAACAATGCTGCCTTTAGCCCTCCTGGTCGTGGCCACTGGACACCCCACTGCTATTGCCACTGCCACAGCTGCTGCTGTCTGCTGGTGCTCCTCACCACCAGGCTGAACTCTCACAATCCTTGCTTCTTTATTTCCTTTTCTCTATGCTTAAGTTTCCCTGCAGCAACAGTCTTGGCCACATGTCCTCAACCCTACTTGAGGTTAAATAATTTAAAAAAAAAAAAAAAAAAAACCAGCATCTGGCCTTTGAGGTTTTCGTAATAAAAAATAGGTCTTGTCACCATAAAATCATAAAATGTGAAAAGCACATAATTGATTTTTATTTTTTTTCCATTAGCTATGACCTAGAAATACATTGATCTTGCTATGCTTGTCACTGATCTTTTCATTTATTCAACAATCATATATTAAATATCTTCTAATTTCCTCTATGAAATTTGCTGAGTTAATAAATAGTTACAGAAACATGAACACAATCTCATGATTGGTTAAAATTAGCCCCATCAAATATGAGGAGTTCAATAAAATCCTAACGATCTTTATAAAATCCTATAGATGCCTAGGTATCTATAGGCAGCTTTGAAAGGCTGATAAAAAGACTTACCTCCACTGCAAGATCAAGAATTTGTAATCATGTAGATCTCCTGTATGAATTCCTCTTCACAGCAGAGATAGATTTGGACCCTAGACCCAGATGTTGCATTTCCTTACTAAACAACTATGGGCAGATCTCTAAGCCTCGGTTCCTTTACCTGTAAAATGAGAATAATAACAAAATTATTATTATTAATAGATCCTTCCATTACTTCCTCACCAAGTTTTTCTGAGGATCATATAGTTTAATACACGAGTAGGTCTCAAATGAAAGGTATGCAAAATACATGTAAAATATCAATAGTATTGTTATGTAAGTAGTAAGACCCTATTGCAATTGAAAGCCACATCCATCCTAATCACAAGACCTACTCTCTTAGTTTTGTGATGCTGTAACAAAAATACTTGAGACTGGCTAATTTGTGAAAAACAGGCATTTATTTTCTCACAGTACAGGAGGCTAGGAAGTCCAAGATCAAGGTGTTGACAGATTTGGTCATCTGGTGAGCTCTGCTCTGTTTCCAAGATGGCACCTTCAAGGGGAGAAATGTGTTGTCCTTACATGGTGGAAGGCTGAAGGGTAAGGGCGCCAAAGCATTAATGAAGCCTCTTTTATTAGCGCCTTCACCCGGTTCACAAGAGAAGCAATGCTCGTTGACCTAATCACCTCTTAAAGGTCCCTTAACACCATTACATTGCCCATTATGGTTTAACACCCGTATTTTGGAGGGGACACATCCAGACCACAGCTGCTACTATTTATTTATCTCTTGCTCAGTTCTCTAAACATGCATTGCTCCTCATTCTCTCATTCTGCCTTCTTCTGCCAAGCATCTCTCAGTTTCTGGACCCTCTCTTTTCCTCTTGGCTGACTGCTTCACATTGAAAAGACTTCAGCTAAAAACTAGTTGATCTCCCTCCATGGTGGAAGAAGGATTTATTTAATTGATGACTTTGAGGTAGGAAGGTGACCGTGTTTAGACTGACAAATACTAATAATTCATTTTTGCCCTATATATCATGTTGGCAATTTTTTCCTGTTACTTGACCAATCTTCCATAGGAAAATAAAATTCTCATTATAACGTATTACCTATAAGCATTATCTTAATCATTGTAAAATCTCAGGTCCTGGAGATTTGATTAGTTTATGTGCTGTGACTGGCCATTTAACACACAGAGTATTTTACATAAATTAATTCTAGGCAAATTTCTCTTTATGATATTTTAGCAGCTCAACCTTTATTCATAACCAAAGAATTATAGATTTTACACTTGTGAACACTTGAAAATATGTATTCATTTTAACTTGCTAACATGGCAAAACATGGAGAATGTGATATATAAAGAATAAACATAAGCCATGGGGCTTTCAACACAATAGAAGCACAGTGGGTAGATTTCTTTTTAAAGGATCAGCTCAGCACGGAATAGAAAAAGAGAAAACAAATGTCTCTGCCCTGATAAAAGAAGCCTTGCCTTTGTGTGCTGTTTCCTGGCAGATGAAAAGGCAGAGAAGCTCCAGCTTGTATTGCTCTCCTAGGATTTGAAAGAACAAAAGAAAAGTAAACACTTCTCTGCTTCTAAGAATGACATTTAGGTGAAAACAGTCTATCTTTTCTTTTTGTTTCTCCTCCTTCCTTTATTTTTAAACAAAAAGGACTAATGATAAGGTGAAAATCTTTTGAAATTATTCTTAATTTGTGTTAAAAGTTTACTAGTTTTTCGAAAATTGTAGCAGAGCTTATTTTGTTTTCCTCTTGCAAATTGTCTAAGGCGATATTCAGTTGTTAATTCTTGAGCAACTTTTGATTCTTTTGTGGTGCAATGAAAATTGAAGACCACCAATTTATTCAAATGATATATTATTCCAGGCACTATAAAGAGTACCCTTGGTTAATGCTGATTGTAAATGATTTTCTTATGCAAACTAACTCCTGTCAGAGCCTCTTTCCTAGGACTTCAACTCATCTTACATGCTATTATGATCTGAATGTTTGTGATTTCCACCCCCCAAATTTTTATGTTGAAATTCTAACCCACAAGTGATGAGATTCACAGGTAGAACCTTTGTGAGCTGATTAGATCATGGAACACTCATGGACAAAATTAGCGCCCTTATAAAAAAGGCCCAAGAGAGATCCCTGGTACTTTCTACCCTGTGAGGACACAGTGAGAAGGTGCCATCTATAAACCAGAAGTGGGGCCTCACCAGACACCAAATCTGCCCATGCCTTCACGTTCTTATTAATGTGACATGATAACATTTTTATTAAGCCTTAGCACATTAATACAGGTCTCCATTGCTAAAATCCTTTATTTATGTATCTTTCTGATATTGGGGGTCAGATACTGAGGTGAATCATCTAAAGAAAAGAGAATCTTCTTTGACAGTTTTTGCCAAGTAGATCAACAAATGCCTTTTCCATTAAAAATACCATAAAGGCTAAACAGGATGCTGTTAACCCCTCGTGTCCCATTCTTATGGATTTTCTGTAAATCCCCTGGGAATTCCTTTTCAGTATCTTTCTAGGGCTCTTTTCTCTCTTTTCTTGTGGGAATTGCCAGCCTTCCGTCTTTGGTTCTCTCTTTAACACTCTAGACTGTGGCTCACAAACCCAAGTGTTATAACAGAGATCCAGAGATAACATGAATAAATGAAGCAGGTGGTAAGAAAGAAAAATTACGTGGCTCTCTTACTCTTCAGTTTTTCCATCTTCGATATAATAAAGGAATACCTTTTCTCTTAGAAAAACAAAACCACCATCACAACAGAAAACAAACACAAGCACAGCCTTAAATGGCAGCCGGTATTCAATGTCAGAGAGATAAGGAGTGGTTGTCTATGGAAAGCAGGAAGCAGTTGCTTCTCAGCTTCAGCCAATGTCAGCCAATAGGTAATATCACCATTAGCAATTTTTTTTCTATTTCTCAAGAGAATCTGAAATTCAGGCTTTCATCTGAAATCTCTGGTATTTAAAAATTTGCTTGAGGATAACATATCTATATGCCAGAAATAGCATGTCAAAGAGAACACATTTCCACACCAGAAATGGTGAATGGATTGCCAGTTCGAGGCTTCTTTACTGCAGATTACTAAAGGCAGTGCTTTTCAAGCTGCAGAGAATGACCTACTGATGGCTCATGTAATCAGTCTCATGGGTTGCAAGCAGCATTTTTAAATGAAATAGATTTTGCCTAGAAGAACATGGCACTGAAAACAGCTGAATTTATTATGTTTAATAAGGGTAGTTAGTATAAAAGGAGACTACACTTGTGTGCGTGCGTGCGTGCGTGTGTGTGTGTGTGTGTGTGTAGTGGGTCTCTACAAACAAAAAAATTCTACTCCTGACTGTAGTCACTTCCTCGGTAACATTATTTTACCCACTTAGTGCCAAATGCCATTTAAATGCCAATGGTTTTAAAAAGCGCATCTATAGGCCAGATCTTTGTCTTGAATTCAGACCCATATTTGCAATTATCTACTAGATATTACCACTTGGATGTTCCACAGATCCCTCAAATGCAGTAATAGAATGATTAAAATAACGGGCTTTGTAGTCAGACAGATTTGAATTTGAATTGTGGGATTTCTCCGCCTGTTTTTTCATTCTTAAAGTCAGAATCATTAAAACCTAAAAACAGTGCCATAAGAATTCGTCCTTAAAACAAAAATAAACAAATATTGCCTGAGCACCCACCACGTTCCAGGCACTGTTCTAGGCACTAAGACTGATGAGAAAATGCAGCCCTTCCACACAAGACAATGCTGCTTTTCAGCAGTTTGAGAAAAAAGTTGAAATCAACAAAACATTCCCTTCATGTTTTACTGCATACAGACAGTAATCCTTTTAAAATGTATTCCATCAGCACCCCTTTCAAACAGCATCTTTGAAGTTTACTAAGTTATGACCACAGAATGACCTTCTTCCTGCTGAGTGTGAGTAAGCCTTCTCTTGTCTCCTGAGTGTCATGAGCTCTCCCTGCCCCAGCTAACCACCAGGAAATTCCCAGAGAGGTCTTGGTTGTACTTGGGTACTAAATAGAACCTCTAACATTATTGAGTGAAGGGACTTGTGTGTAGCGTTCCCAGGTTCTAGTGAATAAGATGAAGTCCTTGGCGCTTGTGGAGTTTGCTGACAGTGACCACATAAACAGATACATGATAGCATAGTTTCAGCTGATATCGTATTGTTGTAAGTGTTGTTACAATGATGAGGATGACGATGATGATAAAGTAAAACCCTAAACACATTATTTCCCCACTCTTTCTTCTTACACCTACCTCCTTCTCCTCCTGTATTTCTAGCTGGATGAATCACATCACCTTTCACACTGTCACCCAAGCCAAAGGCAACTATCTATCTAGTCTATAGACTCTATTATTTCTGAAATCCATCTACTTTTCACTCTTACTATCATTGTGCTATGCCAGATTCTTACCGTCACTTGCCCAAGATTCTTTGGCAACCTCCTGAATGGCCTTTCTGCTTCCAGATCCATCCCCTCTTAATACATCATTCATATTGAAATCAGACTCCTTCTAAAATGGATCAAGTCACATCTCTTCATTTTCTAACCCTTCAAGGACTTTCCATTGTCGTCTGTAAAAAGTCGAAGCTCCTGGTGGATTTACCAGAGATCTTAGCCCTGTTCAACTCTCAAACATCATCTGTTCTCAAATTCTGTCTTTTTGTTAATTAGAATGACTTGCATAAATTTTTAAGCTTCTCTCTTACTTCTGGGCTTTTATCTAGATCACTCTTTCCGCTGGAAATCTTTTTGTTCTCCCTGCTTTTCTTACTTCCAACATTCCCCAAAATAAAAATGTGAAATTGTTTATTTTCTTCACATTCTCCTCTTAAGAAAGGAAATATGTCTTTATTGGCATATTCCCATTAAATGTTAAATGCCTAGGTCCCTGGATTTGTTTCCTAATACTGCTGTAACAAATTGTCACAAACACAATGGCTTAGAACAATATAAATGTACCATCTTATGTTCTGCAAGCCAGAAGTCTGACAGGTCTTATCAGGTTAAAATCAAGGTATTGGCTAAAATCAAGGCATCAGCTAAAATCAAGACACCAGCAGGACTGCAATGTTGCACTCCCTTCTGTAGGGTCTAGGTAGGATCTATTTCCTCGCCTTTTCAGCTACTAGAGACCATGCACATTCCTTGACTTGCAGCTGCCTTCTTTCTATTTTCAGAACTAGAATAAGCCAGAGAAGTCCTTCCTTTGTGGAATCACTCTGACCTCCTCCTTGCCTCTCTCTTCCATTTTAAGGTCCCTTATAATTACATATCATCTGGGTAATCCGGAACAATCTTATTTTAAGATTGTCTGATTAGCAACCTTAATTCTATTTGCTACCTTAATTCCCCTTTGCCATGTAAGGTAATATATTTATCGATTTCTGGGA
This sequence comes from Sapajus apella, assembly GCF_009761245.1. Classification (NCBI taxonomy): domain Eukaryota; kingdom Metazoa; phylum Chordata; class Mammalia; order Primates; family Cebidae; genus Sapajus; species Sapajus apella. The sequence continues at coordinate 34,754,754 of NW_022436942.1, forward strand.
TTAGGACATGGACATCTTTGGGAGGCCACTATTCAGGCTACCACAGCTCCCATTAATGGCTCATAAATTGATATGCATATAAGGTGTCCAGTGGATCATTACAGGGGCTGCTGTGGTGGACGGCTGTGGTTCTTGCCTGCCCATCATTTATTTTCTTTCTTATGGCAATGACACCTTCATATTTCCAGAGGAGCTCCTTCTCCCCCAACTTCACACAGTCTTAGTGGGTGTATGAGTTAAGGTAATGCTAGTTGCTGTAATATATAGTACCCAAAATTTCAGTTGCCTCAAAAACATTTTTTTAAATGATTTCCTGCTCACATAAAGGTCCAATGAGTATTTCTGGTGTGGCTCTTCTCCTTCAAGTAGTTCAGAGGACTCAAAGACCCTGGTTCCTTCCATTTTGTAACTTCTCCATCACGAAACACAATTAGCAATGTCATCTGGGAATCATCTTCAATTTATTCTTCTTGAAACAGAAAAGAATATGAACATGTAGGGAAGATTTCTATAGGGCACATCAGGAACTGGCATATATCATTTCTGCTCTATTCTAAGGACAGGATGTGAGTCTCATGACTATACCTAATGAGAAATAGAGATTAGTAATGTGGTCTGACCATGCTCACAAATACAGGAAATGGACAAGAAGCCCATCTAGCTGTTTCTGCTACAGTGAGACTGATAAAACGATAGCACCCAGGACTGCCCTGGCCAAGGGTCGCAGTTTTCACCTAAATTAAGTCAATCAGAATACAAACTTGAAAAAGACAGTCGGTTAAAATTGTGTTTAATTACAGAAACAAAAAACCACCACAACTCAGCAGCTTAATTGAGTAACGGATTTTAGGTCCAAAATAATAATTTTGGGGACAGTAGGCCAGGACAGGTGTACAGCCCATTGATGTTACCAGAGAGGCATATCCCTTCTATTTTCCTGCACCTCCATCTTTACTATGTGCTTACAGTTCTCATGGTCATAGGGTGGTCATTCAGCTCGAGGCATCGCTTTTACCTTCTAGATAAAAAGAAGTTAGAAAGTGTAGGTTGGGAAAATTCTGCCAAAGGCTGTAATTGTGTCCCATAGACACCTCTAACCAGGAGACTAGGAAATTAAATGTTTTTATTTCCTAACTTCCAATAGTGAAAGAAGAAAGAAGGAATCAGAATGGGCACTGATTGAACACCTGTTTGCACAACTGGAATGTCTGGAACCAGTTCATCCCCAGTGCATCTTTAACACTTAAGATAATTGGTATCCCTGCGTCTAGACGCCCTGCACTGCTTTGTTTACTTCTGTTACTTCAGTCTGGCTCTTTTTGTTTTTTTTTTTTTTTGAGACAGAGTCTCACTCTGTCACCCAGGCTGGAGTGCAGTGGCACAATCTTGACACACTGCAACCTCTGCCCCACAGGTTCAAGCGATTCTCCTGCCTCAGCCTCCAGAGTAGCTGGGATTACAGGCATGTGCCACCATAACTGGTTAACTTTTGTATTTTTAGTTGAGATGGGGTTTTGCTATACTGGCCAGGCTGGTGTCAAACTCCTGACTTCAAGTGATCAACTGGCCTTGGCCTCCCAGAGTGCTGGGATTACAGGCGTGAGCCACAGCGCCCAGCCCAGGCTGGCTCTTAAAGCTTTTCTTTTACTTCTCTGAGCCATTCAATCTTTCTGATAAGTTCAATTTATTTAGTAAAAAGTTAATTTCTGTTGCTTACCACCAACAAATCCTAATTGATGTTACCTTATAAACGATCCTGGATTTTTAAAGGCTCAGGAAATACCAAGTTTATGAATACTTCTTTTTTTATAGTTCAGGACTCACTGACACTTAGCCCTGTCAATGGAATGTCCCTCTAAAAATTTGGAATCGAAAATTTAAAAGAATGTTGGCAATCGTTAAAGTATCCAAAAAAAAAAAAAATGTTCTTTGGGAACAGGAAATATTCATCCAACGATACATTTAGGTAAAATAAGTTTCTCTCTCCATTCCAGAGATATACCCGTATTTTTATGAATTAGCTAGTGACTGGAGCTGGTTCAAAGATGGTGCAAACGCTGTGGTTTACTAGCACTTTGTTAAATGAAACTGATCACTTGTAAAATATAGTAATTGTATTAAACAACTGTCATTAACCCTAAGATCCCATTGATGATATCTCTCACACAGCTCCACAGGGAAAGCACTAAAAGTACACACGTGCACACACATACGTACACATACGCTAGCTAAAATGTTTCCCAAGTATAAAATAAGACAGAAGAAAACATAGTAGAATAGTAGAGATTCTCAGTAGAAACTACATTTGGAAAAATAATGATAAATGATGTCATAATAAAAATGATATCTTTAACACAGCTACTAACATTACTTTACATGAATAATGACAACTTGTAGATAAATTTTAGAATCATAGAATCTGCAACCTCATTTTAGAGATGAGAAAGCTGAAAGCCAAATGAATACCCACCGTGCCACACGGCCGCTCAGCAAGCTAGCAGGAGCACCAGGATGCAAAGCTCGGTTAAGGAGAGTGTGAGTTTACTGGTATGAGGAAACACTAGAGCTGAGCAAAGGATCATTGAAAAATCACTGTTTGCTTTATACTGAGGCCAATCTGCAAAGCATTTTATCATTTATTAAACAATTTTAGCACTGAATCACAGACTGTTTCAAGCACAAAATATTTAATAATGATTGTGTCGTGAGAGTGTGTGTGTGTGTGTGTGTGTTTAAAGACAAGATTATTTATCATTAGGAATAAGTCATTTTCCATAAAAAGGAAGCTTGGGCATATGATACTCATTAAAATTGTTACCATGGTAGACATAAAATAAAAACAGCAAAATACAATCAGTTTGAAAGCATAGGAAAGAAAATATGGTATTTTTTGCCTAGTCAATGTTTGTTTATAAAATACTCTGCAGGCATTCATACATTTTCCCCTGGCGTTTAGAATGTAATTAGTCATACAACATAAACTTAAAGAAAAAAAAATGGCAAGAGTAGTAAAAATGCAGCTTGTTTAGAATTTTGAAAAATAAGTAGAAAAGAGTTTCACACAATTATTTAGCATGAACAATTAGCTTGTTGTTAACAGTCAAGAATAACCAAAAAAGTCAAATGCTTTAATGGGAAGAACATTTCAAGAAAAACTATAGTCAACTAAGATTTTCTAATATCTCAAACTCAAGAGCAAGAGCATCTATCTGAAAATCAAGTAATAATGATTTACTTATATCTCTTAATGGCTTTGTTGCAATTGAGGGAAAGAAGGTAATATTAAATGAGGCGGTAGCTAGATCATATTTAAGAATGCATCTAATTCAGGCATAATTATTTTCACGTTGGTTTTATGAAAACACAGATACATTATAACTAATCCTGTTCCAGAAAATGTAAATAAGATAATAATAGAGAAGGAATAGACATCAAATGCTTCTTTAATAAACCACAGCCATTTTCTCTAAGCAGGGAAAATGCTTTAATTGAATTTCATCTTATTAGAAAGACATTATTTCCTCCAGAGTCATAAAGTATATACAAGGCATATTAGGAGTTGTACTAGTTGGGGCTATTTTATAAGCACCACAATCTACTGTGGTATTACTGTAGCTAGTATAGATAGAAAATGAATTTATTGAAAGATATTAGACAGCTCAGAGAATTGTTAGGTGGGCTGAGGAATAGTCTCAAGATTACTCCCCCCGGAACCATTCCTCAGAACCACACCAAAGAACTAACTGGTCTGAGCAGGAAGTTACCATGGCCACCACCACCCCCACAACAGCAAAAGGAATGAATCATTCTTAATCTGTTTCTTCCCACAGTTCACCTCCACGGTTAAGACCCACTTCTGCCTCTAACTAACAAAACCATAGTTACACATCTGCAGCTTAGCCACAAGGGAGTCTGAGAATGCAGATTTTTTTTTTTCTTTTCAAACTACCCTTGGAAAACGGAGCTCACAATGTGAAGATGTATCAAATGAATAGAGGGTGTTCAAAGCATGTGGAAAATTTGGTAGGCAAAATTTAAGATCTTCCACGATCTCCACTCCCCGACGTTATACCCAAGATTAGTTATATGGCAAAAGGGATTTTGTAGATGTAATTAATGGCCCTAAACAGTTTACTTTGAGTTAATCAAAAGGGTGATTATCCTTGGTGGGCTTGACCTAACCAGATGAACCTTTAAACAGGAATGTGCCCTTTCTGAGAGGAGATTTGAAGCATAAGAGAATTTTCCTGCTGGTCTTAAAGACACAACATCCACACATTCGACAGCTGCAGGGAAACAAATTCTGCCAATGACCCCATGAGCTTGGAAAAGGGTCCTAAGCCTCAGATAAGACCCCAGCCCCAGGTGACACCTTAATTTTAGCCTTACAGGACCCTGAACAGCAAACCTAGTTACATTCTGCCCAGAATTCCAACCAACAAAACTGTAAGATAATAAGCTAAGTTTTAAGCCACTAAGCTGCTGATAATGTGTTATGCAGCAATATAACATTAATCCAGGCATCTACCAATGACAGGCATCTCCAAGAAATGTCATATGTCAATGTTAGATAATAAATTCCATAATTTTTTATTTTATTCTTGGATAATAAAATCCGTAATCTTGTTAAGCATTTCCAAAAGGCAAAATAATTATAGTAAAGGTAATTTATATTTTCACTTAAAACCATTGTTAACTTCTGTTCAGGTACTGTTCAGTGGTTACTCTCTGGTATAAACTAAGATTTTAAAATGAAAATAAAAACAGTTATTTAACAAAACTTTTGTACTACAATGTACTATCTAAGTGTGCGTGTGCACATGTGTGTGTGTGTGTGTGTGTGTGTGTGTGTGTGTGTGTGTGTATTTCCAATACCTTATTACTATGGTAAAAATTAAAATGTAAGTTTGATATTATAATACCCACAATAAAAATATCTATCAGGAAGGAAGTCTAGAAGAAGAAGAAGAAGAAGAAGGAAAATCAGCAAGTTAATAAGGAGTCAAACCACCTTTCTAATTGAGGAACAATTTATCACATGGTTTCATGCAGCTTGCATTCTGACTAATTGATCAAAATCTTATCCACCACGAGGGTAACAATTGGAATATTTCTGGAATAGAAATAAACATGCTCTTTCTCACCTCCCATAGCAGTTTCTTTAATGACATCTAAGAAAACAGGCACATGGATCTAAAAATAATAATTTCAGTCCATTTTTAAAAATTAGTTGAAATTACTTAGGTAATGCTGTCTCATTTTAGAAAAAAAAAAATAAGTACATGGTTTTGATATCAAATTGCTTTAAAGCCCAAGACAAAACAAAGTAAAAATAATATGAACAAGTCTTGAAAGAAGTTATAGGAAATCTACGGAAAAATCTATATGTCCCTGCTCAACTTTGAAGCTTGAATGTCCTATCAACCTGACATTGAATGACTTCTTCTGAGAACAGAATAATAATTTGTGACCATTATTTTTAGGCAAGTCATGCTAAAGATCACTGCATCTTGAGATGTAAGAATTTCTGTATATTTACTCTCAGGAGACTATATAACTCCACCGTCCAAGATTAGCAAGTAATTGCCGCTAGTGACATGTGGCTACTGAGCCCTTGAAGGTTGGCTAGTTCAAACTGAGACTGGCTGTAAGAATTCAATTCACAACAGATTTTGAATGTTTAGTTTGGAGGGGAAAAACTCATTAATAAGTTTTATATTGATTATATGCTGAAATGATATAATTTATCTTATTTTTACGTGGTAGTTAAATAAAATAACAACATAATTCATCTGTTTTCTAACTTTAAAAAAAATATGGCACCATGAAAATTTTAAATTTTACATATTACACGTCTATTGGATAACACTGTTCTGTAATATATGAAAATTCCACACTTTTGTTTCAGAGATTTCATCATCACTTATGGAATCATGTCTTACTAAGCTATTTAAAGTATATCCCTTTGGCCTGGCTCAGTGGTTCATGCCTGTAATCCCAACACTTTGGGAGGTAGAGGTAGGTGGATCGCTTGAGATAAGGAGTTCAGCCTGGCCAACATGGAGAAACCCTGTCTCTACTAAAAGTAGAAATACAAAATTTAGGCTGGGCGTGGTGGCAAGTGTCTGTAATCCCAGCTGCTTGAGAGGCTAACGCAGGAGAATCGCTTGAACCCAGGAAGCAGAGGCTGCAGTGAGCAGAGACTTCACCACTGCACTCCAGCCTGGGTGACAAAGCAAGACTCTGTCTCAAAAAACTAAAAATAAAAAATAAAGTGTATCCCTTTGTTGAAGCGTCTAAGACTTTGCCCTTGTCTACACATGGGCTAATATAATTATTCCTGCAGGGGATCTGGTAGTTTTTATTATCGGCCACAACATTTGCGCTCAGAGCTCTGGGATGGAGTGGAAAGGGCAAGGACCCTCCCTCCAGGGGCTATAGTAGATGCCCAGATATTCCTGCAGAGACTAAACTGAAAACTATGGCAGTCCTTTTAGTTTATGTGCCCCAACATGAATCAAAATACCACCTCAGGGCCCAGTATGGTTTCAACACGTAGTTTTCCATGTTCAGATACAAAACTGATAACAATGATATAAGAATTATTTTTAATAGGGAATTTAATGTTCAACCATTTGATTTGTTTCTCTCTTTGGTATCCAGACATTTTCATTTCATGGCATTTAATACAATCGACTTTGGGTCAGGCCCAAAGAAGAAAGGTATTCATAATTTGGGGGAAATTCTCAAATACAGGGACACAGAGTTTGAAATTAAAGACCCAGAGAGGGTTGACACCAGGCATGGGCACAAAATCAAGAAACAGTGGCAGATAATAGTTTAAACATACCAGTGTCTACTTTATACGAGAATTTTTATTACAAATAATGGGAAAGCCCAAGCAGGCTGTCATGAGATTACAGTCTCTTCCTGCTGCTCTTGTGGAATTTTCTTCCCAAAGAGGCATAAAACGCCTTCCTCTACAATAATGTAGATAATCCCACAGGCTAGAATGTCCATTTGCCATTTCTCGCCTCTGTGCAAGATTTCCTAGTTTTCTTGATCCCAATGGTAACCTGGTCAAGGCCTTTTGTAGAATCGAAAGGAGCGTCAAAGAGAAGAAGCTGAAAAGGGAGAGAGGGCTACTGCTGAAAAAGAAACACTTGGGCTGTCACTATTGAAATTCATTTTTCTGTTTCTTCTTTGTGTGAAAAAAGCAGGAAGACTGAGAAAAGAAGATATTTTCACGGCTTATGTAATAAAATAGTTAATTTCCCAATCAGGCTCTCCTGCCTCTCAACCCATCAGAAATGTGCCTTTCAGGTGTTTACCCAGAGGAAAAATGAAAGGAAAAAGACAGAGAGAGAACCAAATTATGACTAAATCTTACTTCAGTTTTTGATAGTTTGATTTAGTTCTTTTAATGTAGCATTTTATTTTTACTCTGCTTTTTTAAAAGACCTTTAACAGAACAACAGGTTACTATCTCAAATTTTTAATGCCGATTGAAAACATAGCTGTTTAGAACAAAAAGTCATGCATAACTGAAATGAACATTTGTTATACTTGACATTCTGCCTCGACTTTCACCTTTTGTCAACAATATTCTAATTTCCCTTTGGGTAAGCCACCCCTCATCCATTCTCAGTCTCTGTGTTTTAGATGGGACTAACCACACCCCAAACTCCCAGAACTGGGCATATAATCGAATAGTGTCAGCCTTGCTGCTTCAGAGACATGCATGTTCAGAGCCAATAAGAGTGAAAATTGAGATTATTTTCCTAATTGTTGGGAAACTGTATTTTCTATCAGAGTTGTTGAGAAAGTTAGACGAATGTCTAAAACCATTTCTACCTTTTAGAGATGAACCCACCTGAGAATGAGGCAAACTGGTCTAAGACATCAAGCAATGACGGCCACCTGAGGCACCGAACTCATTCCAAAACCACCTTTACCTCTGCTGAGTTTAGGAATGTGAATCCACAAATTACCTGGACCAGCCAGGTTTCAACTTTTTATCATTTGCAGTTGAAAACAGCCCAACAGATTCAATTATGAAGATATCTATAGTGCCCTTTCTGCAGTATATTCAAATCATCACCAAAATGATCTAGGAAGAAAAGCTTTTCTAAGTGCTGCTATTGTAAATCCATATGCCCAAATTATATGAACATTTGGAAGAAAAAGTAAAGTTCTCAGGTATTTAGAATAAAATCTAACCATAAAACAAAATGTGTCCAGTTTTCTCCTTTGCTATTAGAATGCCAGAAAATATTGAATTCCCCAAATAAATGGATTCGATACATCATCGTTATATTCAAGCTACTCCAGTCATTTACATTAGGGGCTTTCGACTTGTTAAGCCATGAGGTACTTTATTCAAAATAAATTTATATGAAAGCCTAACATTTAAAAACAGATAAAAATAGGAGTTGCGGTATGGGTGGACACGGGAGGTGGGTATCAAACCCTGCCCAATGTTGTTTTCTTAGAAGCCTCACCCTGCTTCCCCAGGGTCTCCTTGGACACTAGCTCCACAGACCACAGTGTAAAATAAACAGATATAAATGATCCTAACCGATTGACCATTTATCAGTTCCTCCATAAACACATTACAACCTTTCAGATCTAATGGCTTTCTAAAGAGCTCCTGTAATTGTCCCCCAAACTAGCAATCTACTGCCAGCTTCAAGCCTCAAAGAATTTAAGGTACATCTAAAATAAGGTCTAGTGAAAGAACTCTTAATAAAAATTAAAGTATTATAATATTCAGAATTATGAATGTGTCTCTCATGATCAATTTTTATTATAGCATTTTGAAAGTTTAAGATGGAATACTAAATGCAATATGCCAGAAGTTGCCAGGGGGAAAAAAAAATAAACCAGAAGTCTTTTGAAACGTTTTGCAAGCCTTAGCTTTAAGTACCAGGGAGATTATGAGTTAAGAGAATTCAAGGTGAGAATAGTAAGGAAACTTTCAGATTATAACAGGAATGTGGAGCCAATGTTTAATTAACCACACCGGAAAGGAGAAAAAAAGACAACTTAAATAAAGCAAAAGAAAAATCTCAAATCACTTGCATTTGACTTTAGAATACTCTCTGACACAAATTCTCTACAATCAATCTGGCTCCGTCCTATCAGTAGCCTGGAAACAGCTTGAGAGTGTGAAGGGGAGGCCTTGAGGTCATCATAGAAGGCCATTAGTGGGTAAATAGAGAGTTGACCATTTGCGCTAAGGCTAATTCTTATAATTATAGAGCAGAGGGCTTAGATAGCTATGTTTATTTTCCATATCTCTCTTCCTAGCTTCATATAACCCCATCAATGTCTCCTTCCCCCGCTGCAATCTCTTTCCTTTATGTCATTTCCACTTGTGGTGCCCTTGTCACCACCCCCTCTTTTCCCACTGAGCTATTTTAGCTGTGAGAATCAGAGTAGCTGGCATGGTGAGAGCAGTTAAAGAAGGATGAATGACCCTATTTGTGCCAAATTAAAGAAAGCCTCCAGAAGTGCTTCCAGAGAATACATGCTCCTTGCATTGTCTGTTACCCTAAAGATTCTCTCTTGACTGCATGGACCTTCAACCAACTAGTCTACATAACTTTTTCTCCCCCTGCCTCCTAGCACTAAAATATTTGCTAATACATAGAAAAGAGAATCATATCAGTAAATGTTTGATGATGTATAGGTAGTAAAAAGGAAAATAATATGAAATTAACATCCAAGGATTCACAATTTCAATCACTTTATCTAATAATAAAATGGTTTTGCATTACTTTTAACTCTTTGGTCTGCTGACACAAACATGAACTTTAAATGCCTCAAAACAGGTAAAAAAAATGCTTGTTAAGCAACTTTAGTATCATTTGTACAAATTTCTTGAACAGATGGTTAATAACAGTTAATTTTCACTTAATATTTACTACAAAGTCAGAATATACAGAATATAAGGGGAACATTCACTCCAAGGAACAAAAATAAGCCCATGCAAAGCAGAGAATGGCACAAAGCTTTCGATTCAACATTCAAGCAATAGCATTAATTGAGCATCTACTATAAGCTATTCATTGCACCAGGCACTGAGATCTTGCACAACAGGAACAAAGATCTCTGTGTGAGGCATATGATACCCCCTGCAAATAATTCCTTGGTAGTCCAGTCTTGGGATTGTGTTGCGTTTAAATCAGTAGAAATTGTGACTTTCACTTCCATTGCTCACAGAAATTCTTGACTGATCCTGGTAAATTTTCATCAAGCTTCTTGGTCCTTTGCTATATTCAGGCACCCCGAGCCTTCTAGGAATATCTCACACTTTGCCACAATAGAACCCTCTCTCATTTCTGTTGCTCTATCCCTAGTATTTTGGCTCTTGATTGCCTTCTCCTCCATTCCGCATAGTCTATCACAACAGGCTTCACTTGTTGATAATTTTTATCATGTTATATGTGTAATATATCTTGTCTTCAAGGATCTGATCTAGTAGAGAAGTAAGAAAAATAAATAATATTTCAATATTGACATATTGTGATGTATCAGAATAGAGATAGGCACAAGTTTCCATGGAATTATGAGAGAAACACTCTTACTGAACTGGGAGAGGAGGAGGTTGGGACAGGGACAGGATTTGGAGGGCCTCGAGCAGAAGAAATGCCCTTTCCTGGGGTGAAAATGTTGCTGGTGCCAGGAAGCCCTCTTGAAGAAGCGCAGGTAAAACAGGAAAGACCAAAGCTTTTCCCTCCAATTACAAAAAACATTCAGTTTTATCAAACCTTTTTTTCCTTGAAAAAATGCTCTAGTAATTGACAGTATTTGATCACTGCTGTGCATGTAGTTTCTCGAGTTTTATTTCACTGGCATGCATTCAGGTAGTGATTTCTCCATTTGGCGGCATCTCCACCAGTTCCCCCTGCAGATATTAGCAAAAACATGTGTTCCTATTACAGAAAACTCCCCACTACACACGCATACAAAAAAACCAAAAAGTCATAAAATTGTAATGTCAAAAATCATGAACTGACGAGTTACCTAAGGAATAAACAGCATGATAAAAGATGAATATAAAAGCTAAATGTATAAGTCTTCAAGCACTATTTAAGCTAATCTTTCTAAATGTCTACAATTCTTTTCTTTCTTAATATGTTTGGGGAGAAAAAATAAATATGTATAAACAAACAAACTCTAGGGGCCTGTTTTCATTCTTAAAGCCAGATCCTAAAAGCTCTGAAGTTTGGCCCAAACATGGCTGAAGATCCAGAAGTATACAGAGTGAGTCATCACAAGAAGTGGTTTGCTTCAAAGGGCACCAAAAACAGAAATTCAAGATGTAGATTATAATGTAATTTTCAAGACTATTTAAAAATGCCTCCCCTCAAATGGAGCAACATAGTTATCTAATTAATTCAGGTGAATACATATTATCCTTTAATTCATATCTCATTAGCCTGACACAAGCTGGAGCACAATGTTCTTTATCATACAAGGTACATTTCTTGCTATAAAATGATACATTTTAGGAAATAAGGTGTGTAATGGAAGGCCAATTGCTCCAGAAGAGATGTGCATAACTTGTAATCTTGTAAATTAATTCTGCCTGGGCTGCATTCCAGTTTTCCAGAAGAACAATTATTAACAAAGGAAAACCCAACAAAGGCATAAAAGACAGCATGAATACTGCCGCACAATTCCCTCTAGGTACACCCAGAAATTTTTCAGGATCCTACATGAAATCTTTTTTTTTTTTTTTTCTAAATGGTAATTTCATTAAAATATGTGCTGCAACTGAAGGTGTGTGAGTGGGAAAAAGTGCAGTGAAAGGAACAAGGCAAGAAAATGGAGTTTTAGAAATTACACAGTAAACGATTGCTGATAAACTGAAGCATTCTGGTACAATTAAGGGTAGTTTTGTGTGCAGAAAAGATTATTCAATATACTTTATTAATAACCATTTCTTAAAGTTACAGATGTTGAATTCTTCCTGGAGTTTTTATGTTCAACTTCTTATTCTAATTTAAAAATCTAGCAAATTTACAACTGTTTGTTATAAGAGATTTGAATAGTACCAGCTGGTTTCCACTTATAAACTTGGTAACCTAAACACATTCAATATGCAAACATTGTTTACAAATTTAATACATTGTATTTCCTTTTAAGATAAAATTTCTGAATGATAGACTCTTGCAAAATACTTAAGAAACTCAGATAAATCAAATTAACTTTATATGGTAAAACTAGATTGTTTTAATATTCTAGTGCTATATATAACCTTAGAAATATTCACCAAAATCTATTGTTATATATTTGAAATGATATATGTAATACTAATTATGCATAAATTCTAAACATAATATAAATACTATGGTTCTGATTCCCCTAAGCATTTTTATACTAATTCTAAACATTCCCATAGTTAAATGCTGCTTTTCTTTGGGGAGAAATACAAGTCAGGGCAAGATGTTCTTACTCCTACATAATGAATATTGATACAGGAAGATGAATGATAAGTGATTTCACCCCTCACCCCACAACCCAGTACTTGCCATAAAAAAGATAAAGCGATGTCCAGATACTCAGAACAGGGAGAGCTACACGATTCGCTCTCCTTTTGCTTTGTTTGTATATTAATAGTAATAAAAGAAGTTGAAGAATAGTTTTCCCTCACAGAGTTTCCTCCTGCACAATAAACATGTGGACAAAATTCTTGCTGATCTGCACCAGGCCTCTCTGATCATTCTTTGTCAGGTAGGTTACTTTTCACTAGCAATTTTGACTGGGAATGAGATCTGCAACTTTAGACATTCAGAGCAATTCTCATCACCTGCTACTTAAGTAGTTATTTTAGGAGTCACCTTAGCATGTTTGAGACTACCCAAAGGCTAGTGACTTTGACCAAATCCAACTTTTAAATTAGAAAAAGGCATAAGCTATACTTCTTAATGCATATACCTGCATGGTCTGAAGCATCAGTGAAGTCTTTATAATCCCCTAGACAGCCCTATGCAGCCTGATTCCCCCATTTCTACCGATTTCCTCTCTCATCCATAAAACTCTCTTCCTGATTCACTCTACTCCATCCACACCAGTCTTCTTACTACCTCTGGTCCTTGCCCAAAGTGTTCCTGCCTCAGGGCCTTTGCATTGGCTCTTCCCTCTACTTGGAATACTTATTCTCTCGTGAATTCATGGCTTGCTTCCCAATGGCCTTCAGGCTTTTACGCAAACATAACTTTCTCCAAAAAGCCTGTTCCAAGCTTGCTATTTGAAACTGTAACCCTGCCCTGTCTCTTTACCCCTCCCACGTCTTTTTACCCCTCCCACTATTTCCTATTCTCCTGCCACTCAATTTATGTTCTCCCTATCACTCAACAGCATCTGACATGCTATACATTTTAATGATGTACTTGCCTATTGCCTATTTCTCTCAAAGCTCCATGAAGGACAAGATTCTTTTCTTTTTTGTTCAGTTCTGTATCCTGATACTTAAAATGTTCTCAAAAAATATCTGTTGAATGAATGAATAAATGCAGGGAAGAAGTTAACTTCTGGGTGCCACAAAAAGAGAGTCCACATTATTGTTGATATCCTTTTAAAGAATGCAAAGTTGTCCAAGCCCTTCAGCAATGGTTTCTGCAAGCAATGTACAAATTTGAAAACAACCTTTCCTGTTCTTCCAAATAGGCCTGGGATGACCTCTGCCTGTTTTCAACCATTATTGATGGTAATTATTCATGTTTGAAAGTAACATTACATTTCTTTAAAAATATCCCTTAATTAGAATTTTCACTGTTTCAAAACAGCCTTATCCTTTAATTAGTCCAAAGTGGTAACCAAAATTTATGTCCCAGCTCAATTCATTCTCCTTCTTTACCTTAATCTCCTGTTTTCTCATTTGTCCCATTAACCATAAATAGGGCCGAGAGAGGCATAAATTGTTTTCTCATGATGAAAGGTCTGAATCGACTAATTAGGCCAGTCAATTCCCAGAGTGCAAAGGCTAAATTTTCTTGCTTGGATACACACCACATATCTGCAAACCACAGCACAGTTAGTTATCAAATATTCTGCAAATGTTCCCATGCAGAGCTCCCTCTGAGGGTGATCAGAGAGGCTTGGTGCAGATCAGCAAGAATTTTGTCCACATGTTTATTGTGCAGGAGGGAACTCTGTGAGGGAAAACTATTCTTCAACTTCTTTTATTACTATTAATACACAAACAAAGCAAAAGAAGAGCGAATCGTGTAGCTCTCCCTGTTCTGAGTATCTGGACATCGCTTTATCTTTTTTAGGGCAGGTACTGGGTTGTGGGGTGAGGGGTGGAATCACTTATCATTCATCTTCCTGTATCAATATTCATTATGTAGGAGTAAGAACATCTTGCCCTGACTTGTATTACTCCAGGGAAGACCAATTAAACTCCCTTAATAGACAATTCCTAAATGTCCTATATATGAAGCCAACTTGGCACTTCCCCACTGGGTTATGAGCTCAGTGAAAAGTGCCGCAGAAGTACGACGCCTGAGCTAAAAATGTCCAATGGCACTAGTGATGAAAAAGTCAGGCAGAGTCTTAGGGTTCTCAAGCCCATGTTTCCCTTGAATTACTTTATTTAACCCAAAAGGTAAACATGTAATATCTGATTGTGGACACTATATTTGACATGAGGAAGCTTTCCATTCTCATATTAAGAAATAAACCAAAGAAAGAGTTATGACCTTATGGATGACTCATTCTACAGGGGGAATTATCCAGGGTATTTAGAAAAAATAGGGCCCTTGCTGGGCACAGCGGCTCACACCTGTAATCCCAGCACTTTGGGAGGCCTAGGTGGGCAGATCACAAGGTCAGGAGTTCAAGACCAGTCTGGCCAACATGGTGAAACCCCATCTCTACTAAAAATACAAAAATTAGTTGGGCATGGTGGCATGAGTCTGTAATCCCAGCTACTCAAGAGGCTGAGGCAGGAGAATCGCTCAAACTTGAGAGGCAGAGGTTGCAGTGAGCAAAGATCATGCCACTGCACTTCCAGCCTAGGCAACAAAGCAAGACTCTATATCAAAAAAAAAAAAAAAAAAAAAAAAAAAAAAAGAAAAGGAAAAAAGAAAAAGAAAAAATAGGGCCCCTGTTTTTAAAAACCAAATCCTAAGATATTTTTAGAAACCTGGAAGATAGTTTGCCATAAAAAGCTACCATCACCAAAAAAGCAAGAGATTTTCTAGCTCTTAAGACATAAAAGTTGGCTTTATATATGAACAGACTAATCCTTATTTTGGAAAATAGACCCATTAGTTTTACTGATATACATAAAATATAGGTCCATAGCTTAGAGAAAAGCTTTCAGGTTGTTACTTAACTAAATGCAAATATTGAAAGTGAATCAGTTACTGCATATCATCACTCTTCCATCTGCTGTATACTTTTACATATTGTGGTTCAGGGTTATAGCTGTTTCTTAGTTTTATTAAAGATGAAACGTCTACTTTTCTTGATCATTTTTCTTGTTTTAGAGTAATTTATGAGAGGATGAGGTGGCAAAATGATTTTATTATGCCATTTAAAAATGGGAAGTGATTTACCATGCAACTTAAATATTTTGACTATCATTACAGCAACTCTGTAAGGTGAGCACACTGGGAAGGATAAATTTTATTTAAAAAAATAGAAGAAAAGAGGAAGTTTTGCTTTCTTGGGGAGAGGCATGGCTCAGCTCTATTTAGATAAAAAATGATCTTGGACCTTGAACCTTTTGGTGGAAAAAGGCTGGGCTTGCCAGGCTCCATCTGAAGGACTGGGGCTAAATACAGAGGGTACTGCATTTTTCTACATGTTATATGTTGTGAGGGGTTATGAGTCTTCCTGGGAAGCATGGAAGAAAAGGGATTAGTGGTGCAAAAACTAAAAAGAAAGGGATGAGAGGGGGAAAGACATGAAGAAAGAAGAGAAGGTGAAGGGGGAGAAGAATGGAGGAGGGAAAGACAAGACAGAAGGAGCGAGTGAGGAAGAAGAAGGGCTGTGGTGTTTACGCGCAGCATACCAACAGGTAGGAACTGGAAAGAAAGTTGGATACAAGAAGTTCCCCAAGGCAGCAGGGGCTGGTAGGCTCTAGGACAGAGCAGTCCCATCCTGAGATTTAAGGTGTGTGCTGGGCTTGGCTGCGTACCTACTTCTCTGCTCCCACGATCACCTCCTCCGCTACTTTGCAGTGAAGATGCTGTCTCCTTGCTTTCCAAAGCCAACACTTCCATCTGCTCCGCCACTGCGGTAACTTTAGTGTTGACTACTCCTCCTTTTTGTGTATGTAATGTTTCCCATTTGGGTCCTTTCTATTAGCTTTCAAATAGGAGCTAAGAACTTTGGGAGGTCGAAGCGGGCAGATCATGAGGTCAGAAGATTGAGACCATCCTGGCTAACATGGTGAAACCCCGTCTCTACTAAAAATACAAAAAAATTAGCCAGACATGCTGGCACACGCCTGTAGTCCCACCTGCTCGGGAAACTTAGGCAGAAGAATTGCTTGAGCCGTGAAGGCAGAGGTTGCAGTGAGCCGAGATCATGCCACTGCACTCCAGCCTGGGAGACACAGTGAGACTCTATCTCGAAAAACAAAATAAAGTAAAGTAAAATAAAATAAAACAAGCAGCACTTGTCTTTAAAAAGTTCCTTCAACTTCACTCTTTCCCTGCCACCCCTTTATCTTCCTCCTCTCCTTCACAGTTAAGGGTCTCAAAACCACTATGGGTTTTTCTTTCTTTTTCCATGTTCTCCCTACACATTCATCTCAAACTGGCTTCAATCTGACTTTCATCTCCACCACACCATCAAAAACAGCCCTGGCTCTGTAGGTTATTAATGACCTGAAGACGCTAAATCCGATGAGAATTATTCAGAGCTCACTTTATTTATTTGACCCTCAAACATCTGGCTTATTGATCAGCCCCTCCTTGAACTCTCTCCTTGCTTTGCTCTTCTGTAGCTATCCCATCTCAGATTGCCTCCAGCCTTTCCTGTCTCTTTTGCAGGCTCGTCCTCCTCACCAGCCCTATCCCGTACCACATTCCTACTTTCTCTCTGAGGTACATCATACAAGTCTTTTTTAGTTCCCACCCTCCCTGTCAGAAAACTTTTCACGTGCTATTTCTGTAGATGGCTTTCAGGTTAGTTATCACTTCTTTGAGGAAGCCATTTCTTAAGAGCCAAATAGGTCAATTCCTACTGTTACTTTTATTGCACCATGTATCTTTCCTTTATAACAACTCTGGGTGCTTCATCTGCATCAGCTGAGGTTTTGTACATATTTTCAGTAACTATTGGGTTAATAATATCTGCATCAGCCAATTGACTGTGCACTTCGTGATGATAAGGATCATGTTTGTTTTGTTTTGGATTGTGAGGAACTTACATTTGTTGTCTGCTCATTGTTTGGCACAGAATGATTCTCAGTACATACTTGTTAAATAATTTTCCTCAAACTTTTATTTTATAATTTTTTTATTTTTTTGAGGTGGAGTCTTGCTCTGGCACCCAGGCTGGGGTGCAGCAGCATGATCTCGGCTCACTGGAATCTCCGCCTCCCGGGTTCAAGTGATTCCCTTGAATCAAGGAGAATCAAGTGATTCTCAGCCTCCTGAGTAGCTGGAACTACAGGCACGTGCCAGCATGCCCAGCTAACTTTTCGTATTTTTAGTAGAGATGGGGTTTCACCATGTTAGCCAGGATGGTCTCGATCCCCTGATCTCATAATCTGCCCACCTTGTCTTCTCAAAGTGCTGGGATTACAGGCATAAACCATGGTGCCTGGCCTCCCCAAACTTTTATAAACACCCTTTCTAGTGATTTTCTATTAGCAGTGACAGGCAGAATGGGAGAAGGAGAATGGCCCTGCAGGCTTGAGGGATAATTAGAGCTTGGAGAGTTAGAAGGAAACATTTCAAGCATGGAAAGATTCAGACAAACCCAACTCCCTTTAGGCACTCACACAAATGTGAGGGGGTGCACAAGTCATTTCCTTTTGTCACTAAGAGCAAAGATAATCCCAGATTGCTGGAGATTTGGAGACACCCAGAAAACATAGTGTTTGCAGATGTGTTATTATTACAATCTTATGGAGAAATAAATGAATTGTCAGAGACTAGATGAAGTCAGACTTCATTTGTGGATCCAAAACCTGACAGCCCAGCAGAAGCAGTGGGGCCTGGTAAATGCTAGAACACGGTTTCCAAAACACAAAGATTCTAGTTTCCAAAACACACAGATTCTAATTCACTTGGTCTGGGGAAGAGGTCAGGAGCCTACATTCTAAAAATAACCCATCCCAACACACCCCTATTCAATTATAATAATATCCCAGATTTGGGAATTACTAAACCAAATAATGCTTAAGATATTTTTCACTCCTGAATTTCTATGAATCTCTAAAAATATAATTAGGATTTTCCTCAATAGAGGTTATATGAACCTCAGCTCAAGTCATGGATTGTTTATTCTTTTGTTCAACAAGCATTTGATGCAAACTTTTTACCGAGGAGGCACTGAGCTGCCTTTAAACACATGTGCTCCTTAGGAGTAAAATGAGGTTGATTTGACAGAATTACCTCTGCGCTTAATGAAATTACAATACAATGCAATTAAAGAAATTAGATGTCCAAGAAATAATTTGGGATACATAGGGCATTGTATGAACTAAAATTTCAGTTATCTGTTCATCAGCATTGTCAGGCACCCAGAAAGGTCTCAAAACTGCAAATAAGTGGGGTTATTCTTGACCTTTTGTGCCTTCCCCTCACCACCCCCTCTGAGATGTAACCTCCTTTTCTTCTGTAGCTCTTATATCTCTATATTGTAACTCTTGGCACAAATTGCTTCTTCATTCTGAATATGTATCAAGTACATGTATTCTGTATATAGTAGGGGTTTAAGAGTTTCAAATGAGTCATTGGCCAAGCAGGGAAATGGTTTTCAAAATAGTTTCTGCTTTGAAAGAGGTGTTTAAAAGACAATGGGGACAAAAAGGGAAAAAGAAAAATGAAGCTGAGAGAAGAAAGATGAAAAGTTGGAATGGTGTCAGGTGGCACAGATATAAACTGTGGTGGTGTGGTATAAAAGCAGGAACCACATTGGTATCAGAGAGATGGCAGTGCGCTCTCAAAAAGGGAAGATAAAAGACTAGGGGTGGCCTGTCCTTGGTCGTCAGAGATCACTGAGGCACTAATGATCTCCATCTCTAGCAAGTACCTCAATGATCTCTGAAGACCAAGGGAGAGGCCACCCCTAGCAAGTGTTGGAAGCAAAAAGTGGAAGAGGAAAACAGGAGAGAAAGGTAGAGGCAGATGAAGTCTCAGCAGAAAACCCTGAGCAAGTTGATGTGATACAAGGACCTTCTCAGAGTCTGGGGGCTGGAGGGTGACACACATTTGTCACATGCAAGAGTCAAGTAACAATGTCATTCTATCCCATGCCCCACAGGGCTTCAACTCTTCCTACAAATGTACTGATAGCACAATGCAATATTACTTCATACTTCTAAGGATTGCCCTGATAGGATGATATAATATTTAATATTGCTCTAAGGTAATATGCTATTTAATATGCTCTTATTAACAAGGCAGGGAAGGACATAGTCATAGCCAAATCATTGACTGATTTGCCTCGAGCCAAGCTTCTTATATGAATTACATTATTATAACATCATACAAAGCTAATAATGCACTTATTGTTATCATTCTCATTTTACATTTAAAAACCAGCCAGGAGTGTGCCAGTAAATATTTTATAAGGAAAAAACTCTGATTGACAGTGTCTACCAAGATCTATGGTGTAAATACTCCATGGAAATACTACTAACATGATGTCACTGAATGTAGAGTTGAAAGGGTTGTATAGTAGCATACCGTTGCATATTACTTCTATCATAGACAATGGATGAAAATAGTCAAGAGCATACAGTAAAATGTAGCAAAATAATTAGGAAATGATGAGTTTGGGGTCTTTATTAACTTCACCTTGAACATAATTTGTTTAATTGTAAATTTATATACTATAATATTTAATGAGGGCTGTGTTTAACAACCAGCTCACAAAGCCTTGAAAATTCAGTGATTAGCTCTCATAAGCCAGTATGAGCTGGCTCCAGCATACCTCTGTCAGTCCAGTGTGATTTTGGAATATATTCCCCTTTATAACACCTCAATTTCTAACTATTTCCAGAAAACAGTGAATTTTTAAAAATCTTGTCTCCTTAAGGACTGATTCTTGTATTTTAAACGTGGTCCCCAAGCCCTCCAGGTGATTCACGTAATAGGCATGAAGTTATCAGAGTCACGTCATAAAGAAGTCTAAGAAACCCAGATGAGTAGATGAGGGATGAGTGTCACCAAGAAGCAGATCCCTGTATGAGAATCACTATGTGGCAACAGAAATCAAACCACTTTCAAGTAAACCCAAAATTAATCTGAAGACAGATCTTCTTATATATCTAGACAGGGCTGAAATTAATCCTAGAGATGGAGAGTTTTGAATCTGCAGTGTAGGATAGGCAAATGATTACACTGACTAATTAAACAGACCTTGAGGTTGATTTGCCAAGACCCAGACCACCCTTCTTACCTACATTTTTGTCATTGAGGCAAACCAAGAGCACAGGGGATGCTGACTCCCACCCTGGCTCCAAACATAAAACATGATCTTAGGGCCTAACAAAATCAGAATATTTTTCCCACCTGGCCCAAAATAAATATCTGGGCTGCAAGGCAGGAGGGAGGATTTGCCTGAAGCTTTGGGATAAATAGTAACTGGTTCTTTGGGCAGCGGATGTAGATCTGGGAGCTGTTGGCCGCCGTGTTGGGACAAGAGCATAGCAGCTTTAAGACAAAGCTGCATTACTCACCACTGAGTATCAGAGAAAAGGACAGAAACCAAGTCCTTGGTGATGCAATTGTGTGACTGGATAAACCCAGTCCTGACACCTATATTTCCAGTTATGTGAGCCAATAAATCTTTTATGGCTTGAGCCAGTTTAAATTGCATTTTCTGATAAGGTAACTGGATGTATTCTAGCTGAGACAATCTTCAAAGTGATCAGGTAGGTGTTCATTGAGAACAGAACCTGGCAAAACATGCTGGAGAAACCAGGGAAGTAAAAGGTCAGAGGGGGCTGGTATAGCCAATGAACACTACACATGTATCTTTAGAAGTGCCTTTAAAGAAGCACTTTAGGAAAGTAGGTAGATGTGGCAGATGAGGAAGAGAGTAGGCCTTGCCATCTGCAAGGAGGGTGTGACCAGCCATACAGGAATGGGCTAGGACCAGCTGAGCATGGCCCTTCCCTTCTCTCGTCTGACAGTTATGAAAAGAAATTCTTTCATTTCCTGGTGAGCAGAAGCTCTACCCATTGCATCAGCTTGCTGCTGCTGGCCTGGTGTCCGCTCCTTAATCAGATACGCGAGCTAGGGCAAGTGAATGCCAAGTTGTAAAAATAGAAGAACAGGTAAAGGGAAATTCTCTCCAGTTTGCACCTGGAGTAACCAGGGGTGATAGATATGAGAAAGCCAAATTGCTAGGTAATCTACACATCTGGCAGAGCTTGCCACAGAATGACATGGTCTTGAACAACTTTCTTTGAGAAATTTGCCTTGACTGTCAAAGGCGGTTTTCTTTTGCCTTGATGTTCTATAATCGGTCAAGAAAAATGTCTATAATCCAAATTAATATCCATATGAACCAATCAAAATCAGAGATGTATGATATATTCAGACTGGAGATGCTACTCTTCAACAATTATACAAACAGGCATTTGCCCCACATCCTTGGTGGCTCCACAAGTCCCCTTCTGTGAACATTAAACAGCTCACAGAGCAGAAAGATAAGGTTCAATGGGCCAGGTGCGGTGGCTCATGCGTGGCCAGCACTTTGGGAGGTTGAAATAGGGTGGATCACTTGAGGTCAAGAGTTCAAGACCAGCCTGGCCAAAATGGTAAAACCCTGTCTCTACTAAAAATGAAAAAAACTGGCCATGGCAGGAGAACAGCTTGAACCTGAGGGCGGAGATTGCAGTGAGCTGAGATTGCATCACTGCATGTGGGTCTGAGTGACAGAGTAAGTAAGTAAATAAGTAGGTAAATAAATAAATAAATAAAACTCAATGAAAATCTAGAATTTAATGGTAAGCTCCTTAGAAGGTGCCCCCCTTGATTCCTGTCCAGTTTTCAAAAGGAAATCCTCATTCATAAAATGTCTGAAACCAACTAATAATTAAACCTGTGACTCTTAGTTTGGGGCCCTAGTATGCCAGATTGTCTGAAATAGTGATTTATAATTGCAGATAGTCCAGCAATAATTTCAGATAACACAGCCTTGGCTGACACTTTTTGGATGTTTTCCTTATGATAAATTTCTCTTTTTACTTTTTTCATTAAATTTATCTGTTCTGGTGTCTTTGTTTCTTCTTCCAGCAGTCTGAAAATCTTTGTGCAACCCTGATCCATGAGCTATCCTTCCATCTCTTTAAAAACACAGTAATGGAGTAAGAATTCATAAGTGTATGCCTCAGAATACTCTCAGATATCTGGGACCTGGGAGTCTCAAGATCAAGGCCACGCAGAGCTGGATAAAACAAAGCTAGAATCAGTAATCATAAAAAATACTCCAGTACCCAAGTGCACCTGAGCCTCTTTGCACATCCAGGGAAGGCTGAAAGTATTTTCTAACCTATGAAATCAGTTTCTTACAAAGATAAAAGGAAATTATTGTTGGTCTTTTCACTTTATGACCTACCTCTTTGTAATAAGAATTGAGGCAAATTTGTCATCAAATGCTCTTTTCAGAGAGCTAGGATGTCATAATGGAGTGGGCCCAGCCCCTGGAGTTAGACATAAATGAAGATGAATGCAAATTCCCTCGCTGATCAGCTCTATGCCTTCTGGCAGTTACTTAATTGCTCTGACCCTTGCTCTCTTTTGCTATAAAAAGGGGTTATTGGCCAGGTGAGGTGGCTCACGCCTGCAATCCCAGCATATTGGGAGGCCAAGGCAGGCAGATCACCTCAGGTCAGGAGTTCAAGACCAGCCTGGTCAACATGGTGAAACCCCATCTCTAGTAAAAATTAAAAAAATAGCCAGGCATGGTAGCACATGCCTGTAATCTCAACTACTCAGCAGACTGAGGCAGGAGAATCACTCAAACCCAGGAGGTGGAGGTTGTGGTGAGCCAAGATGGCGCCATTGCACTCTAGCTTAGGCGATCCAGTGAGAGACTATCTCAGAAAAAAAAAATGAAAAAAGAAAGATATGGGGTTATTGATGATACCGGCATTTTGGGCATGTTATATGGATTAGGAATAATCTATTAAAAACACATAACATAGTGTCTGGTACAAAGTAGACATTCAACAAATTACACTTATTATTATTTCAAAGTAAATTAGTTTAAACATTTAGAAATCGATTTATGCTTCCAGGTGACTACATGAACCTGAGAGATTTTTTACTTTTTTGCCCCATAGAAATTTTCTGTAATTGTATACACTGGCTGTGACCCCAGGTATGAATCTAGAAAAATATATTTAAAGTAATCTTATTCCAAATTAAAAATAAATTCTAATAGTTTGCCTCAAAAAGAGAAAGAATCAAGCTTCCCATTAAGACAAATTCAGTAACCACAAAGGCATACAGAGCAAGACAAAAGAAGATAATACTATTCTCTCCACAAGTGTGTGACTCATTTTCAACTCAAAGATGGTGTGCAGGAAACAAATGCTCATTTACCCACTAGGCTGCTCAGAGCTGCAGGGATACAGACAACACCCCACTCATTTTTTGCATATTCAGGCAAAATGTTATGTCCTTCCTCACTGGATTCAGTCCCATTTTTGCAGGTGTAACTTTTATAAGCAAGACTGAAAAGAAAAAAAAAAATGTGTCATTTGGAAGTGCATTCAAAGCCCATTAAGATGACACATTCACTTGTATTTCTCTTCAACCTTCAGGCCGCAGGACAGCCTCCCAACGGTGCTAAAGAATCAAGGGCAGAAGGCCAAAATCATCCAAAAACAAATATGATACTTCAAAAATGCCTGAAAAGGACAGGTGTGCTTTTCAAGAAGCCTTTCCCTCAGCGGCTTAAGTTTCTATGTGCTGCCCAGATGTAGCTGATAAAACAAGGCTTTCTGACTTTGCAGCCTGATAGATATAATTTTCACACCGTATATGGAAAGATAATGCACCCAATGTATTGGATTGTGTTATCAAGCAGTGTGTTCTCTTATTTCACTAACAAATGTGCAGACAAACACACATTGTGGCAAATGCAAGGAAATCGCTAGCCTGTGTTTGAAACTTAAACCTCCCCATTCTTTAGAGTATAGCAGTATTCAGGCAATAGGGATGCATGGTACCAGTCTTACCCTTTCTCTACAGACTCCAGAACACGACAATAGCTGATATGTTTCAGTGCATGAATAATTCTGATCCCAGCTAGACAATTTCTGTGAAGGAATTGTCCTTATATTAGTTATCTCATAAAAATATGTATATTTTATTATAAAACAAGAATATTCAAATGGATATTCATAGTTTGGCCCCAAATCCTCCCCTTTCCTGTGTCTTATGCAAAGTAGAGGTATATATATATATATATATATATATATATATATATATAATATATTATATATAATCTATATATTATATATAATATATAGATAATAAATAGATTATATATAATATATAGATAATATATAGATTATATATAATATATAGATTAATATATAGATTATATATAATCTATAGATTATATATAGATTAATATATAGATTATATATAATATATAGATTATATATAAATTATATATAATCTATATATATTAATTAATTAATTTTTTGAGACAAAGTCGTGCCCTTTCCCCCCAGGCTGGAGTGCAATGGCACGATCTCGGCTAACTACAACCTCTGCCTCCTGGGTTCAAGCAGTTCTCCTGCCTCAGCCTCCCGAGTAGCTGGGATTACAGGCACCTGCCACCATGCCTGGCTAAGTTTTGTATTTTTAGTAGAGATGGGGTTTCACCATGTTGGCCAGGCTGGTCTTGAACTCCTGACCTCGTGATTCACCCACCTCGGCCTCCCAAAGTGCTGGGATTACAGGTGTGAGCCACCATACCCAGCCAAGGTCAATAAATATTTATCAAATGAATGTTAAAAGCATGAAAGAATGTGTTGTTTGGATTTTGATGCCTTTCTAGTGAGTTTTTCATCTGTTTTTCATTTAATCATAGCTCATTGTTTTGAGATAAGAAAATTTAGACATAAAGTTATGATAAGCCACCAAAATTATAAAAAGCAGACTCAGGAACTGAACTGTATTATTTACCTGTCCCTTCATGCAATTTCTTTCTACTTTTTACAGAAAAATACCCCTTCCTGCTGGTTCCACCCCTGAAATATTTATAGGCTGATGCCCTCTTTAGTCATCGCTGAGCTAAGCTGCAATCTTTTAATCATTTCTCAGAAGTCATTTTCTCCATCAGCTTAATCATTTCATTTACTTCTCACTCCACCCAATGTGTTTACATCCCTTAGACATGAGATTCCAGAACTGAAACACAGCCCTTCAAGGAACAAGAGAGAGGCCAGGCAACGTCAAGGCCCTTGATAATAGAACGTGTCCTCACATGTGACTCCATACATGTTTTGCTGTGGGACTCTTGAATTCCATCTCACCTTAGAGGCAAGATGCAATCTTTATCGCAGCTCCAGGGATAATGCTATGTCACACAAAAATGTGCACTGCTTTTGATTTCAGGCACACCTGGGTTCAAATCTTGGCTTCCCAATTTACTACCTATATAACCTAAGGCAAGTTATTAAGCATCTCTAAATCTTGGTTTGTCAGAGATAGGTTGGGAGGAATACTAGCTACATCATAGGAGTCTTGTGAGAACTAAATCTCTTAATATATGTAAATGGCCTGTATATACTATACCTAGCACACATTATATACAGCACTCTTACTAACCTCTAAATCCAGTGTAAAATCAATTTCTCTCTCTCACCCCACTGCATTCAATATACCAGGAATTTTGTCCACCTTTCCTTCATTTTTTCTGAATGTATCCATGTCTTCCCACTGATATGACTCACAGTTAGATCAGCTCCCACATGATCAGACCCACCATCATTTCTTACCAGGACCATTGCCATAGCTTCCTCATTCCCCTGCTTTCATTCTTGCCCTATATAACCCATTCTCTACACTGTAGTGATGTCATCTTTTTAAAATATTAATTGGATCAGTCCACTTGCCAGCATAAAACATGGCATAGGCTTCCCATTACACATAAAACAAATCCAAAATTCTTGCCATGGACTGCAGGACCTCAAATGATCTTTCCCTGCTTGTATCTCTGAGGTTGTAATTCTCTCCTCTTCTATCGCTTACTCTATTTTTAGCTACATAGGGCTTTTGGATCTTGAGCTCACTAAGCTTATTCTGCTCCCAGAAAGTTTGCCCTTGTCCTTTCCTAAGACTTAGATGTTCCTTCCAGAGACTTTATATGATTGGTTCCTTCTCATCATTTCAGTCTAAGATGAGAGGTCACCTCCTCCAAGAGGCCTCCCTTGGTCACCAAATCCCATGTTGTCTCTCCCTTATAACCTAACACTGTCACTTTATAGCACATTACTTTGTCTTATTTTCTTTATATCACTTGTCACTATCTGAAATTATCATCTTTATTTACTTGTTTACTTCCAGAATGTCTGTCTCTCTCAACAGAATGTCAGCCCTATGAAAGAAGGAGCTTTGTCTACTTTGCATATCTCAATATTGCCTCCTAAAACAGTGCCTGGCATGAAGTAGGCACTCAAATATTTGACAAATGGATAAATTGATGTTTTTAAGCCTATTCTGGAAGAACTGGGCTCTATCATACTTTTCATAAGTATGAAAAGTATTTGACAGACAAGATAATGAAATCTTAAGGTATTCTCACATAAATTTGTTATCTCAGCCCTAAATTTGGCATAACCAGGAAATTCTGAAGCATTATAAAATGGTTCAGAACACAAAGCATGTTTTAATCCTAGCTTTGCTACTTCTTGTGTGACCTTAGATAAGTCAGCTGATGTATTAAAACTGGTTTTCTTGTCTAAAAATATAAGTATAATAATGCATACAATATTAGAGGGTTTTATGAGGATTAAAGGAGCTAAGTCTATAGCACAGTTCCTGGAACATGTGTGCAGTCAATAAATGGTGTTTATTATTATTATGGCTGTTTTTACAGTAATTAATTCTGGCACCATACTTTACAAAGAGCTTTGACAAATTGGAGCCCATCCAGAGGAGAACATACAATCCTGTGAAGGGTCTGGAAACTACAACTTGTAAGGAATGATGCAAAGAGGTGAGGATGCTTACCTTGTAAAAGACATATTTTAAGAGGAACATGATAGCTTTTTAAAAAACACTGAAAAGAACTGTCTGGTAGAAAAGGGATTTGATTTATTCAATGTTACTCTGGAATATACATTTAAAGCTAAAGAGTAAAAGTTAAATCTTAAACTCCTTATAATCTAATAACCAAACTTTCCCAAACCAAAATAGGATTGAATTCTACTTATAATAGTAAAAACTTATGTCATGTTTGTATAAATTTTTATTAGGGAAATTATATCATATATGAAGCCCTTTACAATTATCATTGTATTAGTCTGTTTTAACGCTGCTGATAAAGACATACCCAAGACTGTGCAATTTACAAAGGAAAGAGGTTTAATGGAACTCCCAGTTCCACATGACTGAGGAAGCCTCACAATCATGGCAGAAGGTAAAAGGCATGTCTCACACGGCGGCAAACAAGAGAAGAGGGCTTGTGCAGAATAACTCCCCTTTTTAAAACCATCATATCTTGTGAGGCTTATTCACTATCATGAGAACAGCACAGGAAAGACCTGCCCCCATGATTCAATTACCTACCACTGGGTTCCTCCCACGAGATGAGATTTGGGAGGGACACAGCCAAACCATATCAACCATATTAAGACTTTGTATCAATATGAAAAGTATGTGTAGGATGTCAACTGCAAAAAAGCAGACTATAAAATATATGCATAGGCAGACTATAAAATATAGGCACTCTATAGAGAGAAATGGAAAGAAAGAGAGAGAGAACATAAGTACAAACACATGCAAATAAAATGTGTTGCTTCAAGGGGTGGTGAGTTTCCTGTCCCTCCAAAGGTTAAAGGAGAGGCCAGACAATCTCTTAGAAGAAATAGCATGTGAGAAGTGATATCACAGAGAAAGCATTGGGCAGGGTGAACACTGAAAAGATTTCAAAGGTCCATGGGTCTATGATCTGAGGAAATATATTATTGAATTGTGGACACAAAATTGTGCTTTTTAAAATAGCGTAGAAGACATTACGCCTCTCAAATATTTTCATTTCCTCCCAATTTAAACAGGCAAAAAAAAAAAAAATAGGACGTCAAGAGACCCAAGTTCTGGGCTCCACGGTCAACTGGGGCATCAAGACCCACAAAGTGGATGTTTCTGGCCATTATTTCACTTCTGCTCCAGCAAAAGCCTGTCAACCTCTTGCAACCTCATTTTCTGGATCCTCTCCCCAAAAGAAGGAAGTTGCATGCTTTCTGTTTCTAAAAATCTGTGATTCATCTTGATTATTTTGTTTCATAAATCTCAGCTTGACCAGGAATTAGAAGCCACCTGAACTTTGCAAATAAGGAATTTCCAAGAACACTAGCAATGGAATAACTGTAGGAGAATTTTGCTCCCCAAATCAGGGAGAGTCCTTTTTCCACATAAGGTTCAAAATGTAATAAATGATTTCTTTTGTAATTCAATGGGTGAAAAGTTTAGAACTCTAAGAGACAAGCATCCATGAGTAGGGTTTTTCTATAAAGTCTCTTTGTTTTATATGCAAGATGATATTAAGTCATCACCTGCATTGCTTTCTTGGCTTTTGATGATAAAAGAGATCCCCTCCATTGTTGTTAAACTTCCTGGCAAGTTTTCAGACTATCTTCATCCTAGAAGGGCCAATAGACAGAAGACTGCAATTTTCAAGCATTGAATACATGATTGGATCCTTCCTTGATGTCAACTTATCTCCCATTTTATATCTCAGATGATTTCCAGCGGTGGCAAAAACATGGACTTTCCTTTCCCACTTAGGGAACTATGAGGTGTGCTTGTAGTAGGCAATAGACATATTACAAAACAGCAAGCCCATAGAACTTCTTGAGACACTATGAATACTGTAGAACAGTCTTATTCTCTTTGAATTCTTGGTTATAATTCATACAGATTACATTGTGGGGACAGAACAAAGTAAGCCTTGCTGTGCCATGCTCTACTTGTGAAGAATTCTCTGACTCCTATATTTCAGATGAAGGAATCATTGTAACATAACAATGGTCAGGAAGTCCCCTGCTCCCATGCCCAGAATTGACCTACAGTCCTCAATCCAATAATCTCAAGCCCAGATGATTACCACTCACATGGAAGGTAAGCTTTTTTTCTTTCAGAAAACAGAATTTTTTTATTGTTATTATTTTTATAATTAAGGTGAAAGTCACATGACAAAAATTAATCATTATCAAGTGAACAAGTCAGATCAATTTATTACATTCACATGTTGTATAATCATGACCTCTATCTAGTTGCAAAACATTTTCATCACCTTGAAATAAAACCTCTGCACCAACCTAATACAAGCGCCAACAGAAGACAGGATACTTTTTTCAATTTTTTTCTTGCTGTATCTCTAACATCTATATCTCTAATGACACTAGAAGATGCTCAATAATTGTTTGAAGACACTGAATAATCAAATAAGTGATTTAAATCCTAGTATTATAGTTCAAGCAGCATTTTCAAATAATGTATATAAAATGAGAGTGTTAAGATGTGGGGGAAAGGAAAGTAAAATGGAAGGTGTCAACTATATCAACTCTTGAATGACTACCATTGTATGCAGGCACTGTGCCAGATGTCTCTTGCAGGTTACGTCTTTTTTTTTTTTTTTTTTTTTTTTTTTTTGAGACAGAGTCTCACTCTGTTGCCAGGCGCTAGGCTGGAGTGCAGTGGCACAATCTCGGCTCACTGCAACCTCCGCCTCCTGGGTTCAAGCAATTCTCCTGCCTCAGCCTCCCGAGTAGCTGGGACTACAGGTGCACGCCACCGCGCCCAGCTAGTTTTTGTATTTTTAGTAGAGATGGCGTTTCACCATGTTGGCCAGGATGGTCTCGATCTCTTGACCTCGTGATCCGCCCGCCTCGGCCTCCCAAAGTGCTGGGATTACAGGCTTGAGCCACCGCACCCGGCCCACGTCTTTTTTTTTTTTGAGACGGAGTTTCGCTCTTGTTACCCAGGCTGGAGTGCAATGGCGCGATCTTGGCTCACCGCAACCTCCGCCTCCTGAGTTCAGGCAATTCTCCTGCCTCAGCCTCCTGAGTAGCTGGGATTACAGGCACGCGTCACCATGCCCAGCTAATGTTTTATATTTTTAGTAGAGACAGGGTTTCACCATGTTGACCAGGATGGTCTTGATCTCTTGACCTCATGATCCACCCGCCTGGGCCTCCCAGAGTGCTGGGATTACAGGCTTGAGCCACCGCGGCTTACCTCTTCTAATCCTAAACATTATAAGACAAATGGTTCAGCTCTAGTAGGTTCTTTGAAACTTATCACCTATTATCTATTATCTTTTCATTCAAGCTATAGTATTATTTGCTAGCAAGAGACATAGACTTTAGAAATAAATTTGCTGGCCAGGCGCAGTGGCTCACGCCTGTAATCCCAGCACTTTAGCAAGCCGAGGCGGATGGATCATTTAAGGTCAGAAGTTTGAGACCAGCCTGGCCAACACAGTGAAATCTGGTCTCTACTAAAAATACACACACACACACACACACACACACACACACACACACACACACAAGCTGAGCATGGTGGTGCATGCCTGTAATCCCAGCTACTCAGAAGGCCAGGCATGAGAACTGCTTGAACCCAGGAGGTGGAGGTGGCAGTGAGCCAAGATTTTGCCACTGGACTCCAGCCTGGGAGACAGAGTGAGACTCTGTCTCAAAAAAAAAAAAAAAAAAAAAAAAGAAAAGAAAAGAAAAGAAATTTGCTAATCTTGATGTTGTATGCTTTTACTCCTGGCTATAAGGAAAACAATTATGGCAGGTAAAGGCAAGCTGACCATATTTATCCCAAATAATTCAAATAAAATGTAATTCATGAAAAATGTAAAAAGTATTATGGATACATAATCAAAGGAAAAATTAACCTCAACATGTACAATCAAAGACCTTACTAGAAGCTACCACTTGATCTAGGCCTCAAATAATTGACATGCTTTGTAAACTCAGAAGTCTGATACAAGGTAAGTTACAGGATAGGAAAAGACAAAGAACTCTTAAAGAGCATGGTATGCAAGAAGCCTTTCCGTAAGTGGTAGGGAGCTTCTAAGGCAGCCCCCACTGATCTCCACCTCCTCATGTTTATATCGTTTAATCCTCTCCACTTGAATATGAGTAGGACCTATGACTTACTCCTAGCCAACAGAATATGGCAAAGGTAAGTGGGATGTCGCTTCCATGATTGTGACGCTTTTCTCTTTTTTTTTTTTTTTTTTTTTGAGACAGAGTCTCACTCTGTCGCCCAGGCTGGAGTGCAGTGGCACAATCTCAGATCACTGCAACCTCTGCCTATGAAGTGGGTTAGCATTGTCTTTTTTTTTTTTGCTTTGGGATGGAGTCTCAGTCTGTCACCCAGGCTGGAGTGTAGTGGCATAATCTCAGATCACTGCAAATTCTGCCTCCCTGGTTCAAGCAATTCTCCGGTCTCAGCTTCCCGAGTAACTGAGATTACAGGCACTTTCCCCTATGCCTGGCTAATTTTTTTTTTTTTTTTTGAGACGGAGTTTCGCTCTTGTTACCCAAGCTGGAGTGCAATGGCGCGATCTCGGCTCACCGCAACCTCCGCCTCCTGGGTTCAGGCAATTCTCCTGCCTCAGCTTCCTGAGTAGCTGGGATTACAGGCACGCACCACCATGCCCAGCTAATTTTTTGTAGCTTTAGTAGAGACGGGGTTTCACCATGTTGACCAGGATGGTCTCGATCTCTTGACCTTGTGATCCACCCACCTCGGCCTCCCAAAGTGCTGGGATTACATGCCTGGCTAATTTTTGTATTTTTAGTAGAGACTGGGGTTTCAGACTGGTCTCAAACTCCTGACCTCAGGTGATCTACTTGCCTTAGCCTCTCAAAGTGCTGAGATTATAGGCGTGAGCCCCTGTGCCCAGACAATGACTTCTGTCTTGCTAACAGACTCTCTATTGCCTTTTCAGCTTGTATGCTTTGATGAAAAAGCTGTGATTTTGGAAAAGCTCATGCGTCAAAAAACTGAGACAGTCTCTAACCAATAGACAGAAAGGAACTCAGGCCCTCGGTCTAACAGCCTTTCACACTCCAGTCTTCAGATGAGAACTCAGTTCTTGCCAGTACATTGATACACTGATTCCAGCCTTGCAAGGTACTCTAACTCAGACAGTCATGCCAGTATTCCTGACCCACAGAAATGGCAAGATAATAAATATGTGCTGTTTGAAGCTGCTAAATTTTGTCACAATATTTACAAAGCAAGAACTAATAAATTTAATTTAGGACTAATAATACACTTGCATTTTTCCCCCAAATCTTTTCCTAACAAATCTTTTAATTTGTAATTCAAGCATTCATTTAGTAAATATTTATTAAGAGTCTATTTTGTGCAATTATTGTTGCTATAGTTAATATAAAGGCTGGGAATATCAATCAGAGAAAGACCTCTCCTCAAGAAGACTAGTACACATAGGTAAGATGTGCTCACAAATAATTAAAACAAGGTAGAAGCTACATGCTAAGTCACAAAGAATAGCTGGAGATGATCTATCAAGAATATGTGGTGGAAGTGCATTGAATTGTGTCTTGAAAAGCAGGTTGGGCAAATAAAGATACATAATGGACTGTTTATAAGCAAATACATGGAGGTGAGAATTGTGGGGCATGTACAACAGATGATAAACAATTTCTGTGACTACAGGTAGGACACATTTAGGGTAAAGGATACATGCAGGTAGAGAGAACTGGAGAAGTTGGTTGGTCCATATCGGGAAGCTCCTTGAACTGTGGACAAAGGGCTAAGAGTTGGTGCTTTTTAAAACATTATCCAAACTCAATGCCAAAAATAATACAGTCCCAATTTCCTTTCTGAAACCTTCCTCATTCCATATCTAATAATTTTAAATACTGGGCCAAAGGTAAAAACTTCCTGTACTTTTACCATGTCTCTCAGTTCGTTCAAGATTACTTATCTATTGAGTCGCTCTGAAATGGCTCACTGCATTTTATAATGCAATTTGAAGACCCAAGTATCATTGAAATTGAGAAACTAAAGCCATCTACAAAGTATTGTATGCATTTTTACTATGTGTGGATTATTGTGGTGGCTCTCTGCATTTGTTTCCAGTACAGAAAAAATTCCTACATTTTTCCCCCCCAGAATGTCACTTGCTTGAAGTATCTTCATTTATTCATCATGGTTTGGAAGAAGGCCACATGGCTGCAAAATATGTATTTATGTCTAATTTGTACACAGCTTTCTGCTTGTAATTTCATTTAGGGTAGCTTAAGTGGCACTTGAACAGACAATTTTTACTTGTACATTTACCAGCATGAAATCACTTTGAAAATCCATTCAAGAACATCTTGAAATTAGTCTCCACTGGAGGCTTTCTCTACATAATCTCTGCTAGTTACAAAATTCTTCATAGAGATTCTCAAGGAGTTTCAAAAGCTTTCTGCTCACCCAGAAGGATATGGCTCATTTTATAGTCTTTCATATACTACTTTAGAGAAGCACACAAACTTACCATCTTCCTCGCCTAACCGAAAAAGTGTATTGAGATCCTCTGGACTTGTGCTTTCATAGTTATTTTAAACACACATAACCAGGCATCCCCCCAGACTTTCAAAGTATCAACAAATAGTGTTTTTGAGCTTGTCTCTCCCAATTTTGTACTCTGTACATCTAATTACACTTGTAGAATGCATAATCCTATGACACCAACTATCGAACCACATCACCATCCCCACATCTTCCCAGCTAAAATCTGCTTACAATTCAGCGTCACAATTTGATTTTTTTTTTTTTTTTATTGATGATACTTAAGCAGCTGGGAGAATTAATGGAGTTCAGCAGAGGCCACAGTCCTAACCATGGTTTGTAATTGATATCTGGGAGGCCGCAGCCTTTCCATTCTGCAAAAGCAGTCTAATTAGTGAGGCCTGCATGTCTGTGCAAGGCAGGAGGAGGAGGCGGTGGAGGAGGAAACCTGAGGTCCCCTGAGGGTTTGAAATTGCTCGGCTCTTTCCTAGCAGCACAGTTCCACAGAAGCAAGGGAGGCAGAGTGCTTCCAGAAGAGACAGATTGTTCAAACGTCTTTGCAACATGTATTGTTGCAGATATACGTAACACAGTATTTGCAACTTATAGTCATCATTCTCCAATTAATGTTCAAAAGAGTTTAGTGGTTTACTCCTTGAACCCTGAAGTGTATAGGACATAATTTATTCACTTAAAATTTAACTTGTCAGTATAATTCACTTTGGAATATTTTTAAATGGTAAGTTCCTTGATTCACCTAAAAATTACTTTATAATGCAATCAACAGAATTATTTTTAAAGTAAGTCCCTTTGAGACTTATTTGATTTTTTAAATTATTTTTAAAAATAATTTTGTATATACATAATAAAATGGTACAAAGTCTGAAGAATTCAGGAACCATCTTTATATCATTCAACTTATTTGGTGGAGACCAGACTGGGAGAAAGGGGAAGAGTTTTGATAACTTCAAGAGCTGTATAGGCCAGACGCAGTGGCTCACGCCTGTAATCCCAGCACTTTGGGAGGCCAAGTCGGGTGGATCAAGAGGTCAGAAGTTTGAGACCAGCCTGACCAACAAGGTGAAACCCATGTCTACTGAAAAAAAAAAAAAAAAAAAAAAAAAAAAAATTAGCTGGGTGTCGTGGCGTGCACTCATAATGCCAGTTACTTGGGAAGCTGAGGCAGGAGAATCACTTGAACCCAGGAGGCGAGGCTGCAGTGAGCCAAGATCGTGCCACTAC